>NC_064815.1:22519108-22548485 GCF_023721935.1 Panthera uncia | reverse complement strand
CCCCCCCCAGCCCCTCGGGGCCCGTTAAGCCGTCGGCACCAGTGTTCAAAGGAAGATCAGCTTCAAGGCCGAAAGCGGGTAGCAAGAAGTCAGGCAGAAGCTGTGCTTCCGGACGAATTTCCACGGACCACTCTCCACTCCGCAAGGACCCTCTGGAGAACCGGCAGCCCCGGATCCCGGCAGCAAAGGGCTGGCCCAGGGTCCCGGGTTTGAAAAACGTCACGTCCCGTTGCTCTGGTTTCCTGCTGTCCTGTTGGAGAAGCTAGAGACGGGCCGGGCCGGTGGGCGTCCCGGGGAAGGCGCCTTCTCAGGGAGGAGCGTGGGAACTGCAGGTGACCAGACGCACCTGCCCGGTAAAGCAGCAGGCAGGGGGAGGCAGGCACCAAGGGGACTCAGTTGCCTGGGGAAGTGGCCACACACCCCAAGGTGCAGGCACAGGGCACTTTACATATGACCTCACTTTACAATGAGGTCAAGGATCAGAGGCTGTCCGCTTCCCGGGTGCTGTTATTAGCCTTTCTGGTGAAGAATCTTTCAAAAATAATTATATTAAAGCACGATTCTCTGCAAGTTTAAAACACGGGAATGTTCCGTTTCGGTACGCCTGTGTCATGAGATGATGAACACCCGATGGCCCGGCTACCGCCATGAGGTCTTTCATCAGGTCCCTGTCCTTGCTCTACCGGGGTCTGGGGAGGGGAAGCGAGCTCGGCAGGCAGGCGGCGGGGTAGGGGGTGGGAGGAAGGGTTTCAAGGGCAGGACTTTCCAGCAGACTTTGAGGGAAAGGGAAGGGTCAGTCTCCTCTCTAGAGGAAGAAAAGGCCACCCACTGGTGTGAGTTCTGGGGTCCCAGGAGGGCTCCTCCCCAGTGTCTGCCCCCCACGTCCCGTCCCTAGGGGCTGGAATTGGTTTCTTTATGGAGGACACACTGTGGTTCCCAAAACAGAGGACCATGACAGGGGCTGATTCTGTGCCAAGCACACGTAAGTGCAGGTCGGGGGCACAGAGATTCCAGACACCCGGGAGGAGGGTCAGGGAGGACCAGGAAGGAGGAGATACAAGCAGGCAGGCATATTTGGGCATACCTGGTCGACTTTACCCATCCCTGGAACTGCCTACATGTGACACAGGACACAAACGGACCCTCCTGGGAGCCAGGCAGCCCGGGAGCCATCTCCCGTCCCCACTGTCACACACGCCCAGCCTGAGTCACAGGTGCAGGGGAGATCACTTCCACAGTCCCAGAAACACAATGTCAGGGGCGGCTCATTTCTGGGAGTCCCTTTCTGCTGGCTTCGCTTCTCCTCCAGGACACCTGCCCACGGCAGGAGGTTCCCTTGTGCCCCTTCGAGAACAATGCCTGGCTCAGAGCGAGCCCCTGGGTTTGTCTTATTAGTAGGGACGGTGGGAGTGAAGGCGTGGGAGGCAGACACAGAGAGCAGCGGAGAGCCTGGTCTTTACACATAAACCCGAATTGGCGCTGGCCGCCTTCTAGGCTCTTCTGCCAACGTGACATTGACACAGCCATCTCTGACCCCTACCTGTGGGTCCAGCCTCCCGCCTGCCTGCGGTGGAGATCTGTGGTCAAACAAAACCAACCCCAAGAAGAAGAGTTCACAAAGAAGCAGCCTCCCAACTGCGTCACATGACATCACCGGGAAAGGGGATTTCCGTGACATTCCACGCGTTGCCCCCACGTTCACTTAAATCACAACCTTGATGGACTAAACTAAAGGGGGAAATAATGCCCCTAAACGCCGCCGGGGCTACGGGGGCCAGCAAAACCGTGGACGACTCTGGACTTGAGTCATAACGAACACGGGAGACGGTTGCTAATATCACCCCATTTTACAAATGAGGAAACTGAGTCACAGAGAGGTTAAAGAGCGTCCCCAAGAACAGTCACATGGCTAGGAGAGGCAGAACCACTTGGCTCTCAGTCTCTCTTGGTTAACCACGAACCTCCCCTGCATGGAGGTGGCCGGCTGAGAAATACAGGAATGGGCGAGAGAGAACACTCCCTCTCTCGGCTGAAAGGGAAATTCAGAGGGCGACAGAGTGTGACCGCAGCACACATCACAGTAAATAAAGAGCCAGCAAATGCTGGTGACCCAGACAGCCAAATGGCAGGGGTGAGAGAGAGACTAGGATCTTGGCAAGCAAGGGTCCCTATCCAGGCAAGAGTTGTGTAGCAGGGGCCAACAAAGCCAAGGTCACCCTGTGAACGAGCCTTTACATCACGGAAGATGCCCACAGAATGGGCCTCCGGTCCTCCCTCGGGCACCTTGTTGGGGATAGAAAAGGTGACGGGTCACCCAAAATGTCTCGTGATCGAACCGTCCAGAAAGTGAACAGGAGCCAGATACCGGAAGCCCCAAGGCCAAACCTGGGGAGGCCGAATACTGTCTCCAGACCATTGCGGGCACCTGCCCAGCAAAGAGGCGTCCTGCCGCGTGCTCAGGGGCACAGACCAGGCTGAGCCGCCTGATCTGGCTTCCCAGCTCCCCCAGTCCCTAGCTATGGAAGCCTCTGGAAAATTGCTGGCTTTTTCTGAGTCTCATCTTCCTCCCTGGTAGAACAGGGTTCTTATAAACATTAAATGGGTGGTTACCACATGCCGGCCTTCTTAAAACACAGGCCCCCACCCCAGAGATTCTGATTCAGTGGGCCTGGGGCCTGGGAATCAGCATGGCTGACAAATGCCCGGATGCTGCTGGGCCCCCCCCCCCCCTTGCGTACCCCCCCCCCCTCCCGCCCCCCCGGCCTAGAACAACAAGCAGCAGGGAAACTCCGGAGAAAACGCGTGTTGCGACCCAGGAACGCGGCTCCCAATTGGATGTTTGAACGACCAGCCCTCGATTTGGAATTTTCTGGGATCTAGGCCGATGTCTGAGACACTGTGCAGGCCACGCAAAGACATGGCCACCCTTGCGTGACACTGAGCAGAACATTCAGCGAAGGGCGGCCCCCTGGGTGGAGAGGCCTGGGTCCGTGCAGACGACACAGAGAGCATGTGCGTCGCTGAAAAGCAGGGAAAGCGGGGGAGCCTGCTCATTCTGGCGACTTCTGTGCTCTCCTGCTGGTACGATGTCAAGATAGTTGAGCGGCTTGTGTTTTTCTCTGACTTTAGAAGCAACTTATGTAAATGAGGATAAGTAAAAAAGACAACAACACCCCCCCCCCCGAAAGCTGCAGGTTAACATTCTAATAAAGAGAAAAGCGGGTCGGGTAGGCGGGGCGCAGAAAAATTGTTCAGAGGGAGAGATAGTGGGATAAGGGGGGGTCAGCGGTTCTGTTACCAAAAGTCAGCTTTCACGGCAGATATCTGAGATATTCATGTTACAGCTCTGAGAGCATCAGGCAGCATGAAATGAAAAAAAAAATCTAGTTTCTTTCTCTTTTTTTGCCCCCCCCCCCCGAAAGACTTTCTAAAAACCAGGAAATGCGAGAGTCTCAAGCATACCCCCTGGAGATCTAGAAAGTTGTTTTCATTTGTACGAGTTTCCATAAATAGCATTTGCTAATAAAATCCCCTAATTGTTTGTAATATTAATTAAATTGGAATACACCTTTGATTTGCCCTGGCACCTTGGTGTGAAACCAACATCATCGGGCTTTTGTTCAGTGATGTTCTAACTTCCCCCTTCTTTTTGTGAGAAATAAGTCCCCTCGTCACAAGCAAGGTCTTTGTTGGTTTCGTACAAGACATGCAAATTCATCATCCTTTTTCCTTTTTTTCCAAAATGCAAGGTGCAGGTAAGGAGAATTGGCTTACCTGTTGCCGCTAATCAATTTATTCGGATCCACACAAATCTCTGTTCTGTGGGTTGTTTTTTTTTTTTTTTTCAATTTGCATGCTCTAGATTCGTTACAGCAAGAATCCGATGATTTCTAGTTACCATTCTAGCTGGACAACTTGACCAAGAGCTGTTCGATGCCAGCTGACTTCCAAATCCAAACTACATATTTTAAAATGGGGATGAATGGGGGTGGGGGGGCGCCTGGGTGACTCCGTCGGTGAAGCGAACGACACTTGACTTCGGCTCAGGTCATGATCTCACGGTTCACGAGTTTGAGTTTGGGCTCCGGGTTGGCAGCTCAGAGCCTGCTTGGGATTCTCTCTCTCCCTCTCTCTCTGCCTCTCCCCTGCTCATGTGCACTCTCTCTCGCACCTTCACTCTCAAAATAAATAAATAAACATTTAAAATAAGATCAAATAAAATGGGGATGGGTAGGTGTTTTACAGCCAGGCTTTTGTTTTGTTTGCCTTATGTTACCAATTTGGTTTGAAGGTCGAGAGAGACACAGAGTTCAGGAGTTTCCGCTCAGAAGTGGGACGGAGGGCAGGTACAGAGGACGATGCCCCAGACCCCAACCAGGCACCTATTTGCAAATCAAACCGAAGGTTCTAGATATCTGGTACCCACTAGTTTTAGGGGTCCTCCGGTTATCCGAGGAGAGTTAGGGTACGAAACGTCGAGTATACCCCACAGTCCTCAGCAGCTAAATGGGGAGTTTGGTTAAACGCAGGCAGTGCCCTCGTCGTGAATACACTTGGGTTGTGCATCCGTGCACAGGGGTGTGAGATCCGGGGCCACGACTTTCAAAGTGGCCTCAAAGGTCAACCGGTTCACACAGCTGTTTCTTTGGGATGCGGTCTTAGGCCGTGACCACATTCTCATCCCGAGCCCCTTCCGACCCATTAGACGGATCCCTGTGTGGCTCTATTTTAATCTCTGATTAAATAGAACCCCATTGCTGTTTCCATGGGGATGAGATTTTCCATCCCCCTCCACGTTGGTTCTAAAGCCGCCCTCCTCGGCAGTCCTGGATAGTCCCACCTTCGTGGAACGTTCTTCATGCCAAGCCCAGAGGCCCTCGGAATGGACCGGAAACCCGAATCATAGTCGGTGTCACCCGCCTAGACAGTGTCCACATCCAGCTTTCTTCCCGGAACCCAGTGTCAGGAGGAAGAATCCTTGGAATCACCACCTCCCCGTCCTCGGTCTCCTGCCAAAGAAAGACGTCACGGTTCCCCGCAATGCACCTACCCTCTTCCGGCACAGATTTTAAAAGACGACGCTCGTAGGACGAGACAG
The DNA here is from genome assembly GCF_023721935.1 of Panthera uncia. Classification (NCBI taxonomy): domain Eukaryota; kingdom Metazoa; phylum Chordata; class Mammalia; order Carnivora; family Felidae; genus Panthera; species Panthera uncia. The sequence goes on along the minus strand of NC_064815.1, from coordinate 22,543,387 downwards.
TAAACGTCACCGAGTGGCCAAAACAACCAAGCTCTGGGCAATCAGTGTGTCTTCATCTTCGATTTTGGGTAATGGAAGCTTAAACGCAGGGAAGTGACGGGCACTGAGGCTCTGCTACATATCTCTGTGTAACCTTGGGAGAGCGGTTTAACCTTTCTGGGTCTGAATTTCCCTGCCCATAACACTGAGGGGCTTGGCAACATCCTCTGTCAACTGCCTTCCAGTTCTAACATTCCACGATGCTGTGACTTTGAGCCACCCAAGGGATATGGTAACAGGCTACTTTCCGCGAAAGACTCGGATGTAGTGTTATGAGCTATAACACGGGCTTCCAGCAAATTCCCTCGCTCTCCCCAGCAGAATTCCCCGTGTCCTCACTCGGGGCCAGCCCGAGGCAACATTGTAAAGCTGGAGAAGGCTGCTATCAACCTCTCCTCTTCCCCTGGGGCTGCCCCCCACTGCCCCTGGTGACTGTATTATTCACTTGTCTTGCCGTCACCCACCAGGGCTGACGCCACATGTTCCGACCACTTCCTGCTCCCCCAAGAGCCTCCAAACCCGCCTTCCTCTCTCCTCTGGGGCTCAGTGTGCCTTCCGTCAATCTTACGAGGTGCTCCGTTTAAATACATATTACTCGCCTCTAAAAGATACCCAAGGTGAACAAGACATCGTAGCTCTCTCCTCGGGAGCCTTCGATCTCAGAGGCAGGGGATCCTTACACGCAATTATACATTGGAACACATCGAGGACAAAAATAAAAACGAAACACCCTTCTTTTAAGAAGAGGAACCCTTCTTTTAAGAAGAGGAAAAGGGCATCGCTCCCTGAAGCGAGAAGGGAAGGCTGTGCAGAAAGGGGGCATCTGAGCCGTGATACGGGTGTAGGTGGCTTCTGATGGCACAGATGGCCGGTAAGAGCATCATGGACAGAAAGGAAAGTGTGAGCAAAGAGGCCGAGCGAGGAAGCACACCGAGCGACCCGATTTGGTTGGCTTCCACCGAAAGGAAGAAAACGAATGAGGTTATTAGCAGGGCTGCTTGAAAGCCCGTCATGAATGCCCGGAAAGCCTAACTAAGGTGCTGTTGTTTTTTCCATTGGACAACAGAGAGCTCTTGAAGGTCACGGGGCAAGGGCAGGGGAAGGGCAGGTCAGACAAGTGTGAGTTCCCAACTCTCCCCCACATCGAGCAGCTGTGGTGGGTGCACAGATGAGGGTTTTGTGTTCACAGAATCCCTCCCCAAGGACATAGCTCTGGCTGCAGGCAGACCTGTGCACAACCAAGGAAAAAAGAATGAGCCTGTCGTGGGGCGCCTGGGTGGCTCAGTCAGTTAAGGGTCCGACTGCTGATTTAGGCTCAGGTCATGATCTCGCGGTTCGTGGGTTCGAGCCCCGCGTCCGGGCTCCGTGCTGACAGTGCGGAACCTGCTTGGGATTCTGTCTAACTGTTCTCTCTGCCCTTCCCCGGCTCCTGCTCTATCTCTCTCTCCAAAAATAATAATAATAATGAGGAACTACAGACTGAAGTCCTGAGATGGGGGGGTAGGGGTGGGAATGAGACAAAGAAATGTGAGAACTGGAGAAAACCCCCCCACCCGTCCCCAGGCCTGGGGGATGAGAAGGACATTTTAAGAACTGCTAAAAATGAAACCATCTTAGAGGCGTATTCTTAAGGGAACGAAGCCAATCGAGGAAGGCTACCTACTGTATTTTACCAGCTACGTGACCTTCTGGAAAAGGCGACGCTAGGGAGGCAGTAAAATGATCAGTGGTCGCCAGGGGGTGGGTGGCGGGCAGGGGTGAACAGACACAGCAGAGGATTTTCAGGGCAGTGAAACTCGTCTCACGATACTTCAACAGTGGATACACATCGGGGCCCGTTTGCGCAAACCCACAGGACGTACCCCACCGAGAGTGGACCACAGTGTCAGCTATGGTGGGGTGATGATGGGCCAACGTAGGCTCCTCGGCTGCCACAAACGTACCAGTCTAGTGCAGGATGTTCCTCGTGGGGGCGCCAGGTGTGGGGGTGGGAGACTGGGGGGCACAGGAGAACTGTGGCTTTCCGCTCAGTTTTGCCATGGACATAAAACTGCTCTAAAAAAAAAAAAAAGCCGATCTAAAAGGAAAAAAGAATGGATACTGATATTGCGTCTTTTTTTTTATGTTTATTTATTTCTGAGACAGAGAGACAGAGCATGAGTGGGGGAGGGGTGGAGAGAGAGGGAGACACAGAATCCGAAGCCGGCTCCAGGCTCCGAGCTGTCAACGCAGAGCCCGACGCGGGGCTCGAACTCACAAACCGTGAGATCATGACCTGAGCCGAAACCAAGAATTGGATGCTTAACTGACTGAGCCCCCCAGGCCCCCCAAGGGCTTCTTTTTTACTTCAGGGATCACCAAGTAGGAGCAGAGATTGATGCACGCAGAGAACACCCCGCTTTTAAAGGAAAGGCAAGGCTGTAAAGAGAGTCCATTTTTACACACACACACACGCACACACACACACACACAAATTACGGCCAGGATCTCCAAACTTCACTTTTTCTGTAACACATCTTCTCGAAGCATGTTAGCCTGTGCATGGTAATAGGTGATATTATGCGTGGAAATAAACTATCTTTACGTGGTGCGTTAAAATAAGGTTTCGTTTTCAAAAGCTCTTTGCCATAATTATGGGGATTCACGGAGGCCGCGTCAGGGAAGCCCCTCAAGGCTTTCACGTTTTTTTAGAAAGTCCTGAATCCCGGACCCTGAGGCAGGTGTACAGGACTGCCTGTCCCTCCCCCAAAGGGAAAGCAGGGCCAGCTTTCCCGTCACACCCAGGGCCACCAGAGGAAGCCCTTCTGTGCTTCCCATGCAGCGTCCAGGCCTGTTCTGATTCCTGCCGAATGATGCTAGACCAGCTTGGTAACAAGAGGAAAACTTTCAATCCATTTGTTTTGTGGGCTTGATATTTCCCGAGGACTTATTCTGAGTAAGTTCAACTCCTGCCTGTTTTCTGCAAATTTAACTCCGGGGGTTTCTGTATTTTGGGTAGGGCCTGTTCACGTTTCAGTCGTGCAAGGGCAGCAACTGTAAGAATTCATGTGCTTTGGGTGAATTTTTGGAATCTCAGCTCTTCCTCTCCAATGTCATAGTGCCAGGCTACGGCCCCGCCTTCCTCCTCCTCCTCCTGGATTCTCTTCACAAAGAGAATGACAGGGGCGCCTGGGTGGCTCAGTCGGTTGAGCGTCCGACTTCGGTCAGGTCATGATCTCGCGGTCCGTGAGTTCCAGCCCCGTGTCGGGCTCTGTGCTGACCGCTCAGAGCCTGGAGCCTGCTTCAGATTCTGTATCCCCCCCCACCCCTCCCCCGTTTGCACTGTCTCTGTCTCTCAAAAATGAATAAACGTTAAAAGAGAACATTAAAAAACAAAAGAGTCCAACTCTTGATTTCGGCTCAGGTTGTGTTCTCACTGTTTGTTGAGTTCGAGCCCCGAGTGGGGCTCTTTCTGACAGCGCAGAGCCTGCTTGGAATTCTCTCTCTCTCTCTCTCTCTGCCCCTTCCCAGCTCGTGTGCGCGCTCTCTCTCTCTCTCAAAATAAATAAATAAACTTAAAAAAAAAAAAGTGAATGACAACGATCATCCCCTAGGTAGACACCAGCACGTATTAGGTCCAGCCTGTTGCTGGCACCGACAGAATGAAACCAGCCACAAAAGCGAGACTTCTCTAGGCCTGTCACCCGTGATTCTCACACCAGGGACAGAAAGGATCCTCCTCTCGGGTTGCGGTCTTGGAACAATGCATGCCCCTTGTGCGGCCATCCTCTAATTTAATTGCATTGTAGACAGAAATTGCGGTCTATATGTTATTCTTCGATATTTTCTTAAATTTGTCTTATGGGTTAATCAATGGTCAATTTTTGCAAATGTGGCCACGTATACTAGAAATAAATATATATTCACTAATTACTGGGTACAGAGTATGCTTTTTGTATCTTAGAGAGTTTCAAAAGATGTTTACTTTTGTTTATTTTTTAAAATCTTTTTAACGTTCGTGGGCTCGAACCCACGCATCGTGAGATCACGACCTGAGCCGAAGTCGGACGCTTAACCGACTGGGCCACCCAGGCGTCCCAAGAGATGTTTAAATAATCTATGTCTTTCTATGTTTCAGTCAATTGGATCTAATACTGACAGCGAGGCAAAATCTCCCAGAATCATTATGGATTTGTCCAATTCTCCATATAATTCAATCAAGTTTTCCCTGTGTATTGTTTGAGACTGTATCATCATTGCCAGCTTAAAATCGTCACGTATTTCCAAAGAATGGTTACTTTTCACATCGTGGAGACCGCATCATTAGGCCTAATTCTTCTCCTTTCCTTGGAAAGCAGTCGTCCAATGTGAATGTGACAACCTTGTCTTGTTTAGCAGCTGGCTCGTCTCTTCCATCCGGAATACTTTCGATGTCTCCGTGTCTTTACGTTCTGGGTACGTCTCCTGTATTGGGCACTCAGATGGATTTTTCTTTTTTCTTTCGACCTCTCAGCGTCTGCCTCTCAACTTAGGAGTTGAGTCCACTTACAGCAAATGTGCAAACCGAGTTTTACGCCTTCAGTTTTTACTATTCTGGGCTTTCTCACTGTTTTTATGCTTTTTTTCACATTTCCATTCCCGCATCCTGAGACTAATCAGTTATCCTTTATATTTTTACTTCCCTCTGATACTTAGCAGTGACATATGCAATTTCTAGGTGTTCAGGGGTCAAAATTTTAACGCGCCTACTTGGCCAACCAAGACCTCAAGTTAGTCAGTATCTCCACCCTCCTCCTAAACAGGGAGACGGACTTAGAACACTTCATGCCGATCACCCCCTCTTTCCCTGTGAGACTGCAGACTGGCCATTTTAATTCCTTCTTCTGGGTGGGAAGCCCAGGATCTGTGGTTGTTGGAGAACGTGAGTAGCTTCCTTGCCCTTCCAGTGGGGACAGCCTTCCTTCCATCCGTCTAGAGCAAATGTCCTCGGCTTCAGTCTGATCGGACAATTCCGGTCTCATATCTTTTCCTTAACCAATCCTCTGCTCTTAGGGGAGGGACTTTACTGAGTAACTGAGGAAGTGGATGACCAGGGGCCCTGTAGGGAATGATGGATCGCCACCAGGCACAGACACAGGAGAACAGCATGCTGTCCTGGAGAGAAGGAGAGATTGCTATCTGTCAGCTCCAACCAGCAGACATCTGCCCTTCAAATAAAGGGGGAGTGGGGCGCCTGGGTGGCTCAGTCGGTTGAGCATCCGACTTCGGTTCAGGTCATGATCTCATAGTCTGTGAGTTCGAGCCCCCCGTCGGGCTGTGTGCTGACAGCTCAGAGCCTGGAGCCTGCTTCGGATTCTGTGTCTCCCTCTCTCTCTGCCCCTCCCCTGCTCATGCTCTGTCTCTGTCTCAAAAATAAATAAAAACATTAAAAAAAATTCAGATAAAGGGGGAGTTAACTGTGCGATAGGTACACTACATTCATTCGCTTACTTATTCATTTAAATGATAGTTAGTCATTCGTTTAAATATTAGATACTTGCCTTTCATGAGGCGTCTGGATGGCTCCGACGGCTAAGCGTCTGACTCTTAGTTTCAGCTCAGGTCATGGTCTCATGGTTTGTGAGTTCGACCCCTGCATCGGGCTTCCTGCTGACAGTGCGGAGCCTGCTTGGGATTCTCTCTCTCTCTCTCTCTCTCTCTGCCCCTCCCCAGCTCGTTCTCTCTCTGTCTCTGTCTCTCTCTCTCAAAAATAAACAAACATTAAAAAAAAAAAATAGAGAATGTACGCTCTTCCCACATTTCACACAGGCCGAGAACGGTTGGATAATTACCCCGGGTCACAATAAATGGCAAGGCGCAGATAAGAACCAAGGCTGTCTGGTCCCCACAACCAGCTCTGTATGGACACACATGCACCGAACCCTGTATCTGGGACGCTTCGGGAACCGCGAGGTCACAGCGCTGCCGCCTTCCAGGGATGGAAGGATCCACGAAGGTGCCGAGGAGCAGAAAGATGTCCGATGTCCCCGGGCTCGACTTCTGATCACCTACGTGACCTACATCTCAAATGTCCACATATGTAAAGTGACAAAAAGAATAGTTTCCACCTCTCAGGGTCCTGGAGAAAACCCAAGTGAGAAAATCCATATAAATGCTAACCACCCGGCCGTGCTTGTAGTAAGGGTTCAATACACATTAGCCCAGGAAAAAATAGAAAGTGACGTTCACTGGGAGACCTAACGAATGAGTCATAGGGCTGAGTCAGACCAACAGAGGAAAGAGGGGGGAAGAGGTGTAATACTCAAAAGAAAAGCCAGAGCGGCCCCTGGGTGGCTTAGTCGGTTAAGCATCTGACTTCGGCTCAGGTCACGATCTCACGGTTCGTGGGTTCCAGCCCCGCGTCGGGCTCTGTGTTGACGGCTCAGAGCCTGGAGCCTGTTTCGGATTCTGTGTCTCCCTCTCTCTCTGCCCCTCCCCGCTCATGCCGTGTCTCTCTCTCTCTCTCTCTCTCAAATATAAATAAACATGGAAAAAACAACAACAACAAACAAAAGGAAAGCCAGAGATGATGTTCAGAGACAAGAGAAAGCAAAGGCTAAAAACTGGGTCGAGGCAAGCTCGAGAAGGAGGGGGAGGAGGGAAGGAGGAAGCTTTCCATGGAAAGGTCAGCAAGGACCTTTCTCCTACCATTTTCCGTTTAAGCAGGGAAGGTCACGAACAGGTTTTTCCAGGAATCCAGACCAGAGGTGGTGGCGGTGTGGACGAAGAGGCAGAAGAGACGGGGAGAAGTGGATAAATCCAGGACGCGTCTAGGCCTGCTAAGCGATTCAGTTCCGGGAAGAGCGAGGGAAGCATCACCATGACAACCGGGCTTCAGTTTGGGAAAGAGGCAAGTAGAGGGGCCTGAGGGAGTAGCATAGTGGGGAGGCTCTGGGGTGCCGGTGAGACAGGCAGGTGGAGCCATTCATGGGGAGTGATGGATGCCAGCAGAAGGTTCTGGGCAATTTGGGAACCACGGCAGATTTATGTCAGTTGCTGTCTCCATATCTCCATCTTTTCAAGGCAGCTTTGAATCTGCCCAAAAGAGTGCTTCTTCCAGCTTTATAAGATTTGGTTAAGGAGATAGAACAAAAACATAAGGAACCTGTCAGTTTTTTGTTGTTTTTTTTTTCTGCTGCTGCCTGGGATGCAGATGTGATGGCTGGAGCCCCAAGGACCTGTCTCTGACCATGAGGTAGAAGTCAGGCTCTGAGGCTGCTGGGGCAGAAGGATGAGTGCTTGAGTCCCGGATGGCCTTGTGGAGCTGGCAGCAGCCCTCAGGCGCCCACTTCTAGAACTCACTGGCCTACAAGAGGGATAGCTCTCAAAGAGACTCAACAGCAGCCAGGATGAGATTGCTGAGAACTACGGGGGCTGATGCCCAAGGAAAGCCAGAGAGGGTGTAGGTAGATGAGGCCCAAGTGAATTCCCTGACACAAAGAGGCTCTCTCTGTTGCGTGCCCCTGTGGAGGGGGATGAGCAAAGAAAGGGACTCCACACAGTCCCCATGGACGAAGGCCTCAATCCCCCTCAAGCCAAATACTTCAATGTCAGGAAGTCCTGACGGTTAGAAACCTTTTCCTTGTATGAAAAACAAAGTCTGCCTTCCGGTGATTTCCACCCGTAGCCTCCTAAAGACACACGGAATAAAATCTACAACGCTCAGCTTCAAGACAGGCCTCCCAAACTTCAGAGAGGACACAATTGTTCTTTGGTCCTCCCAGATGCAGACTCGTTAACTGCCTCTCAAACATTCATCACGTCAAATTCCAGATCCTTCACAGCGTTCCTTACCCTCCTCTAAATGGACATTATCGTGTTAACATCCCCCCCCCCCCCGTGGGCACCCGCTAAAGCAGGCCGGTGAGCCCCGCAGCCCATCACCTCCCTGGACCGGCACCGTGCTCCTACTAATGCGACCAGAGTGGCACAGGTTTCTTCAGGCGCTGATCACCCCGCGGCCCATACGGAGCGTGAGGCTCTTGTTAAGTCAGCTCATCCATCAAGGACAAACTTGTTGACATCTTTTGAAACGACATCCAACCTCTCTGCGGAAGTGGACAGAGAGATTAGATCCCAAAAGACAGTTCAGACATGTTCCCTGACAGTGCCGGCGTGGAAATCAATTTTAATCTCTCGCCTATTAGGTCAGGATGAGGCAGCCCCTAGAATACAACAGCCCCATTAGCAAAACAAATGACACGGGGCCCTCAACCCTCCAGAGCATTTCCAGCTGCCTACCTTCCCGCCGGTGACAAAGACAGTTGGCATTAGAGTGCCAACAAGGGGTGCGGGGCAACAGAACAAGGGACTATCCTAGAAACGCCTCCTTCCAAGCCACACTCACAGAAACCAGAAGAAACTCTAGAATTCTGTCTAGAGAGGCCTTGCAAAAGAATGAAAGACCACTGATGTCCAAATTTAAAAACCAGGGCTTCCTGGGTCCCCGCTGTAGTGGAAACTGGGTCCTGGAACACGCGCTGTCTTGGCCTCAACTCCTGTATCTACAAACACGGATCCTAGTATCTGCGTCGTGATATCTGCTTGGGTCAGAATATCTGCTTTGTGAGAACCGGGGATGACGTCAGCCCCTGAGCCAATGAGAACATGGCAACTATTAGCATAAACTGTCTAAGCCCACCTCCCACTTGGGGCGGGGCTTGTCTCCATGGCAACCCTCCAAGCCGTTTCCCCACCGGGGCTGATCCCAGCAGCCCCAGGCAGTGCTAAGGCACAAATATAGGTGCTGAAGGGCAGGTGGGGGTTGAAAGGAATTCCGATCGGGGCAGGAAGAACACAGGCGCTGGAACTTCTTTGGCTTCTGACCTTGTCACCTCGCCTATTAAATGGGCCCCATCATTACGGGCATCAGACACCGTAACGTTTTCTTGAAAGCGCTGCGAGGGATCTGGCGGACTCCTAGAGCAGCTTTGCTTCTTCGCCACACTCCCCTGCAGTCCGCGGCCTGTCCCGGGATGAAATCTTCGGAGCCTCCCCACCTTTTCTGGACCGGCCCCTCTCAGTCAGAAGAGTATCAGGTCAGCCAACTAAAGCTCCAGATTTCATTCAGCTGAGGCTTCTCCCCTCCTCCCCGGTTGGGGGCCCGTTTTAAACCCCGATGCCTGGGGCGCCTGGGTGGCTCAGTCCGTTAAGCATCTGACTTCGGCTGGGGTCAGGATCTCACGGTTTCGGGGGTTCGAGCCCCGCGTCGGGCTCTGCGCTGACAGCTCGGAGCCTGGAGCCTGCTTCCGATTCTGGGTCTCCCTCTCTCTCTGCCCCTCCCCCGCTCGTGCTCTCTCTCAAAAATAAACAAACATTAAAAAAAAAAAAAAAAGAATGTAAACCCTGATATCTGCACTGGAGGAGCGTCTGGAGCACCGGACCTTCCATTCTTCTCCAGCCCCTCCTCCCCCATCTGTCTGCTGCTTGCTGCCCAGGACGATGGCAAGTTCGCCTGGAAGCATGCAGTTTAGGTCACTTGCCCAGACATAGTTACTGAAAAGAGCGCTTTCTTTCTCTCAATGTCCTAGTTGGCACAGTCGGTGATATGGTCTCCCTACTTCTGACGCCTCTGCTGTCCAGTGGATAGAAGGATCTGGAAGAGCCTGAGAGGCAGGCCCGGTTTGACACGGTATTAGTTCTCTGCAGGGGGGACGGTGCCCAGAGCTGACTCCCGCCTTGTGGGGCAGGTGAGTGGGTTTTCTCAGAGTGGCTCCCCCTGGGGACTTCAGCGCCCTCCTCAGAGCGAGGCATTGCCTGCCGGCACCTTCCAGCTCTCTCCCCCGGCCCCCGGACTTCTGGCTGCCTCCTCTCAGGTTCTCCCTGGGAGGACCTTCCAGCAAGGATCCCTTTCATTCGGCTCCAGGCCACGTCCCACATCAGGGTCCATCAGGGTCTCTAGGTGTCTCTAGAACATACAGGACACACCCCTCTTTGGCCTGACTTCTAGAAAAGGGCCGTAGAGGCAGCACCAGCCACCGCGTGGCACCTTCAGCCCTCTCTGGGTGGGAATCACACACTAGTGTGTGTTTCCCAGTATCAGGGACACAGGGCAGGCTCTTCCAGAGCGAAAGACCTTCCGCTTTGCTACCTCGAGGAGGCAATGGGAAAAAACAAGCAAACAAACATGGGACTCCAGTAGATTCTCCCCACAAAAAACGTTGACGCCCCACCCGTGAATCCTCGGGAGTCACTGTTGGGCCGAGCATCTTCACCGCGAAGGCGTTTAACAAAAATGGGTTTTTAATGTTTATTTATTTTTGAGAGAGACAGAGCACGAGCAGGGAAGGAGCAGAGAGAGAGGGAGACACAGAATCCGAAGCAGGCTCCAGGCTCCGAGCGGTCAGCACAGAGCCCGACGCGGGGCTTGAACTCACGGACCGCGAGATCATGACCTGAGCCGAAGTCGGCCGCTTAACCGACTGAGCCACCCAGGTGCCCCGAGAAAGGCATTTTATAAAAATCATGCTACGTAGAATAATTGTCACAACAGCTAACATTTCCTGAGCGATCACCATGTGCTAGGCGCCGTGCCAGGAGCTTTATGTCTGTTCCCCAATCCCTGAGAAAATCCCGTGGGCTGGGGCCCATCGTCAGCTCCGTCCTCCAAGGTCAGCTACGTTATCTTGCGAAGCGTTCCCCGCCCCCCAGCCCACCCCCCTACGCCCCCCGAAATGCCGGTTGACCCAGAACTGCTTTTCCGAGGCTGCTTCTCCGTGATTCAGGGTCAGCCCTGAGGAACCATGAGAAAAAAGTCTGGTGTTGGAGGCCACGTTTAACTCTTACGGAAATAACTTCTACACTTTCCCCAAATTCCCCACGACGCGTAGAATCCCTTCATCCTGTCCGCTCATCTCTCGGGGATCTAAAACTTGCCTCTGCTCTTCTGTGTCCAGAGCGAACACAACCAGAAGCAAGGTTTGAAAGCCAGCGACTGGAGCCACGGATATGAGAGCAAGTTAACAGGGTGACAGCGAGCCACAGGAACACGGCCGTCCACGGCCGCCCTTCCGATGGTAAGATGTCATCACGGAAAGCGCCAAACGCAAACCACTAGCCTCTCGGAGCCCGACTCGTGCAGCACGGTCGGTGACACTGCCCAACCTGGGCGCGTGATGGCTTTCTGCTCCCCGCTTTCTAACACACGCGCACACACCCGTGTGGTGTCCTCACTCTGATGGACAGAACGACAAGGGGTCTCGGTTTCACACGCCGTCGATTTGCACTCTCCACCAAGGCAAACCTCCAGAGAAACCTCTCCATCCTTTTCCCAACAACCCGACAGTACGTCCCAAATCCTGCCCCCCGCCCCCCTTCACCGAGCGGTGGTAGGGCAACCCCTCGGGGCTGTTCGGTATCAGTCCCCGGCCCTTTCCACAGTCATCACCGAAGCGATCAGTGCCACCCTTACGGCAACCCCGGCAGGCTGCCCCGGAGACTGGAGCATTCGAGCTGTAGTGTGGCCCGGGCCCCCAGCGTCTGGACGGGGCTGTCCCCGCTGGCAGGGGCAGGCCTTGGGGCAAATCAGAGAGAAGAAAAAAGAAAAGAGGCTGCCCTTTTACCTGGCTGTTGTACCAACCTGATGCAGATTTCTATGGATGGACAGTAAAAACGTTCCTAAAATGATGTGGTCATTGGAGGTCACACGTCATTGAAAAAAAAAATAACGGAAACAGATAGAAACAGGATAGTCAAGGAAGGATGATTATGAAGTTACCCACTGTCTGGGCACCTGGGTGGCTCAGTCGAGTAAGCAGCTGGTCCTTGATTTCGGCTCGGAGGGTGACCTCAAGGTTCTGAGATCTAGCCCTGCGTCGTCGGGGCTCCGTGCTGAGTGCGGAGCCCGCCTGGGATTTTTCTCTCTCCCTTTCTCCCTGCCCCTCCCCCTCCCTAATTAAAACAAACATTTTTAAAAACATTTATTTAAAAAAAATGTTGGGGGACGCCTGGGTGGCTCAGTCGGTTGAGCGTCCAACTTCAGCTCAGGTCATGATCTCACAGTCTGTGAGTTCGAGCCCCGCGTCGGGCTCTGTGTCTACAGCTCGAAGAAGCCTGGAGCCTGCTCTGGAGTCTGTGTCTCCCTCTCTCTCTCTCTCTCTCTGCCCCTTCTGCACTCGCATGCTCTCTCTCTCTCTCTCTCTCTCTCTCTCTGAAAAATGAATAAACTTTAAAAAAAGAAGGAGGAAAAAAAAAAACGTTACCCACTGTCACAGCAAACTGAAAAATTGGGGTATGAATGGCAGAGATCATGAGTGATACACCAGCCTGAGCCCCTGGCTCTCTAACCCTCTGAAAAATCACGCAAGTAACTTGCTTTTCCGCTTTTATAGGTAAAGAAACTAGGCTCAGAGAAGTTAAGCAACTTGCTCCAGATCACACAGTCAGTAAGTGGCCGAACCAGGGTTTGAACCCATGGCTAGTGTGGGAACCAGACTAACGCCCCTCCAAGATGTTCCCATCCCAGTGCCTGCGACCTGTGTTATGTTCCCACGGTGAAGGGGCACGAAGGAAGCAGGTGGAATTAAGGTTGCCCATCAGCTCCCTGGGAGAGAGGGGCGCCCATGTGGGCCCCCCGTAATCACAAGACCCTTAGAGGTCGGAGATGGGGGGGGGGGGGCAGGGAGCACGAGCTGAGGAAGGAGGGCAGCCTCCGAGATCTGGAAAAGGCAAGAAAGCTCTTCCCCCGGAACCTCCAGAAGGAACACGGCCCCTCCTGACACTTTGATTTAAGACCCATTGCGGACTTCTGACCTCCAGAATGTTAAAATAATAAATTCGTGTTGTTTTAAGCTATTAAGTTTGCGGTGATTTGTTATAGTAGCTCTAGGACACTAATAGAATCATCGAAGTCCTGGGTCTTGTTGTGTTCATTATGACCACTGTTCATCTTCTTCGACTCTGTAACAAATCACCACAAACTTGGCGGCTTAAAAGCTGCACGAATTCATTAGCTCTCGGTCTCTTAGGTCAGAAGCCCGGATACGGCCTGGGTGGGTTCTCGGCTCGGGATCTCACGAGGCCAAAAGCAAGGTGTTCCTTTCTGTAGGTCCTGGGGAAGAACCTGTTATCCGGTTCATTCCGGGGGCGGGCTGAGCTCAGCTCCTGGTGGGGAATCCCTCTCAGCTCCTAGAGGCTGCCCGCCTTGCCTGCCATGAGGCCCCTCTTTCGTCAAAGGCAGCAACGGAGAAGTCGCCTTGCATGGAATGCGTCTCACTTCAGAAAGGGCTCGGACCCTTTAAGGGGCTCGCCTGATTAAGGCTGGCCCACCCAGATAATCTCCCTTCTGATTCACTTAAAGTCAACAGCTCAGGAGTCCGAATTACAGCTGCAAAATGTCTTTTGCCATATAAAGTAGCACAGCTATGGGAGTGACAGCTCATCACGCTCGGGTCCTGTCCACGTTTCCGAGGAGGTAATTCTGTGCCAGGGAGGGGGAATCCTAGAGGGCCACCTTGGAATTCTGCCTTCAACAACCACATTAGCATAGAGCAATTGTTTTGACACACTTGACTCCATTTCACCCTCCTACCTACCACAGTAAGGTCTATTGCTTTTATTGGGTGAACTACACACACACACAAAAAACCCTAAACAAAATAAACACCCAAACTCGGTATCGGCCTTCCCTGCCCACCAATCCCACGTCCCACCAAATCTCCCTCTGAGTGTTGTTTATCTCTTTTCACAGCATTACGCAAGCACCCAGCTAGAAACCCAATAACGGAAAGCGTTAAATTCACTGGTTCTGTCGGTTAAGCATCCAACTTCCGCTCAGGTCGTGATCTCCCGGTTCATGGGTTCGAGCCCCGCCTCGGGCTCTGTGCTGATGGCTCGGAGCCTGGAGCCTGTTTTGGATTCTGTATCCCCCTCTCTCTCTGCCCCTGCCCTGCTCATTGTCCCTCTCTTTCTCTCTAAACCCTAAAAACAAAATTTTTTTTTAAGTTAAATTTACCCAGCACCAGGCACTGACCTAAGAAACATGCTTCCCCACAAATCTATGAGGTAGGTATTGACACTACTCCAATTTGACAGAGGAGTAAACCAAGGGGTGGAGAGGTTAAGCGTCACGATGGCTCTTTTTTTTTTTTTTTTAAATGTTTAATTTTGAAGGAGAGAGGGACAGAGTGTGAGCGGGGGAGGGGCAGAGAGAGAGAGGGAGCCACAGAATCCGAAGCGGGCTCCAGGCTCCGAGCTGTCAGCACAGAGCCCGACGCGGAGCTCGAACCCACAAACTGCGCGGTCATGACCTGAGCCCAAGTCTGGCGCTTACCCGACTGAGCCACCCAGGCGCCCCAAGGACACAATGGCTCTTAGCGATGGGACAGGGCCAGGATTAAAAGGCAGGCCGTGTGACTCTGGAGCCCAGCGCGTCACACGTTGCTGGCTTCTGAGCTGTACCCAGGGTCCCCACCGGGAAAGGAGAGCCAGAGGGTGCTCCTATTTGCAGATCAGCTGTGACTTTGCTAACTAGGGCAATTTCTCCGATGTGGATATTTTTTCCTCTTTACAGAACAAACGAGTTCACAGAACGTTCCAACAAGCCCCGGGGAGTTGGGGGAAGTTTTGACTTGCTCAGCCATTTCTCCAAAAAAGCCAATGATCAGGGATTCCTCCCCCCCACCCCCCACCCCCACCTCCCACCTTGTAAGTTTCCAGGCAGCAAAAGTACAGGGAGATCTGGTCGCCCACTCCCAGCAAACGACAAACCCTGCCGGGAGGGCAACGAGGAGCCTGGAAGATTCAGGGATTCTGCCCACAAATAACCTCTGTGCCTCACCCACACACAGAAGGTGGGAGCCCCCCCAGTGCTCCCCCCGGAAGCTGTGGTCTCCTCTTCTTTCTTAGGACCCCTTGTGTACAGGATCCATGTAGAATATATTTCTAAATCTTTTTTTTTTTTTTTAATGTTGATTGGAGAGACCGAGGAAGTGCGCGAGTGGGGAGGGGCAGAGAGAGGGGGATTCGATCCCACAACTGCGAGGGCACCACCTGAGCCAGGATCACGAGTGGGACGCTTAACCGAAGGCACCACCCAGGCAACCCCGAATAGATTTCTGAATTAATCTTGAGCTATGCAGGGCCAAGCCCAGATCCCCAGGGCTGGTGAACTGTTGCCCTGTTAATCTCCCACCTGCTCAGGTGTGAGGTAGAAGCTTCCGGAGGCCAGGAGCTGTGCCCTATTACCCCTTTCATCTTCCTCGGTATCAACCCTAACAGGGGCTCAATAAAGACGTCTGTTGTTGGTAGGCTGGCATTCTTCTGAAAGGCCACAGACCTTCCATTGCTGAATGCCCTGCTTTTGGAGATTATAATAACATCTATCCAGACAGAACCATCCGATGGCTCTGTGGGGTCCCAGAGCCATAGAACCTAAGTTTCTCCTGTCTTATTCCCCATTCTTGGGCAGTGGCCAGGAGGGCATCTCGGTCTCGCGAGAGCCATGAAGGTCGTCGTGTGATTCTGATGCCACAACTGATTATTATTCTCCCTCAGCAGATCCTGTGGGGGAAGGGGGGGGGGCAGGGACCCAAAGGGGTCCTTGGGATTCTTCTAGCAACCTCTTTCCAGCTGTGCATTATTGCAGTACAGCCCAATTTGGGAAACTGACACAGACATGGTCACGATTTGTAAAATGTTCTAGGCGATTCTGAGCGGGTCTCTGCAAACCTTCCCCCGACCCCATGCCCGCACGGAAACCCACACTACCAGCCGGGTTCATTACTCGAGCATCCTGCCGGTGATCTTTATTAACCAACCAGGAGAGAGTCCGGGCTTCTTCTGCAAAGGTCAAAATGGAAATTAATCTGATTTGTATCAATCTGCGCAAACAGTCTGCAGGCAAGCCGCTGAGCTCGCTTGGTTTTAAATGACTTTTGAAAATGAGCTTAGGTGGTAGCCAGCATTCCAAATTCACCCCATTGTTATTTAAAAAAAAAAAAAGGTCTCTTTGTCACATTAACTGAATTGGGCTTTTTTGAAGAAATCTGATTTTTTGAATCATCTAAGTTTTCCGAGTTCGGCTAACATACCGTATAATTTGCCCATGCCCCCGCTGATGGTATCTTGGCCAGACATTGAACGTTTTTAAGATTTCTCGGCTGCAACTTGCTAACCAAACTGGATGTGTTTGGCTCTCTGGTGGTTCCTGGTGGCCGAGGCTGCTGGTTGCCTCCCAGGATCCCTTCTGTCTTTCTTCCTTCCCGAGAACCTAAGTTTTCATTGCATTATCTGGAATGCACATGTGATATCTGGAGCCATGGCTGCTATGTGGGAACATGAGGAATGGGTCACATATAAGAAATGGCAGAAGGAGTCTGGAGTCTAATAACTTCGCAAAGCTGCCACTCTAGCCCCAGACCACCGGATCCAGCCTGCCTTGACTCCACCAGAAAGAAAGAATATTCTAGTTTGCTCAAGCCCCTCTAATGCTGGACTCTTCTGTTACAGCCGCCAGCTCTGATCCTAACTGGTTCAGATGACAGCTTCACAAGTGCCTTCCAGCTTATTCTAGAATTCCAACGTGCCCTTCCTTGACTTACCATCAACCATCAGGAAAAATTAAGCTCAGAGAGGTCAATGTCTTGGCCAAGATACCAGAAGAACAGAATCTGGGTCTCTCTTCTTGAATACGTAGGTCTTGGGTTTACCAATGCCACTTGTAATAAGAAGCTTCAGATGTCAACCCACAAACACATTACCACTCATCTTGACACTAAATCCCCTAATGTTTTCTTCCATTTTGCTTCTTAGACAGGCACGGCTTTCTAAAAGCTGAATTATCGCAGCATATCACGCAGTTGATAGCACTCAATGGTATTCCCATCCATCATTCTTTTTTCTTGCAAACCGGGGTGCATTGATTGCCCAGTCCAGAGGACTGTGACAATCCATAACTTTTTTCAGAGAAATTGTGTGTAAGCCTGAAGAAATTAGCTTATTTTGTCGGTGGCAAGAAACACGATGTCACTCAAACCCCCTTAAATCTAACTTCAAGTCAGGGCAAGTGTCAACACAAGAGAAATCTAAGTCCCAACCGCCAAAGTCATCCTGAGGGAAGGCCAGTGCTCTCATGCTGGCTCAGCACGGACAGTACATTAAACACATAATCCCTGTCACACTGAGACACCACCGCCCCCCCCCCCTCCACCGCCATCGCTGCCCTGTGGGACAAGTTGGAGGACATCTACTCTGCCTCAGGGCTCGACCTCACCACTACAATCCTCGACTGCATATTCCATGCCCTGATGACCGCTGCTGGGTAACAAATTACCCCCCAATTCAGCAGCTTGAAACAACCAATTTCGCTCTACTTTGCTCCCAGTGTTGTGGATCAGGAATCTGGGAAAGGCTCACCTGGAAATTTCTGGCTGAGGATCTCTCACGTGGCTGCGCTCTGATGCTGGCAGGGGCTGACTGCATACAAAGGCTTGATTAGGTGGGATATTCAAGATGGCGCACGCACATGGCTGATGACTGATGCCAACTGCTACTTGGACCCGTTGACCTAGACACTTGCACGTGGCCTGTCCAGCATGAGTGTCTCAGTGTGTCGGACTTCTTCTTTCTTTTAAATTATTTTTAATGTTCATTTACTTTTGAGGGAGAGAAAGGGAGACAGAGCCTGAGTGGGGGAGGGGCAGAGAGAGAGGGAGACACAGAATCCGAAGCGGGCTCCAGGCTCCACGATGTCAGCACAGGATCCCGACGCGGGGCTCAAACCCACAAACCGTGAGATCGTGACCCGAGCCGAAGTCGGACGCTTAAACCGACTGGGCCACGCAGGCGTTCCCTGAAGTCAGACGTCTTACGGGACAGATGGCTTTGCCCAGAGAACAAGACGGAAAGTTCTTGGTCCGTTAAGAGCTGGCCTCAGAAGTTGTATGGCACAGCTTCCGCTCCATCCTCTTGGCTGAAGAAGTGATTTGGTTGCATCCGGACTCAAGGTGGGGAGACTCGCGGAACCCGCTTCTCAATAGGAGTGCCAAAACTTCACAGCCTTTGGGACATGCCTTTGCATATCAAGGCTGGCGGGGGAGGCATGAGTGGATTACAAAGAGGAACAACAAGGAAATGGACTTTGGAAAAGCATCCATGTCGGGGGGCAGCTGGGTGGCTCAGTCGGTTGCATGTCTGACCTCACTTTCGGCTCAGGTCGCGACCTCACGGCTCACGGGTTCGAGCCCCACGCCAGGCTCTGTGCTGACAGCACGGGACCTGCTTGGGCTTCTCTCTCTCCTTTTCTCTTTACCCCTGCCCTGCACGTGCTCTCGCTCCCCAAATAAATAAACGAAAACAAAAGCGCCCATTTCAACTGGGTTCTTTTGTTTCTCACCGTGCTCCTGCATTCTTCCGAACTGCCTTTGCCTCACCCTCAGCCTCAGAGAATTCCCTCTGCAGTCTCCAGTCCGGCCGGGCCCCTTCTGCTATGCCTCGGTGGCCCGTCATGCTTCCTCTGTGTCCTAGTACCCACATCCCTTGTCTTCTCTCTGTGGAGCACAGTCCCAGGCCCATGACTCCGTTCCAGCGGGGAGAGCGCTCTCCTCTAGACAGGCCAGCGTACTGTCGGAAAGGAACATCGGGGCCGCACTGTGGGGCGCCTGTATGTCAAATACGGTCTCATAACCTTTTTATCCTTTTATACCTCATCCATTCAATCAATACTTCTTGAACACCCCTAACGCGTGGGCACGCTGGGGATATGGACCTACCCCAGAGAGACGTGGTCCCCATTTCCTTAGCCGACTAGCTACCCGCCCAACGAAGCAACAGAACAAGCCGAAAAAGCACTTTGCTCCATATACGGACGCAGCAAACCAAAGTCAAGAGGAAACTTGGAGTTATTTGGGGGTCATCCATAACGCGTCCCTTTCGAAGCTAACCAGGCCGGGGGTAGTGCATGAACCCCCACGTTCCTGCGACGTCCGTAGACCTAATCGCACTGTGGATCAGTTAGGACCCTGCCGGCATTTGCAGAAACAACAATTTCTTTTTCGTGGCCCAGTAAAACAGAAGTTGATTTTTGACACGTGTTCCCGACTGGCCAGTGGCTTTCCTCCGTGCGGTGATCCGGGGACCCACGGTCCTTCTACTCTGTCCTCCTGCCCAATCCCTAAGCTCTTGTCCACACCCAGCCTGGGCTGGCAGAAAAGGGAAGAGAACATTCGAGAAGGTGCTTCTGCTTCTGAAAAAAAACCAGCCACCTTGGTTCCCATTCTTTCAGCCAGGCTGACCCATCACGTGGCCACACTCAGACACGGAGGCTGGGCCAGGAAGCCCTTGCTGGGACTCCACTTATGGCAGAGGAAACACCACGGGTGGTGGGAGAGCTGACCACACACACTCGGTCCTTTCCTCCACTCTTTGAACTGTAACCACCACGTCCTCTGGAAATGGAATCAAACCCGGGTCCCCGGGTGGCTCAGTCGGCTAAGCATCCGATTCTCGGTCTCGGCTCAGGTCACAATCTCGCGGTTTTGTGAGTTTAAGCCCCACGGCGGGCTCCGCGCCGGCAGAGCGGAACCTGCTGGGGATTCTGTCTCCCTCTCTCTGCCCCTCCCCTACTCAGGCTGTTTCTGTGCCCCTCAAAGTAAAGAAATAAACAAAAATACAAGATTAAAATAAAAGGAATGTAATCAAAACCAGGGACATGAACTTCAAGGCAACCTGGACGGGGGGAAAGAAGGCACGGAAGGACCACGTACCGTATTGGATGGCAGTAGCTGGGGACGAAGTCTATTCACCCTCAATGTTTTTATGGGACTTCCTCAAGCCTGTCACGACAGAGCCATCTCCCTTACGTGCCGCCTTCCTGACATACTTCCTCAATGCCAGTAGCGAAGACAGACCCTGATTTTGAAGATCCTTCTTCCTCTTTGCTGCGCGTGCGGCTTACAGAGTGCACGAGACAATTCTGGGGCAGAAGAGATCTTCCGATGCGTTTATCTGACGGATGAGAAAAGTGAGGCTCAGCGTAGCTGAGTGACTTTCCTGAGACCACACAGCCACGGGGTGGCAGAACCCGAGGCCGAGCAAACAGCGATACGTCACAGGCACGCGGTGCCCTGAGTAAATACTGGCGTCCATTTCCCCCGGATCGGCCCAGGCTTCTCTGTCCTAATTGCGTCTCCTGCTTCTTCTCCAGCCTGACAGCCCATGTCAGGTTCTGCAACACCAGAGTATCATTCTACAACCTTCCGCAGAACTGTAAAGGTTTTAATTCAGCTTACACGTCACCTCCCTGTTAATTTCCCCGGCAAGGGGGCTGATCGTGGATCGTGGCAATGCCCACTCTGTCCTATTCCGGGGTTACTTGGAAGGCTCGAAATCAAATTTTTGTTTAATGTTTATGTATCTTCAAGAGAGAGAAAGATAGAGCGTGAGCAGGGGAGGGGGCGGAGAGAGAGGGAGACGGAGAATCCGCAGTGGGCTCCAGGCTCCGAGCCGTCAGCGCGGAGCCCGACGCGGGGCTCGAACCCGCGGACCGCGAGATCACGACCTGAGCCGAAGCCGGACGCTTCACTGACCGAGCTGCCCGGGCGCCCCTGGAAGGCTCGGACTCAAACAAGTCAGATCGAGTCCTCCTTTCTACCGAGGCTCCAAACCATTTGGTTCGGTTTACCGTCCTGCCACACATTGAGGTTGATTTGGGCGGAGGCGACCATGCCGGTCGTCGCCCAGAGGGACACTCACGCGTCCCGACCATTTCCCGGGTACACCAAAACCTGGAGAACCATCTATCGGAGCCGCCGTCGGATTAACAAGTCTCCCGGTGGAACTTCCGCTACGGTTTCATTACGACCGCATCTGCAAAGCTTTGAGAGAGGCTGGTGGGGAGGAAAACCCACAGCTGTTTTTCAAGAAATTAATTTCTATCCCTGCAGTGATCAGTCCTGGTTAAGTGAGAGAATCAAATTATCTAAGTTACTTCTGCTGGGAAGGTCGGCTGCTCTGAATCCTGATGAAAAATAACACAATGGTGCTATTTAATTTAAAACCTCCGTCTGCTTCACTTATAATTCATAATGGTTATGCTGCGCGTTTATGTAGTATCCAAGGCTCGCGAAGAACTTTGATAGCATGAAGGATTCATCCGGGGGACCCTGCGGGGGAGCAAGGCCGAGCCTCTCTCTCTCTCTGTCTCTCTGTCTCTCTGTCTCTGTAGGGACAGCCGACAGGTAGGACCGAGCCCCCTGACCTGGCTTCCCGACTGGCTTTTCCACACAAGTCACCGCTCCCTCTGCGGTTATTCAGGGCCTGGCAACAAGACGAGCCAGACTAATATATTATACAAACGGACATCACGACGTTAGGAGCATGAAAGAGATAAGGAGTTATGGCTTGCAAATGTAAATCAATAAAGACCACGGGCTCTCAGCCATTTCTTGCGGAGAAAGATGCCTCCATCGCTTCCCGCAGCCTGGCCGGCATATGGCAGCCTTCTCTGAGAAAGTCTTCAATGTTGATCGAGTAGGTTCGTGCGTTACACAGACAGAATGGGCCGCGTACAAATAACAACCGACACGCGCCCTGCCCTTGGCAGTTTACAAAGCGCTTTCGCATGTAGTACGGCCATTTGCACCCCCCCCCCCCCCCCGCCCCGTTCCTTCTGTGCTTTCTACGCTCCTGGCTGAACCGTGAGGGACTGTTCACACCCCTTCCAGGCGACACACGGGACCCAGCTGCCCCCACGCCACGACGTTCGCGCTCACGGCAGCGGGGATCCCCGCAAGAGACGGTTGACTTCGCTCCGCTCAGCGGCTGGTCACCGAGGACCAAATCGCCAGCCACGTTGGACCTTGGTCAGAGACCAGCTATCTGTCTCCTCTTCTGATCCGCGAAAAGAGTCCATGATGCCCATGTCCGTGCTTTGTCGAGTGCCCACTTGACTTGCTTCGGACACAGCAGCCATAAACCTTACCCCCCCACCCCCCCCAGACCGGCCCAAGGTGACACAAAGAAAGAAACCGAGGCGTACGCTTGCCCACGTTCGGAATCCAGCGATGGGTAGAGTCATTCAGATCTGCCCCCATCTGCAGCCCGCATACTTCCCCAGGAAAATCAGGACACGACAGACTACATGCTCCAGCGAAAAGTAGTTAACAGATACAGGCAGGCGCCAGTCCAGTCTGTGGTACCCCCTTCTTATGTGCTCCTCGCAACCGTGGTCTCTCCTGGTGGCACCGCCTCTGGGGAAGCCCTGCCCAGGTAGTGACACACTTCTCAGATGCTGGGATGGTTGTATCAATAGGAGCATGATGTCCAGACTAGGGGAGGTTACTTTAGAGGCCCCATTTCCTCTACGTATACTTGAAATATACCCAACTGAGAATCCTGACCTTCCAGAACACATCCAGGGAAAAGGGACTAATTTTAGCTACCTCTGAACAATTTGACTCAAGGGACAAGGACTGAAAAACAACCTGTAAGAGGAAATGCGGCACAGCCGGGATATTCGTCTTCGAGGATTTGCTGGGGGAGAAAGCAGCCTCACTCCGTAGGAGACAAAGGATAGAGCTAAGTCGGAAAGAGCAGGCCAGTTGGGGCAAATCTCTGCGAGCAATGTGACCTCTTGGGCCAACTGTTATTAATGGGACAACATCAGCCCCTCCTCCTAGCATCCTAAGACCACTCTTGCGATAATGTATGCAAATGCTTACCCTGGGGTCTGAACACTCTCATCTCTGGGTCATTACCAGGCAGGGTTCTTGCCTTCCAGGGAGAGTCAGGGACAATGGTGGGGAATGAGAATTCTTCTCGGGACTGATTTCAGGCCAGATGGTTTGAAAAGCCAAAATAACACAGCTAGCCTAGCTTTGGGATAAGGCGTCCGATTCCTTTCCTGAGCTGCTCTTCCGCTGGACGGAGGATAGGCCTGCCCGTATTACAACGAAAGAATTTCTGAATCTCTCCCCCTTTAAGTAACTGCACATTCCCCAGAACAGGGAATCATTTGGTGTGAAAATCTCTCTACACCGACTTGCAGCTGAAACCTTTCTGCTCTACCTTCTGCGAAAATAGGCCATGTGGGATGGAACCAGCCAATTGGTGACGGGCCCTCCAAACAGATGGCTCAGGCTTCTAAGGCACAGTGACCGGAATCCAGCCAGCTTCCTGGATCTCACTTTTTAGGTCACAGGAACTCTGTTTCCTTGTCTTAAAAAAAAAAAAAAAAAAGATCGGGGGAGGGGGAGAGGTGGGCACCATGGAGAAAAGCAGCCCGCAGGTGCTTCTGTGCCCATTAAAAGTGGTTTCCATTTTCCACGACCGTGTGGCTCTACGGGAAGGACACCACAACGATTGTGTGGGGTGACAGAGCTGTGGGCACCAGAGTGGGAATGACCCAGGAAATTTCCAGAATCAGAGCCCAAGCGAGGGAATGTACCCCTGTCCAGAGAGGGCCGCCCACCCCATGACAGGGGTGGCCAGCACAGACAGATGTCGGGACAAACTGGGGCATGGCCTGAAGGAGAGATACCGGCTGAGGGTCAGCCTGCGAGAAAGGCATTTGTGCCCACACGTCCCATCCCCCAGCCAGAACAAACCGCCAGCTTGTCCCCCAAACACACTGGCCCTTCTGTTTCTTCTGCATGGGACACTTCTGTCCTCTCCCGCCCTGCCCACCCGGAAAGCTGCTACTCTTCACGTTAAGACAAGCTCATAGATTTTCTCTTTCGTGAGACTTTCTTGGATCTCCAAGCAGAAGTAATCATTTCCCTGTGTGCGATTCCATGACATTTCATCCATACTTTATCGATGGCATGAAGGATATTGTCTTAGAGATAATTATCTCTGTGTCTGTGTCTTCCATCGGACTTAGAGCTCTTTAAGGTTAAAGGCATGGTTTCGTTGCTTTTGTATCTTCAATTTTAAATACCAAGTCTTTGCGTGACAACCTGGCGCCTTCTGCTCTTTCCCTCTCCTCACTCCCACTAGCCTCTAAGCTCTGTGTGGAGGCAGCAGCTGTGTGTGGTTGGCTGCATATCCCCGGAACCCAGATTAGCCCATGGCATTTACTTTCTGAGCAACTGGACTGAATAGCGGAATGGATGGATGGACAGACAGAGATAGGGAGGGATGGGTGGATGAATGAATGTTTAAATGGATGGATGGTTGGATGGATGGAGGGAGAAATGGATGGATGGATAGATGCATGGATAGAGGAAGAAATGGATGGATGGATGGATGGATGGATGGATGGATGGATCAATCACTCAGTCAACTGAG
>NC_064815.1:22516223-22519098 GCF_023721935.1 Panthera uncia | reverse complement strand
ATGGATGGATCAATCACTCAGTCAACTGAGAGATAGATAGATAGATACATGGTTGGATGGATGGATGCATGCATGCATGCATGCGTGCATGGATAGAGGGAGAAATGGATGCATGGATGGATGGATGCATGGATGGAGAAATGGATGGATGGATGGATAGAGGAAGAAATGGATGGATGGATGGACCGATGGATGAGTGGAGGGCTTCTGGATGCATGGATAGAGGGAGGAATGGATGGACAGATGGGTGGATGATTGGATGGATAAAGGAGGCATTACAAAAATAACACCAAAGTGAGAGAGGATAAACTCACTACCAACATTGGGACAAAGGACGAAGTCTCCAGAAAGTCTTATGGCAGAGGTGCTCTCTAAAGTGAACCTTTACAGCAAAGGAGAATTTCAGCAGCTAGAGAAGAAGGGCCTTGCACTCAGGAAACACAGTCCGGAAAGATGGCAACAGGAGCATATGAAGCAGCAAGGATCCCTCAGCCCCCAAAACTGAAATATAACATGTGTGTGACGTCACAGAGAACATCAGCTGGGGACAGGTCTCCAGTGCTTGTCACGCGGGATCTCAAACGTCTCTTAAGAAAACCGGAAGAGGCGCCTTGGCGGCTCAGTGGGTTAAGCGTCCCACTTCGGCTCAGGCCATGATCTCGCAGTTCGCGAGCTCGAGCCCCGCGTCAGCCTCTGCTGTCACCGCGGTGCCTGCTTGGGATTCTCTCTCCCTCTCTCTCCGCCCCTCCCCCACGTACGTGCGCTCTCTCAAAATAAATGAATAAGCTTTAAAAAAAGAAAGAAAGAAACCACTAGGAGCTACCCAGAGGGCTTTATTTCTTTGTTTTGTTTTAGCGGAGGCGCCCGGACAAGGCGATGTGCTCTGAGGTTAAGGGGTTAAGTCTTCCCTGAAAACAACGCGCTGGCAGCACTATGGCTGGAATTAATCCGCAATCGGCCATGGACACCGGCGATTTACCGAACCACCAGGTGGGTAGGAGGTGAAAAGTACGCAGCTCTGAGGCTGAGTTGAGAAAGTGATGTTTGGACCCCGGGGCACCACCAGCCAGTCTCCGGGCAGGCAGGTGACAAACGACAAGGGCAGGAAGGGGGGGGAGGGGGCGGGAGGGGAGGCAGCCAAGGTCACCTGGGCTTCACCTGCATGGCGGCTCGCGGAGCCCTGACCTATAAGCTCTGGCAGAGCACGGCCAAGGCCCGTCACGTGCGCGGACCCAATGTGGGTCGTGTCGTTTGGATACACGCAATCTAGGCCACGGCGTACATCAGGGGCTTTTGTAATCGCAGCCCCTCGGGGATGTGTCCGCGTCTGAAATCCCGCTCTTGGGCCTCACCCGCACATGCGCACACACACCCGGCTGTCCGTTCTCCTTGCAATGTCCCTTAGGCTCCGCGTCTGCGTCAGGGGGCACCTGCTCCTTTCTGGGGAAGGAGGGACACCCAAAGCAAGGAGGCCTTTCCAGAACGGAGCCAGCCCAGGCCCCGCCGATGCACCCCCTCTCACCCCTGGGACGCCTCCTATGCTCTCCTTGACCCTGCGGCCCCCCTCCTCTTGGAGGCCACACTACTGCACCAAGGGAAGAAGGCTGGGGTTGTCGTCCTTCAGGTGACAGATGAGGTGGCAAAGGGGAGCTTCCAGAGGAGAGGAAGGCAGAGCCCCTCCCCTCCCCCCCCCCCCCCCCCAGCCTGCAGGCTGAACACAGGTCTCTTCTGCTCTGATTTGCCTACCTCCCCCCCCTCCCCATCCACCCCCCTCCTCGCAAGGGCTGAGCCCTGCTCTCTCCCCAAGCATCAGTTAGAGAAGGGGTGCAGACAGACCGCTTTCTTTTTAGCATGTATTTATTTATGTATTTTGAGAGACAGGGAGAAAGAGAGAGAGAGAGCGAGCACAAGCAGGGGAGGGGCAGAGAGAGGGAAAGAGAGAATCCCAAGCGAGCTTTGTGCTGCCAGCGTGAAGCCCCACGTGGGGCTCGAACCCGCGAGCAGCGAGACCACGACCTGAGCGGCGATCAAGAGTCCGACGCGCAACCGACAGGGCCACCCAGGCGGCCCCCAGCCAGACGGCTTTGTCTGCTGCCTCTCGCAGCCCGGTCTGCAGCGCTCTTCCCTCCACGGTGCCCACAGAAGAAAATGAGGAGGCAGCGTTATTGCCACGATTCTAATTACCGTATGCTAATTGGGCCCCCTTCAGGCTTCGGGGAGGGTGCCACTTCCCCGGGATGAAATGACAGAAGCCCTCGCACTTGCCTTGCTCTACATATTCTTCCACTGCTGGCAGAACATTCCGTACCCGGAAGCAGCCTGCACAGATACCCCAGGCGGGGAGGAACCCCCAAGATCCTCCCGGTGGGTGACCTTGTCCACGTTCCATCAGACCCAGACGGACGTCCTTGACCCGAGTCCCTGTATACTGGGGATTTTAGGGTCCCTGAATGCGCCCGGGCCCCTAGGGCATGCAGATTTTCTTACAGGCACGTTTATGCATTTATGGGGGTGGAGGGGGAGGGTTCAAAGCTTTTCTTGGTTTTTCAAAGAAACCCAGGTATCTTTTTTTTTTTTTTTTTTTTTTTGTGAAAACCATTGTCCTAGAGGGGAAAGCACCTAATTTATCAAGAATTTATTTTATTCTCTGCAGACCCTTGGGAAAAGCAATATAATAGCAAAAAAAAAAAAAAAAAAGGGCAAGAAAAAAGAGGGAGGATTCGACTGAGATTGAAATTAGAACAGCGTCAGCAATCAAAGGATCAAAATTAATTCAGTTCAACCCACTTAACTCTTGCCAGGCTTGGTACCTCTTGGTTCAAACTCTAAGCAATTGTTTTTAATGTTTATTGGGGGGGGGGGGGGGGCGGGGGGG
>NC_064815.1:22496066-22516123 GCF_023721935.1 Panthera uncia | reverse complement strand
GGGGCGGTCGGGTGGAGCAGTGCGAGAGAGAAACACAGAAGCAGAAACAGGCTCCGGGCTCTGAGATGTCAGCCCAGAGCCCGACGCGGGGCTCCAACCACAAGATCATAAGATCATGACCTGAGTTGAAACCGGGGCTCCAACCACAAGATCATAAGATCATGACCTGAGTTGAAACCGGAGGCTTAACCATTGGAGCCACCCTGGCGCCCCCAGCAATTGAAACAAAAAAACGAAAACAAAAACAAAAACCCAACAACCACTAAATCTTTAATTTCTTGCCTGGGCCTCTGCAGTGCTCTCCTGCTTGGTCCACCTGTATGCTTGCTTTTTATCTCTTTCTTTAGTTTCCAAGCCCAGAGAAAAGTTGAAAGAAGTGCACAGGGAACGGCCACCTGCCCACCACACCCGGATTTGACCATGAACTTCGTACTGTACCTGTTGTCCCACATGGCCACCCTTCTCTCCAGCCTCTTCTTTGTCGCTGATGTGGATCTGAGCATCGTGTTTCCTTCCCGCCTCTTTCCATTTTATTGCCCACTCAGAAGGCAGCGATCTTTTGGAAACACAGATCTGATTATACCGCCAACTGGCACCTCTCCTATGTCCTCAGATGTCGCCCAAAGAGGCTTCGCGGGGCTCCAACTGGAAATACACCTGCTACAATGATGTAGACAATGAAAC
Source organism: Panthera uncia (assembly GCF_023721935.1). Lineage (NCBI taxonomy): Eukaryota > Metazoa > Chordata > Mammalia > Carnivora > Felidae > Panthera > Panthera uncia. Next base: position 22,515,439 of record NC_064815.1, on the reverse strand, counting down.
TCGACTGTGTGTACAGGGTTGAAAAAAAACTGTTAGGGGCGCCTGGGTGGCTCAGTCGGCTAAGCGACCGACTTCGGCTCAGGTTATGATCTCACGGTCCGTGGGTTCGAGCCCCGCGTCGGGCTCTGTGCTGACGGCTCGGAGCCTGGAGCCTGCTTCGGATTCTGTGTCTCCCTCTCTCTCTGCCCCTCCCCTGCTTATGCTCTGTCTCTGTCTCTGTCTCTCTCAAAAATAAATAAACATTAAACAAATTTTTGAATGTTAAATACACAGTACCTACGAATGTTACCTACGCTGCAAATAAAGAACCTTTTCAATTAAAACTCCCACTGCTGAAAAGTTAACATTTCTGCTTGGATCGGAGTTCCCCTGTTGCGTTGCCGACAAAATACGAAAATCCTTCGTGGCCGCCAGAATTCCAGATGCTTCCGATTTGATGAGGAAAATAAAAATAGCCCGCGTCTCGCCGTTGTTTTTAATAGATGTTGAGTTTTCCACGCAGTCATCCTGCCGAAGCAGAACGCATTGGGGAACAACAGAATGCGTGACTCCGATGTCGTTATCAAATTCAGACCAGAATAGGCGTCTGCCCCGGAGGCGTCAGTATGAGGGTCAGAGATTTGCATCTTACAGACAGTGTATTTCCAGGCCCATGCAGGCGCTGAGGATGTGCGGTGATACAACTTGCGATTAGAGATCTATTAATAGGTAAGAGCATCTTGCGGGACTTTGTTGGCGTAGCATTTTTTTATTGTTATTACTGAGAGAACGGGGCGGGGGGAGTCTCTCCAACAGACACTCCGTGTGTTGCTGCAAAGCACTTTCTGCCTCTGTTCGTCGAGCTTCTCCGTGGGCTGGATGCCCGGCCAGGGCACTGGGGGCGCCCGTCCACACCCCTCAGGCACACAGAAGAGAGGACGATTGTGCCCACAGCCGTGGATAAGATCGATGGCAAATGAATCTGACTGGGAGGAGCGGGGAGTAAATCCACCGGTGGTGGTGTTGGGCCGGTGATCGGCCCTGACTCGCCGTGGGGGTCGGACCCTGGGGCACCCTCCGGTCCACAGTCTACGCAGCTGCTTGCGAAGAACCCAGGCCTGCCTCCAAGTGTTCTGGCCAGAATGAAAACGTGTGCATGCTACGGGGAGCCAGTTCTCTCCCCATGATCATCCACTCTTCCTTTCTTGTTGCTAGAGCTCCAATTTTATTTTATTTTTTTAAATGTGTATTTATTTATTTTTGAGAGAGAGACAGAACACAAGTGGGGGAGCGGCAGAGAGAGCGAGGGAGACACAGAATCCGAAGCAGACTCCAGGCTCTGAGCTGTCAACGCAGAGCCCGATGTGGGGCTTGAACCCACGAACTGTGAGATCATGACCTGAGCCAATGTCGGACGCTAACCGACAGAGACACCCAGGCACCCCTAGAGCTCCAAATGGGGTGGCACGTCAGCTCCAAGAGCTGGATTGTGATTGGCCGAGGCCCGTGACTGTTATCCTAGTCTTTCCTGCCGGTTCCACGGTTTCCAAGGGTCCCTTGTGCTGGGAGTCATCTCGAGGCCCTGTATGGGCAATAGCACCAGAGAAAAGTGCATACGGGAGGCTCCCAGGAAGGATTATTCTCCGGGATAAAACGGGACTGCTTTTCCCCCTGTCCCTCTGTCCTGCCCTGATCCCAGTGGGTGTGGACCTGGTGCTGCACAGCATCGCATCTTAAGATCACAAACGGACCAGGGCGCCTGGGTGGCTCCGTTGGTTAAGCGTCCGACATCGGCTCAGGTCATGATCTCGCAGCTCATGGGTTCGACCCCCCACGTCAGGCTCTGGGCAGACAGCTTGGAGCCTGGAGCCAGCTTCCGATTCTGTGTCTCCCTCTCTCTCTGCCCCTCTCTGGCTTGCGCTCTGTCTTTCTCTTTATCAAAAACAAATAAACATGAAACAATTCAAACAAACAAGCAAACAAAAAGATCACAAACGGACTGCCCCAAGAAAGAGCAGTGGTCATGCTGAGGGTGGTGCGGCAAAAGGATGGAAAGGGTCAGAGTCCTAAGCGGGACGGAGCAGCCACCCCAACCCCGGAACTGGCACCTCCTTGTTCCGAGAGAAAATTGAATGTACGTGCAGCTGGATCTACTCCTGCCCGGGGTTTGTCAATTGCAGCCCCAAGATCAGAGGCTCAGACACATGACGGCACAAAGAGCTTCAGTCCCATTGGGAAAGAGAGTCTTTCCTCTGGGCACACGGAAGGATTACTCTTCCTGCCGCCTTGGAGTTAGCGAGGGTCATGTGACTATGCTGCCCAATTAGAGAATGTGGTTCAGAGCCCAAGCACTGAACTGCAGGCCTAAGATTCTCTGTGTTCTTTTTTGCTGCAGTGGCATCCGGGGGGGGGGGGGGGGCCCTGTTCCAGCATCTGCCCGGATCACCAGGTGACGGTGGGGCAGAACCCTTTGCCGATGTATGTGAGCATGAGTTAGAAACCAAATTTTTGTCAGATGAGGCCAATGGGATTTGGGGATAGTTTGTTAGGTTGGCATATCCTAGCTATGTTGAAAAATGAATATAGTTTCCATTTTACTTTTATTATTTTTTTTAGTTTATTTATCTATTTTGAGAGAGAGAGAGAGACCACAAACAGAGGGGGGCAGAGAGAAGGAGAGACAGAATCGCAAGCAGGCTCCTCACCGTTAGCGCAGAGCCTGATGCAGGGGTTAAACTCACAAACCGCAAAATCATGACCGGAGCTGAAATCAAGAGCCGGACGCTCAACCGACGGAGCCACCCAGCTGCCCCTCAATTTTACTTTTAAAGAATCAGTCTGATGTGAGTTACACACATCTCACTACGCAGTGATCAGGCTGTAACAGATCCGTTGATTCCATTGATCAGGCCATTCAACGCTCATCATGTCTTTCTTCATCGTCAGCAGAGCTTAAGTATTCTTCAGGGTCGCCGTCTTTCCAAACCCAGGGGATGTCTAACACCAGAGGTAATCTACCCCACAGCACGGCTGTCTCAAGACGCTCACTTCCCCAGATTCTCCTGTAGCTCTTTTGGCTAATAAAAAACAATGGGAAATCTGCACATAAGAGGCACGTATTAGTTTGCGAGAGCTGCTATAACAGAGAAATTTATTGTCTCACACTTCTGGAGGCTCGAAGTCCAAAATAAAGGTGTCAGCAGGGCTGTGAGGGAAGTATCTGTCCCAGGCCTTCCTTCTTGGCTTGTAGAAGACCGTCTTCTCTCTGTGTGCTCACTCCGCCGTCTTCCCTGGGTGGGTGTCTGTCTCTGTGTTCAAATCTCCTCTTTTTTATAAGGACACCACAGTCCTATCAGATTAGGTTCCACCCTGATTTTATTTTAACTTGATTTTAACGGGATTACCACTTCATTTTAACTTGGTTACCTCTGCAACAACCCTATCTCCAAATGAGGTCACATTCTGAGTTTCTTTGGGTTAAGCTTCCAACTTTATTTTTTTTTCAGGGATACAATTCAACCCTGGTTTTGTTCTGTCTTTTGGTTTTGGCTTTATCTTGTATTACCCAGCCTCTTCATTTGTGTTTGGAATGCTGGTGTTCAGCCAAACTGTATGGAGCTAAGGCAGCCATCTTGTGGTCATGAGGGAGAAGACCAAAACTCATACAGATGCCCCAAGAGTAACGGGCAACAATCTGGAAACGCCAACCTTCAAACTTCTTGTTAAGTAAACAATAATTGTTCTTCTAGTTAAAGCCACTATCAGACAAAGCCTCTATTAGCTACAGCTACATTTGAATTTCTACCGAGATTAAAGACCAGATGTCCTAAGACTATCACCTCTGTCTCCAGTTTCACAGATAATAATTGAGAAGTCATTAAATACGACAGCTTCATCAATTGGTAAACAAAACCCATCCTGATGGTCTTTAATGGGTTTATACTGTAGATGGAGAGTTAAATGAAATAAGGTCCAGCCTTTTTGAAAAATTAAAAAAAAAAAACTCAACAAAAAGTTATTTATTTATTTATTTCACAGGTAAATATTGAGTATCTCTAACTTGGCAGCACTGTGGTTAAGTCTAGAAATTGTGTTTAAAAGCAGACGTGGTCCCTGTCCTCTTTGAACTTCTAGTCCCATAGGAAAGTTAATCAAATAAGCACACAAGTAACTACCAGACTGGAAAGTGAAAAATTAAATTTGATCCAATTATTTAAACACATAAGGAGCTGACAGAGTGCACTCGGTGTTGAACAGCGAGCTTTCCGTCGAACTCCATCGGTATGTTTGTGAAGACAGAGTCTCGGGGATTCTTTAGTTTTCATTTTCGTTTTCATGTTTTTAATGTTTATTTATTTCTGAGAAAAGGAGAGAGAGCACAAGTGGGGAGGGGCAGAGAGAGCGGGAGACACAGAATCCGAAGCAGGATCCAGGCTCCGAGCTGTTAGCACAGAGCCTGACACGGGTTTGAACTCACAGACCACAAGATCGTGGCCTGAACCGAAGGCAGAGGTGTAACCCACTGAGCCACCCAGGCATCAGGGATTCTTTTAAAGAAGAAAAGGGAGGAGCACCTGGGTGGCTCAGTCATGAAGCGTCCAACTCTTGGTTTTGGCTCAGGGTCACGATCTTGCAGTTCGTGGGACCAAGCCCCACGTTGGGCTCTGGGCTGACGGTATGGAACTTGCTTGAGGTTCTCTCTCACTCCCTCTCTGCCCCTTCCCTGCACACACTCTCTTCTCTCTCTCTCAAAATAAATAAATATTTTAAAAATTAAAAGAACAAAGAGGAAAAGGGGGTGCTCGTTGTAATTGTGTTCGTATAATTTATCAGCCAAATAAAGTATATTTGAGAGTTAATGGAGTCACCATGAATAATTGTCCCTGGAGGAAGGGGGCAGTCAAGTAGAGACACCAGAACATCTGGGCTGCCTGGCTATGCTGATTCGTCCAGTCTAAAAATCAGAATATTCAGAACACGAAGAAAGACGAAGAATCATGAGTCAAAACTTTAACTTCACACAGCACATCTCATTTTGGGGGCTAAGAGAGACTGGGAAGTGACTGCTTTAATGTGGCTCAGATTTAGAATTATACATTAAAAAATTCGTTTTTATTTTCCCACAGCGTAAGTATGTAGACAAAAAAAAAAAAAAAAAAAAGCTACATTTCCGGCATCCTAGGAAGTTTGTTGCAAAGACAGAGAAACAACCCATCTGGACATAGCTTGATGTGCAGAAATCGAGCACCGAGAGACAGATTGATTTGTTCCATGCCAAGCTGGAAGGAAACATCCTTCCCTGCTGTGACTTGTAAAAGAAATTGAAAGGCTGCTTCAGTATATTAAATGAGGCTAAAAACCTTGATCAATAATTTTCTTCACAAAAAACAGAAAGGACGAAAATGATCAGAGGTTGGTTCTAAATCCTTAATGTCTAGTCCCAGCTGGCAGAAACACTTTAGAAGCAATATTTTGTAAGCGGCCAGTGCCTTGGTCCAAATTGTGAGAGGATTTTTAAAAAATGTATCTATGCTTCATTATGTTCTTTACTCGTTTCTAAAACTGAGACCTGTCAAGGATGTCTGAGATGTTGTGCAAAGGAACACAGCTTCTTTTTGCAAATGGGTTTGGAACACTTTGATAGGACAGCAGAGTTTTACAAAAGAATCTATTACAGATACACTGAGTCAACATTGCGGGCTCTTTATTTACCTAACTATTCCGTTACGTTGAATGTATCAGCACCCATATGGGTGACTTAAATTATTTTTTATGTTTATTTATTTTTGAGAGAGAGACAGAGACAGAGCATGGGCAGGGGAGGGGCAGAGAGAGAGGGAGACACAGAATCTGAAGCAGGTTCCAGCCTCCGAACTGTCGGCACAGAGCCCGACGCGGGGCTCGAACTCACGAGCCGCGGGATCCAAAGCCGGACGCTCAATAGACCGAGGCCTCAGACGCCCCCATATTTGTGAGGGTCCATGAATGCTTCCCCCCATCTCACACCTAAAGACTCTCTTCATCCTTCTCCTTCCAGATCAAAATAGAGGCGGGTCCCACAAAGTCCACAACACTCTCTACTTTGCGTTCAAGCCTGAGTTCGTTCTGGGACTGCTTCTCACCAGGCAAATCATCTAGGCAGGTTATTTAATTTCTCCAGATCTCAATTTCTACATGTAAAAAAGGAGTGATAAGAGCTCCCTTGCTTCAATGACAAGATGGCATAGGACAGGTGGAACACAGTTCCTGACATTCAGTAAGTCTCACTAGAGACGACGGTTTAGTCCGCAGACCCCGGCCACCTTCCTTGCTCTCACAACTTCAGTTGACATCTGGGAGCGGTAAAAGCCAGGCTCCGTTTCTGTTTCGCGAAAATCTCATTGACTATATAACGTAAGTGCTGTGTACAACTTGCGCATTTTAGATGATGGACATTTAGAAAGAAAATGCACCTGTGTCGCCATCAAGAAATTAACGTTTCTAGACTTCCAGAAGCCTCCCCCCATCAAGCTATCGCCTCAAAGGTAACCAATGTATTGACTCCTATCACGACAGAGTGCATTTTGTCCTTTTCAGAACCTCATACAGCACCTACCCTTTTGTATCTGGCTTCTTGCCTTCAGCACACAGAGCCCTATGTGGAGCTCGATCCTATGAACTGCGAGATCACGACCCGAGCTGAAACGAAGAGTCAGTTGCCCAACCAACTAAGCCACCTAGGCGTCCTGAGATTAACCAATTTTGTTGATGTGGAACAGCTCATTTTCGTTCGTGGGAATATGTTATCATATCTGTATATCATGACTGATTTTTCCACTCTTGATGAAGATTTAGGTTATTTCCAATTTTGGCTACTTTTTTTTAATTTTTTTTTTTATTTTTTAATGTTAATTTATTTTTGAGAGAGAGAGAGAGAGACAGAGCATGAGCAGGGCAGAGAGAGAGGAGACACAGAATCCGAAGCAGGCTCCAGGCTCTGAGCTGTCAGCGCAGATCCCGACATGGGGCTCGAACCCATGAACCGTGAGATCATGACCTAAGCCAAAGTTGGATGCTTAACCGACTGAGCCACCCAGGTGCCCCAATTTTGGCTATTTTTTAAAAATGCTACTATGGACATTCTTGTTTGGGCACAGAATATACTTTTCTATTGAGCATCTACTCAGAATTGGGATTGCTGATTTATACAGTTACTGTGTGTTTGGCTTAAAGCCATACCACACCAAAATCTTCCAAAGAGAAGTTTGTTAACTGGTACAGTTAAACAATAAATCTTTAAAAAACAAAACAAAACACAGGAGAATACCTTCATGGAAGAGTTAGGCAAAGATTCTTGTGTTTGGGGCTTAAAAAAAAGCCTTGCCTACCTCTTCCATGAAAGTATTCTGTGTTTTCTCTTAAAAGATTTATTGTGTAGGGGCGCATGGGTGGCTCAGTCGGTTCACTGTCCAATTCTTGGGTTTGGCCCAGGTCGTGATCTCATGGTTCGTGAGTTCAAGCCCCACATCGGGCTCCACGCTGACATGGCAGAGCCTGCTTGGGATTCTCTTCCTCCATCTCTCTCTGCCTCTCCCCTACTCACCCTCTCTGTCTCTTTCTCAAATAAATAAATAAACTTAAAAAAAATAGGGGCGCCTGGGTGGCTCAGTCGGTTAAGCACCCAACTTTGGCTCAGGTCAGGATCTTGAGATTTGTGAATTCGAACCCCACATCGGGCTCTGCGATGTCAGCTCAGAGCCTGGAGCCTGCTTCGGATTCTGTGTCTCCCCCTCTGTCTTTGCCCCTCCCCTGCTCACACACTGTCTCTCTCTCTCTCAAAAATAAATACACCTTAAAAAAATAATAAAAAAATAAATAATAATAAAATAAAGAAAAGAAAGATTTTTTGTTTGCCTTTACCATTTAACCCAAATTCTTTTTTTATTTTATTTATTTATTTATTTATTTAATTTTTTAATATGAAATTTATTGTCAAATTGGTTTCCATACAATACCCAGTGCTCATTCCAACAGGTGCCCTCCTCAATACCCATCACCCACCCTCCTCTCCCTCCCACCCCCCATCAACCCTCAGTTTGTTCTCAATTTTTAAGAGTCTCTTATGGTTTGGCTCCCTCCCTCTCTAACCTTTTTTTTTTCCTCCCCCCCCCCCCGCCCCCGCCATGGTCTTCTGTTAAGTTTCTCAGGATCCACATAAGAGTGAAACCATATGGTATCTGTCTTTCTCTGTATGATTGATTTCACTTAGCATAACACTCTCCAGTTCCATCCACGTTGCTACAAAAGGCCAGATTTCATTCTTTCTCGTTGCCAAGTTCTGTTGGAAGACTTTTGGTATGGTACAGGTGAGGTCAAGATTACTTTTGTTTTTCCATGGGGATCCACAATTTACCCAGCCCCAAATAATAATATGACCTACCTTTGTCCATATCACATTAGAATCACCTTTGTCATACATCAAATGACCACTGTGTCTAGCCTTTTCCTACTCTCTTTGCCTTTATTTTATTTTATTTTATTTTATTTTATTTGCCTTGAACCAAAACCACATTATGATAATTACAGGAGACTGATAACGGTGCATGAAAGTATACATGTTCCTACTTTGTTTTTCTTCCAGATCATCTTGGCTATTCTTGGTCTTTTGTATTTTTATATGACTTTTATGAGAAGCTTTTCAAATTCCATGTGATGAGGCTATTAAGACTTTGATTGTGGTGATATTGAAATGTAGGTCAATTTTAGGAGAATTGATGCCTTTTCTATTCCAATGCATTAACATGGTATAACCCTCAACTGACTTAAGTCCTTTTTTAAATATTTATTTATTTTTGAGAGAGAGATGGAGACAGAGACAGAAACAGAGTGTGAGGAGGGGAGGGGCAGAGAGAGAGGGAGACACAGAATCGGAAGCAGCTCCAGGCTCTGAGCTGTCAGCGCAGAGCCTGATGCGGGGCTTGAACTCGTGAACCGTGAGATCCTGACCTGAGCCAAAGCTGGGCGCTTAACCAACTGAGCCACCCAGGTGCCCCTGGTCTCCTTAGTTTAAAGTCGAGGAGTTGACAGACCCACATTCCTTCTGGAAGCTGACTGACTTATTTTGCTTCGCATAATACACTCTGGGTCCATCCACATTGTTGCAAATGGCAAGATTTCGTTCTTTTTGATTGCTGAGTAATATCCCCTTGTACATATATGCCACATCTTCTCCATCCACTCATCAACACTAAAAGGCAACTGACGGAATGGGAGAAGATATTTGCAAAACACATATCAGATAAAGGGCTAGTATCCAAAATCTATGAAGAAATGATCCAACTCAACATCCAAAAAACAAATAATCCAGTGAAGAAATGGGCAGAAGACATGAACAGACACTTTTCCAAAGAAGACCTCCACATGGCTAACAGACACGTGAAAAGATACTCAACGTGGCTCCTCATCAGGGAACTACAAATCAAAGCCACAAAGAGATACCACCTGACACTTGTCAGCATGGCTAATATTAACAACTCAGGCATCAACCGATGTTGGCGAGGATGCGGAGAAAGAGGATCCCTTTGGCACGGCTGGTGGGAATGCAGACTGGTGCAGCCACTCCGGAAGCCAGTATGGAGGTTCCTCAAAAAATTAAAAATAGAACTACCCTACGATCAGCAACTTCACTACTAGGTATTTATCCAAAGGATACAAAAATGCCGATTCGAAGGGGCCCCTGCACCCCCCGTGTTTATAGCAGCACTATCAACAATAGCCAAAGTATGGAAAGAGCCCAAATGACCATTGACTGATGAATGGATAAAGAAGATGTGGTGTGTGTAGGCAATGGAATACTACTCAGTGACCAAACCTTGTTTCCTAAATACCTTTTTCCAATAGAAGGTACCAGGACTTTTCAAAGAAATGACTGATCCTAGGGTTTGGATAGCAGAAGAAAAGATATACTAGAACATTTGTGAGTGTGTGTGCACATCAGAAGGTAATTAAGTGCCCCTCCCGCCAATGATACAGTATGTCAGAACGATACAGGAGACAACATATGAAAATAAATCATGGGTATAACAGATTATAGCGCAATGAATAGAAAAGAACCTGTGAATTATACTGAGACAAAATATGTAAATGATTAGATGAATGAATGAATGAATGAATGAATGAATGAATAGTTTTTCTTAACCACAGAAGGCCAACTAGTAAGCGTATAAAGGAAAGAACTTAGAAAAATCACCATTTTGCAACCATCAATGTAATAGCAGACCCAGGCAAGAATCATCAACAGATTCCAAACTATTCTAATTCCACTGAGTGGAAGTAGGTTCAGGAACAAGGCATCTATACCGTCTCAAATTATCTCCCAGCAGATTACTCGTTAATTACAAAAGGGAAAGAGAGTCCTGCACAGTGAAGGAATCTGATAGACACCACCTTAACTGGGTGACAAGAGTTACATCAGTAATAACGGTACAAACTGACATCATAGGAGGACTCGCGATGCCATAGCGAAAAAGATGTAACATCCCCGGCGTAGGGTTCCAAAAAATCCGTGAGAAAACACTTAGATCAACTCTGCGATGCAATCAGCTTGTATGCTTCAAAATGCTAATGTCATGAAGATAAGGAAAGACTGAAACATTGTCCCAGATGAAAGAAAACTAAATGCTGTACGTGACCCTGGAGTGATCCTTGCCTGGAGAAAAAAAAAATTGCTATAAAGGACGACATTGACACAATCAATGAAGTTTGAACGTGCGGCATTGTCTTAATTTTATAGAGGTTGTACAAAAAAAAAAATAATCTTATTCTTAAGGAATGAATCCTGACTTATTGAAGGGTGAAAGGCCATGAGATCTTCAACTTAATAAGTGTTTCAGCAAAGGGGCGCCTGCGTGGCTCAGTCGGTTGGGCGTCCGACTTCGGCTCAGGTCATGATCTTGCGGTTCGTGGGTTTGAGCCCCTCGTCAGGCTCTGTGGCTACAGCTCGGAGCCTGGAGCCTGCTCCGGATTCCATGTCCCCTTCTCTCTCCGCCCCACCCCCGCTGGCATTCTGTCCCTCTCCCTCCCAGAAATAAACAGACATTAAAAAAAAAATTTTTTTTAATTAACCATCACATGCAGCAAAACCTTAACAAGTGGGGAATCTGGGTGAGAGGTCAATGAGAGCACATGAAACTCTCCTGGCAACTTTCTCCGGGCTAGATGTTTTTCCAAGAGTTTGAGAAATGCTTTCTAACTGACACTTGTATTTCTCCTCCGATTCCGCCATACTTTAGAAATCACCTTGCTCATTTTCCTTCCAAATGTGAAATGTAGACAGTGACCTTCTTGTTATTGACTTCGAGCCACTCACAGATGGGAAATGTCCTCAACGAGAAAGAGGAGCTGGGTGGCCTGCCTGGTGTATTTCCCTTCCTCTGGGGATCTTGAACCCCCATGGCTTCCTTGGTTCCCTCCAATGCCTTCAAACAGCTAGTGCGGACTTTCGTTTAATCAAGTGGGTTTGGGTGTTAAAATCCAACTATCATAGTTATTCTTGGCAGACAAAGTGGTCTAAGGCAAGCTATTCCATCAGAGAGGAATGCAAAAGTTGGGCTGCACCATATCTTAGCACTGGATGTTCCAGTAGAATGAACTACCAGAAAGCAAGTCCCAAGGGCAAAAGAATGTAGCACCCAGAACGTGACCCCGAGATCCTCTTGTGGTAAAAAGAGCCTTCATGCTTCTCTAAATCCCCAGAGACAAATGTCTGCGGGGTCTTGAGTGTTTGCTAAATGTATGAATAAAGGAGAAAATGATGTCAGCCTGGCATGCACAGCAAGGGCACCGTGGATGACCTATTACCCACCAGTAAGACTTTCCCATTGTGGAAAACACCGATAGTCAACTCTGGGCCAACATTTGGCCAAGAAGCCCCTGCCATCAGGAATGATGGATTCCACGACAGTGAGTCAACACGGGATCGAAGCATGGCCTCATCAGCCTGTCTTCAACAGATGAACCCTCCCAATACACCTCCAACAATCTTCTTTCCCAACAAAATGTTGTTAGCATGAGTCTACAGTTCAGTTTTGGAGGAAAAGAGCCAATGTTATTCTTTTAATCTGTAGCAAACAGTGAAACACAAGACCTAGCTTACATATCTTCAACAGAGGACTGGCCTGACAATTACGATACAGTCTTATTGGGATGCCTGGGTGACTCAGTCAGTTACGCGTCTGACTTCGGCTCAGGTCACGAACTCATGGTCCGTGCGTTCGAGCCCCGCGTCGGGCTCCGTGCTGACAGCTCAGAGCCTGGAGCCTGCTTCGGATTCTGTCTCCCTCTCTCTCTGTCCCTCCCCACTCACATGGTGTCTCTCTCCCTCTCTCTCAAAACTAAATAAACATTTACAAAATTTAAATAATACAAAATATAGCCTTATAATAAATGACTGCTCACCTATTTTAAATGATAATGAGGGGAAATATTTAATGACATGACAGAGCGTCCCTGGAATAAGCCAGCTACACATAAGTGTAGTGTGGCTGCATTTTTTAAAAAGACTATATATGTGCATAGATAAAGGTTCTGAATAGATATCAAAATATTAATATCCTTTGACCAAGAGATGATGGCTTATAAAAGTTTTCTTCTTTGCCTGGCCTACAATTATAAATGTTTTCTAAAAAATGCTTCTACTTACGAATTGTAATTTCTAAAAGGGCTTCTTTCAAAAGTGGCTTTTTCCAGGGGGAGGAAGGAAGACGTCGGTTTCTTGAGGCTTTATGAGGATAAACCTCTCTGCTTGTTGTTATCGACTAGAAGGGACAAGGTAGCCCGGCCCGGAGACGAGCGTGTTATGAGGGCTTCTGTCGGCCTGGCTGGTGATGGGTGACGCTGCCCTTGGCTGGCCACACGTCACTGTGATGGACAGGAAACCAAAACCCTTTAGAGGCCGAGGGACTCGCTGAATTCCCTCCCTGCTTCTTACTAGCTGTGTGATCTTAAGGAAGTCAACTAACTTCTCTGAGCTGCACGTCTGTACCCATAAGCTAATGTGGTGACGACCACCATTTAGAACAGACGTGAAGATGTTCTAAACTGCTCAGTCCTGCCCCCCCAGCCCCATAAGGTATTTGGCATGTTAGTTTGTTCCACATCTTGGTGACAAGGGAACTTGTCATAGTTACTCTTGGCTTGGCAACCAGATGGTTACAGAATATTCCCCAACCCGTGCCCATTCATTGACAGGCCGCGTCCTCAAAATTGGATGGTTTTATGCCAAAGCCTGTTCTCTTAACGCTATGCTAAACTAGCCTTCTCCGTTTTTTTTTTTTAAAGTTTATTCATTTATTCTGAGACAGAGAGAGCAGGAGATGGACAGAGAGAGGAAGAGAGAGAGAGAATCCCAAGCAGGCTCTGCATACACGGCACGGAGCCCCATGGAGGGCTTGCACTCAAGCCGAAACCGAGAGTTAGGCACTTCACCGACTGAGCCTCCCAGGCGCCCTTAAACTACCTTTCCTAATGTAAATAACGCTCCCCCTGTACCGGTGTTGTAAAGATTAAACCGATAATATTTTAGGAAGTATCCGACAGGGTCTTTGCAAACAATTCTCAATAAATGCTTGTTAGCGCAATTGCTGGTTCGTTCAAACGTAGACGCCTAAGCAACAGGACAAAAAGATTCTCGAGCCGTCCAGAAGACGAGTACTTTTTTTTTTAAGTTTATTTATTTTGACAGAGAGAGAGAGAGAGAGAGAGAGAGAGAGAACAAGCAGGGGAGGGGCAGAGAGAGAGGGAGACACAGAATCCGAAACAGGCTCCAGGCTCCGAGCTGTCAGCACAGAGCCCGACACAGGGCTCGAACTCACAAACCGTGAGATGGTGACCTGAGCTGTAATCAAGAGTCCAGCACTTAACCGACTGAGCCACCCGGGTGCCCCCAGAAGACAAGTTCTTATCAAACCGCCAAGACAAGGCGTCACTACATAACAGCATCTTTGGAACTGTCCTCTGCCCAGGAACCCCTCGCCACACGTAAAGAAACAGAATAAAGCAGCTTCTTAAAAATTACGTTTGGGGCTTGCGGATAAGGGACCAGGGCAGCTCAGATTCCCCAAGGACGCGTCGCTGGTTGGTGTTCCTCTCTGCTGGTGACTCCAGGATGCCCTCCGGGTGACCTTTATGGTGGGCCACCACACCCCCTCATTCCCAGCCGTCCCCGCAAGGGCAGGAATGCGGCGAGGAGTCCCTGGGAGCCAAGGCCTGCAGGAGGGAGGACGCCCAATGTCATTACTGCCGGACTGGTTGACGGCAGTATCAACGGGCCGGTTGATTACCTGGACCAGCTCCACACCCCGCGTACGAAGGAAAGAACAGAGGCAGAAACCTAGCCAATATCCAACAGAAATAACGCAGCACTCAAAGCAGGCTCCTAACCACACCTACCTCTTGTTTAATATTGTGCAGCAGGCTCTATGTAGAGAACCCAACGGACGCCATCCCATCAGACTTGACAGGAATCTCTACGAGATAGTTCTCATCGTCCCATTTTACAGACAAGTAGACTGAGACCCAAGGAGCTGAAGTAACTTGAGCTAAAGGTTCAGCATTGGAATCCAGGCTTCCAGCACGTGCGTGAGAAGGTCGATTCACATCGGAGTAGGCAGCTTGACTTCCAGCAAAGCCGATTAATTTGCTTTTCACAGTCCACGGAGATCCTATTGGAAATTCTTCAGTAATGGACACAGGAGGATCCCAGTGACGTTTTCAGACCCTCCAGCACAATGCTTAGTGTGTCAGTGAATTCTTTTATGTTTTAAGTTTATTTATTTGTGTTGATGGACAGAGCACCTACTATATGGCTGGGAAATGAAGAAAAATATAAATAGAACATTGAAAGGCGCCTGGGTGGCTCGGTCGGTTAAGCATCCGGCTTTGGCTCAGGCCATGATCCCGCGGTTCATGGGTTCGAGCCCCAGCGTCGGGCTCTGTGCTGATGGCTCGGAGCCTGGAGCCTGCTTCGGATGCTGTGTCCCCTTCTCTCTCTGCCCCTCCCCTGCTCGCACTCCGTCTCCCTCTCTCAAAAATAAATATTTAAAAAAAGAAACCGTTTTTTTTTTTTAATTTTTTTTAACGTTTATTTTATTTTTGAGACAGAGAGAGACAGAGCATGAACGGGGGAGGGGCAGAGAGAGAGGGAGACACAGAATCAGAAACAGGCTCCAGGCTCTGAGCCATCAGCCCAGAGCCCGACGCGGGGCTCGAACTCATGGACTGCGAGATCGTGACCTGAGCTGAAGTCGGACGCTTAACCGACTGAGCCACCCAGGCGCCCCAAGAAACCGTTTTTTAATAAAAAAAAAAAAAATGGTAACGATCAATCGGGAGCCAACCCAAAGCCCATACTTTCAGATAGTTGAATCCCATGCGTTGTGTAGTGACACGAATTGGGTCACCAAAGAAATCCCGTGGCTTTCTGCGTGCAGTCGGGGTCAAAGGACAAAGGATTTAGGTTGTCCTGGTCTGAACCGCGTGCCCACTGTTTGCATTAGTGACTGTGACATCGGGGTAAAATACGATGAGTGGCCCAGCCTGGGTTCCATACTCACCTCCTTAACTGGAAGTGACAATGTGTGTGATCAGCACCCCTCCCCCTGAAACCAGTGAAACAATCACTTCTCAAACCTGGGCTCCTTTCCCGGACAGAGAAAGGTTAGCAGGGAAAGGTATGAATTCCTAAGTGCCCGAAAGGGTCTGAAAAATGTCACTTGGATCCTCCGATGCCTTTACCGAAGAATTTTCGATGGGATCGCCGGGGACTGTGAAAAAGAAATTAATCGGCTTTGCTGGAAGTCAAGCCGCCTTTTGCGATTTGAATCAACCTTCTCGTGTTCGTGCCGGAACCGTGCGTTCCAAATTAAACTGGTCGACGTTCTGTTCCATAAACACTTTCCGTACCTTTCCGTCTCCGAGCTTTGTCACCGTGTGGTTTCTTCTGCCTAGGGAGGCGTTCTTGCTTCTCCATACGTCTACTACCCGTCAGTGCCCTCCTTCCCGAGCCAACCAGGGCCAAGAACCTCCTCTCTCCCTTCTGAAATCCCCCAGCACCGTTTGAAGCCACATGCTGGCTTGTTGATCAAAAACGAGACAGTGCATTTAAAGCAGCCATGCCAGACCTCCGTCCCCTTCCGCGGTCGCAAATAATCATCACCATGATTGCTACCGCAGCGGATCTCATTTCTCCCCCCTACGACCTGGGACGAATATTTGCTCCGCGAAGAACTGGATGCACAACTAGATGGACAGAGAAACAAAAATAGTGAATACGTTGTTCTCATGTTGCAAATCTTAGCATGGATGTGTTGTGCATTGTTAAAATTTTTCAATTGAGGCCTATTTTTTCTTTTTTTTTTTTAATGAAAATCCTCAAACGTTTGAAAGGACCCCTGCGAAGGGCTTTACCAAATCCTTCAGTGTGCCGGCGTCCCTCAATTTATCAACTGTGCACTGTTGGTCCCACAAAGAGCAGCAGCCTTTTGGGGGTCCCTTTTTTCACAAAGTTACAAAGTGCCTCAGGTTTCCGGAGAGTTACTGATCCAAGGGAAAGGGAGGAGACAGGAACAAAAGCCATGTGGAAAATCTGGTGCTGCTGGTGACCAGAGGCGCTGGCTGGCTGGGCCGGGGGCCGCTGTCTTGCTTACAGACACGCCACGGAGCCCTCGGGGTCAGGGCAAGTATTCGAGTTCAAAGGCGTCACGGTCCTCAAATGCCAAGGATCGACCCTCGCTGTAATGGGTCTGGCACCACTGGGGATCCAGTGAAGGTCTAAAACACACTAAATTAGGGGCGCCTGGGCGGCTCAGTCGGTTAAGCATCCAACTCTTGATTTCAGATCAGGTCACGATCTCGCGGTTTGTGGAATCGAGCCCTGCGTCCAGCTCTGTGCTTGACAGCTGGAGGCCTGCTTGGGATTCTGTCTGTCTGTCTGTCTGTCTCTCTCTCTCCCCCTTCCCCCCAACTCTCTCAAAATAAATGGACTTTACCAAAAATAATAAATAAATAAATCACTAAATCACTAAATTAAGCAATTACAGCAAAACCTCGGCTTGCGAGCATCATTCACTCCGGAAACAGGCTTGTAATCCAAAGCACTCGTGTATCACGGTGAGTTACAAGAACCATGGGCTCAGTTGTGCTCATGTGACGTCCGGCATCACGTACGACTCGTATTGCAACACATCACTCGTTTATCAAGTTACAGTTTATCACGAAACACTCGCAGAACAAGTTACTCGCAATCCGAGGTTTGACTGTACTCTGTTCCCACACTTTTACGAACGAGACAATTCACTGTTTATATTTTGAGAGCAGTGGGTGTGTGTGTGTGAATGTGTATATGCGTGTGTGTGTATGTGCGCGATTTAAGATTCTAAACATATATTCACATGTAATTCGACCTGCATAATTTTAATTATATGTAGTATATATATAACCATATTAATATCTTCATATATTTCATATCTATGTTTAAATTATCTTGTGATTTATTGTACGAATATATATATTTATATTTAATTATATATATTTCTTCAGGTGACTTCTAATACGTTGGGATACATTTGACAAGCTTCCACTGTGGTTGGGTTAAAGCGTGATCGTCTCCTGCTTGCATTCTGACTTTACCCAGGAGCAGATACAATGTAACGGAGCGTTGAGTACATACTGACGAGTTCTAGCTACGATGAGAAAGCATGAAGCATTTATTCAAATGCCTGTATTTTCATTTCAGAATAGATGAGAATTAATTTTCGGTCTCCTTAGATCCTGAGCGACGGGCCTTTGGTTAAGAGTTTGGGAGCAGGCTGGCTTTGATGGGAGGCGCCGTGTTGAGCACACACGACCGGCCCGGGAATTGGCTAAGCTGGGACGGCCTGACGCGAGCTGCCAGCGCTAACTTTTTACAAATTCCTTTCCTGATACTAACAGGGAAAGCAGACACACGCTTGAAATTTTCGGCAGTCCAATTAGCTTTAACATATGACTCACTATTTTTTTTTTTCTAAACCTAGAAATTCTCTAAACAAAATCGTGTGCAACCTCTTGGAACGGGAAAGGCATAGACAGTAGCTGGCCAGCGGGCCAGCGGGCCCTGCCTCTGTGTGGCACTGCGGACCCAGGGTCTTTCCCCCGCTGAAGTGTCATCAAGCTCCCCGATGGTCGCCGTGCTGGTTTTTGTCGGTGGCCGTCACACCGTCCCCGTCAACAAACACTCTGAGCGAGTCAGGGGGACAACATCCCTTGTTAATATGGAAGCGGAATGATAATGAGACCGGAGAAGCCGGGAGGCCCATTGAGATTCCCAGCATCCTGGGGGGAACATTCCCTTCTAACCACTTCCTTCCTCGCATTTAAAATCATCCTTAGAGGCTGTGGGCGCCTGGGTGGGTCAGTCGGTGGAGCGTCTGGCTTCAGCTCAGGTCACGGTCTCGCAGTTTGTGGGTTCGAGCCCCGCGTCGGGCTCTGCGCTGACGGCTCGGAGCCTGGAGCCTGCTTGGGATTCTGTGCGTCCCCTCTCTCTCCGCCCCTCCCCTGCTCATGCTTTGTCTCTTTCTCTCTCAAAAGTTAAAAAAAATTTTTTTTTAGAGAAAGATGCAAATTGAAACCACAACGAGATGTCTCCTCACACCTGTCAGAATGGCTGTCTTCAAGAAGACAAGAAATAAAAAGTGTGGGCGAGGATGTGGAGAAAAGGGAACCCTATGCACCGTTGGTGGGATCGTAAGCTGGTTTGGCCACGAGGGACAACGGTGTGGAGAAGAATCTCTTCCAAAGAAAAAGCAGAAGTGTCGTGTCATCTAGCGATCCCACTTCTGGATACGTACCCAAAGGAAATGACAGGATGTTGAAAAGGTATGTGCACCCACCTGTTCACCGCAGCATTATCTACAACAGCCAAGACGTGGAAACAAACCACGTGTCCAAGTGATGCGTAAGGATGTGAGCTATGTATCTACCTATATTTCTATCTATCTACCTATCATCTATCATCTATCTAGATTTCTATCATCTATCTATATTTCTATTATCCATATTTCTATCTATATTTCTATCTATCTATATTTCTATCTATCTATCTATATGTCTATCATTCTATCATCTATCGTCTATCTATATTTCTATCTATCATCTATCTATATTTCTTTCTATTTATCTATCTACCTATCTATATTTCTATCTATATTTCTTTCTATTTATCTATATGTCTATCATTCTATCTACCTATCTATATTTCTATTTATCTATCTATCATCTATCTATATTTCTATCATCTATCTACCTATATTTCTATCTGTCTCTCTATCATCTATCTATCTATATTTCTATCATCTATCAATCTATATTTCTATCTATCA
>NC_064815.1:22492355-22496056 GCF_023721935.1 Panthera uncia | reverse complement strand
TCATCTATCTATATTTCTATCATCTATCAATCTATATTTCTATCTATTATCTATCTATATTTCTATCTATTATCTATCTATATTTCTATCTATCTATCTATCTATCTTTCTATCATCTATCAATCTATTACCTATCTATCAATCTATATTTCTATCTATCATCTACCTATCTATTTGTCTAATGGAATATTATTCAGCCATGAAAAATAACAAGAAATCCTGCCATTTGTGACAACACAGAAGGATCTTGAAGACATTATGCTAAGTGACAGAGACAGACAAATACTATATGAAATCCCTTATAGGTAGAATCTAAAAAAAAAAAAAAAACAAACCAGAATGGAATAATGATTACTAGCAACTCAGGGGTTGGGAAAGGGAAGACGTGTCACGTCAGGATACATGCTTGCAGCCAGCAGATAAAACGAGACCTTGAGGTCTAACGCCCTGTATAGTGATTATAGACAACAAAACTGTTGTATGAACGTTGAAGTTGCTGACAGGCTAGATCTCCGTTGTTCCTGACATGAGAAGGGTTGACAATTTGGAGACGCCATAGAGGCATTAGCTAATCTCCTACTGCAGTAGGGACGTTATCAAATCAATACGTCGTATACCTTCAACTTATACCAGGTTGTGTCTCATTTATATCCCAATTTTTAAACAGCATATTAGAATATAAAAAACATCTCTCGCGTGCAGCACGATGCCGAATGCAGAAACGGGAGCAAACAGCCACAGGAAGGCAGAGGGTGTCAGGGTTCGCCTCTGACACCCACCCCACCATCTGCGACTTCACAGGGAGCCTCCCGCAAAGCCCAGAGCCCAGGAAAGAGCGCCCTGGCTGGTTCCAAGGAGCTCTGCCTTTATTCACTCTCTTAGCCCACTCCCCTGCTGACCTTTTCCCCAGACACTGTCATTCGCCTGGTCAACTGCTTGGTGACACTCCATCCGACCCCGTCATCCTCTGTCTTCTCTTCCTGCGCGGTGACCACTTCACATCCCTCCTCCTCGTGCGCACTGCGATTTTCTAAGCGCGTTCTGTGCTGGAGCCTTGTGCCTCAACAGGGCCCAGGCGATCGCTTTTACCAACCTCCTCTGGTAATGAGACACCTCGGACTCTCCATCGCCAATGCAGCGATCATATCTTGCAAGCAATCTCAGCCCGGAGGTCCATTCTAGTGATGTAGACAGTAGAAGAGGGCCCTTCGGCTCATAACCAAATGCCATTTTATGGTTTCCTTACCCAAAGTGATTGAAATGCCAGGAATCTTCTTAGGGGTGCAGCACCCCATTAACATGCATTCCACAAGGGACTAGGCGCCTACAGCTCTTTGCCTGGATTCAACCTATTTTGGGTTTCTGCACCGCCCCCCCAATCTGATGTCAACAGCTTGGCTTTTGCGTTCCCTTGGCCCACTCTCATTACCCGCCAATTCCTAGCCCTGTATCCTCTGAAACCCCCCTTTTTAGTGAGAGACCTGTTGTATAAATCATAATTTCCTGGATTGTTCCGGTAACTTCTTTGCCCTAACTGGAACCTACAGGACCCACTCCTGCCCCAACCTTCTTGAGTGAGGGATGCTTCCCTAGCCCCACACTCCCTCCTAGAGCGTGAAAGAGAGGAACAGTCTCCCAAAGCATTGCCACCACGTCCAGACAATTGTACCAGAGCCACAAGCCTCTACATTTGCAGCTCTTGACGTCTGTTTTTACCACGCTTGAGTTAAGACTTCACATTTTCAGCATCCATGAGCTGGCCACATAGTCACGCACATTTCTGGAGGGTGGGATCATGATTTTTCTCTTCTCTCTGTCTTGCCCACTCCTACCTCCCATCATACTGGATAATTTCAAAACCCTTGTTAAGAACTTAATATCCTGGCTTCGGGGTGCCTGGGCGGCTCAGTCGGTGAAGCATCCGACTTCGGCTCAGGTCGTGATCTCGCGGTTCATGAGTTCGAGCCCCGCGTTGGGCTCCGTGCTGATGGCTCGGAGCCTGGAGCCTGTTTCCGATTCTGTGTCTCTCTCTCTCTCTCTCTCTCTCTCTCTCCCCCTCCCCAACTTGTGCTCTGTCTGTCTCTCAAAAAGAAATAAACATTAAAAAACTAAAATAAAAATAAAAGAACCTAATATCCTGGCTTCAATCACCTGAAATTTCCAGTTTCATAACTTATTCTATCTCAACGTTCCTCAATTCTATCCTCTCTGCCTTTGTTCAGCCCGTGGCCAGGACTGCTAGCTTGCGTGATAAGTCCCTTGCGTTTTCTGCACACGTGGCTAGACTACAGTTCCCAGGCTCCCTTGATGTTAAATATAGCTGTGTGGATGACGGGGAACTAAACAGAAGGGACATGTGTCACAGTGAGGCCTGGAAACCCCCACCCATACCTCTAGGCTGCGTGGAATTAAAACGATTCCTAGATCCACCTTGGAGGCTCTGGGTTGAAGACAGCAGAGTCTCTGTTGGTGGGAGGGCTCAGATGCCATTGGGGAAAAGGTTCATGTGCCCGGTACCATTCCACGAACAAGAAGTGATCTACTGTGTTTGAGCCGTGATATATTCTGAGGTCATGCCGATTAATCTATATCACTAGTGTATTCTCAATGGTCAAGCCCCGTTGATTCTACTTGGGGTGGGGGGAGCAGGTATCTTTTGGATCTCCCCCTCCTTCCCAGACCCACTATTACCACTGTGAGATCCAGCCTTCGTATTCTCTGTCATGTGGCCTATTCCGACGGCCCCTGAGTGGTCTCTCTGCCTTCAGTGTCTTGCCTCTGAGACCCCTCCCTTCATTAAGAATAAAATTCTCAAAGCAAAAGGCAGATACGTCATCCAGCACCTCTAGAAACCCTTGATGGTCACAGACTAAATCTCATTCTGCTGGACACGGCACTCAAGGCTGCGTACGGGCTCGCCCTGAACCGCCTTCCAATATCTGTTGATTTCGGGGCCGAAGCAAATGCACGGTCCCTCATTTTTGCCTCTACTTGGGGTATTCCTTCACCCTACTCCAGATGTGCAACATAAAGAAACCCTTCATGGGGCACCTGGGTGGCTCAGTCGGTTGAGCGTCCGACTTCGGCTCAGGTCATGATCTCATGGCGGGTGAGTTCGAGCCCCGCGTCGGGCTCTGTGCTAATGGCTCAGAGCCTGGAGCCTGCTTCGGATTCTGTCTCCCTCTGTCTCTCTCTGCCCTTAACCCACTCGCATTCTGTCTCTGTCTCTCTCAAAAATAAAGAAACATTTAAAAAAAATTTTAAAAAAGAAACCCTCATGTCTTTCAATTTCCTAGAGCCCCTCAACTATGAACTATTGCTAGATCTTTCATTTGGAATTCATCATTCCTTCCTCCACCATTTACGTGGTCTGGGATTTCTGAGCTATCTCCTCCCAGTCAGTGTGCCTGTGTCTCTCCTGTCAAGATAAATATTCCTTGAACGTGGAGCACTATTGCTGTCGTCTTTGTATTCTCTCGGCTGTCATGTTATTCCCAGGACATAGCACATGCTTCACAAGTGACTGTTGGGAAAGAGGAACAGCAAATCCCAAGAAGAGACAAGAGGAGGAGGTGCAGCAGGAGGAGGGAGGAGAGAAGGAAGGAGGGAGAGGGAGGGGGGAAGGAAGGAAGAAGGGAGGAGGGAAGAAAAGAGGGAGGAGGGAAGGAAGGGAGGAGGGAAGGAAAGGAGGAGGGAAGGAA
>NC_064815.1:22381454-22491955 GCF_023721935.1 Panthera uncia | reverse complement strand
AGGAAGGAGAGGGAGGGGGAAGGAAGGAGGAAGGGAGGAGGGAAGAAAGGAGGGAGGAGGGAAGGGAGGAGGGAAGGGAGGAGGGAGGGAGAAGGGAAGGAAGGAAGGAGGGAGGAGGGAAGGAAAGAGGGAGGGAGGAGGGAAGGAAGGAGGGAAGGAGGAGGGAAGGAAGGAGGGAAGGAGGAGGGAAGGAAGGAGGGAGAGGGAGGGGGGAAGGAAGGAGGAAGGGAGGAGGGAAGGAAGGGAGGAGGGGAGGAAGGGAGGAAGGAAGGAGGAGGGAAGGAAGGAGGGAGGGAGGAGAGAAGAAAGGAGGGAGGGAGGAGGGAAGGAAGGAAGGAGGGAAGTGTTCGTGTGGGCCCTTTTCTTCCTTCTCTCACCTGCTATGGGTGCCCTTGCCCAGGAAAAAAGACCGAGGCAGACCGTTCATCGTTTCGACAGACGTGTCCTAGGTAGAGCTTGGCTTCCTCCCCTCTCCGGGGCCTGTTCTGCATGCTCCCCGCCCCCCATGGCATTTCCTGCTGGGGACAGGGGGCTGGGGGAGCACCCCTAGGTCATGACCTGCTGAGGGCCGGCCCCTGGCTAAGCGCTCATCTGCCCAGCGCTGAGTCTCAGCCTCCAAATGGTTCATTTTCTCCCTGCAACTAGCATCCATCAATTTTCTCCTCTGAAAGACAATGCCAAGAGGAGACAATTAGCTTAAGAGCGAGAGGACACGTTTTACACCGGTTTTCCCTTGTATGTTTCTTGTTCTTTCCACTTAAGACATTGTTACCCGTGATCTGTGCGCTGACACCCTCTGGATATGGGAAACCTCCATATATAGGAATGGAATAGACACTTTGATGGATGCCTTCTTATTTTTCTGTCATTCTCTTGATAACTTATCTTATTCCAAACCCTAATAGCAAGTAGTTTTTAGATTGCATCTTGCAGGGGAGAAAATATGTTAGAAATGGTCTTGCTCTGCATAATCGTGGTACCGTTTCGGAGGAAAAGTATTTACTTATTTACCCGGGGAGCTGAGGAGACGGGTGTCATAGTTGGATAGGACGTGGGGGCGGGGGGACCAACTGATCGTGGTTCGTTTGTCTTGAAATGCAAATGTGACCGTCGTCCATGAAAGAAGGTGACCCTGCAAATTTTATCCAGGTGTAACATTTTGTATTGACCTCTAGGATCTTTGACGTTTTCTTTATTGATATTTTTGTGCTGTGAAGAATCGTAAATTCCTTAGGACTTCCAAGAATCAGAGTGAAATGCCAGAGATCTTGCCTTCTGTCTGCCTTGTACCGTTCACGGAGTCATCGTGCATCCCTACGTGGACCAGGTGAAGTGGTCCCGGGACGCAAGCGTGCGCTGCGGCCGTCTCTGCACGCAGATGTCTATACATCAAGAGGAAGGCGAGTGTGCAGAGTTAATGACTGATGCACAGATAGGGTCACAGGGCCGGGGCATCAGAACACAAGGCCATTGGAACAGCAGGTGAAAGCACGAACTCTGAGCTGTGTCCTGAAGGTTGAGTGGGGGTTTCTGGGGAAGGAGGCAGGGAAAGGGGAAACGCATATGCCTCCAAGAATCCAAGGGGATCAAAACAGCAGAGGGATAGAAACAATATTTAAAAAAAAGAAAATAAAACAGTGGGTGCCTGGATGCCTCAGCCTATTGAACCTCCGACTTTGGCTCAGGTCATGATCTCGCGGTTCGTGGGTTCGAGCCCCATGTCGGGCTCTGTGCTGACAGCTCAGAGCCTAGAGCCTGCTTCAAATTCTCTTTTTCTCTCTCTCTCTGCCCTTCACCTGTTCATGCTCTCTCTCTCTCTCAAAAATAAATAAACATTTAAAAAATTAAATAAAGAAAACAGAATGTCAGACTTCTATTCTGAAACCTACATTTGGCAAGCACTTAATGAGCGCCTACTGTATGCCCTACACCGTATGCAAGCATCTTCCTACTGATCCAACCTCCTAAGTGATCCAAAGCCATATGGGTCCCCAGACAGCAAACCCTGGGGTCAGAAGTATGTGTGCTGGGCTCTTCTACCAGACACGTATGTCCTCAGCACTTATGTAGGACGCCACACAAGGTTCTACGTCAAGGCTGCGGAATGTCCCAGAACCCAGTGTCTGCATCCTGGGTCCACGTTCCGGCAGCCCCAGCTGCTAGCCATGACACTTTGCGATTAACCTCTTCATCCCAGCTTCTTCATCCGATTTGGAGGTAATAACGGCCCCTACCTCAGTGGATTATTATTAAGCGCCTACAAAATTCCCTGGCACAGAGGGAAGGACTGTGGACTCTCTGTATATGTTAGTTTGTTAACTAAATAAAATAGGTTTTATTGGAAAGCCTATTAAAAAGCGGTCCCTGCCTCCGGGAGCTGAGGATAAGAGTTATAACCTGATTCTGAAGGAGAGTCGCTATTCACCAATCTTAGCAATAAAAACTGAGCCGCACCTTCCAATAAAAGAAATTCGCCCTGGTTCTGAAAATCACAGCTGCTATTGAAAATTGCTAATTCGGGGAACCTGGGAAAAAGTCGGTCCCCTCTAGGCTAATCTTCATTCACAGCAAAAAGTAGCAATTCTGAGGCTTTGCTTGGGTAGGAGAGAAATGACGAGCAGTGGCAGTTACATTGTGTCTCTGGTCACAGGCTGTTTTCTGCAGGGATAAAAAGCATCTTCGGTGCCCTCACTGTTACACTCCCCCTCTCTTTCGGTTGACTTTACAGCGTTGTGTTTGTTTGGTTTTTTTTAATAAAACTTTTAAGGCAGAGTAAAAAATCTAACAGTATTCAGAGTCACTATTGGTTAGGTTGACTGGTAAGTAATTTTTGTAGAAATTAAAAAATCTCCTTTTTTCTCTTACGTTTTGAATCAGATACCAATAAGGAGGGGGAAAAAAGGCTGACCCGGTCCCAATATTTGCTCTCATGAAAATGCTGGAGATTGCATTTTCTGTTTATCAGCCCCGGGGCCGCGAGGAGGACTTGAATAGTCCTACCAACGCGGCGGGAGGGGGGAAGGAATGTGAATTTCCTTCAACAAATATGGTTGACCCACAGCCTAAACCAAGGTTCCAGGGCATTCTCAAGCCTCCTGCTATCACTGAAAATGCTCCGTCCAGCCTCGATCATCACGGTTTCCAAGGGTCTCGGGGAGATGCTACCGGGCTGTGTCCGGCCCCGGGTCAAGGGTGCCTGACACGCGGGGAAAGGGTGCAACCATCCTCCTTTGGGTTTGGACGGACAGAGATGCCTTTCCCTTTTCGTTCCAGGAACAGAGGGAAGAGGCGACAATCACAACGTCAGGAATAAAAGACACATTCCAATCACTGCTTCCCTCTCAGGTTGGCTACTGGATTAGGACTACCGTTGAAAGAAAGAAAGAGAAAGAAAGAAAGAAAGAAAGAAAGAAAGAAAGAAAGAAAGAAAAAGCAGTCGCGTTTTCAGGCCAGTGGCCAGAGATCTAAGTGGGAAGAACCATAATGTGTTTGGGCTGATTACGGTCAGAAGCCGTCACATGTCCTCGGTCACCCAAATTAAAGGCCCTTGGAGTCACAGCAAATGAGCTCTGAACCTCAGCCTTCAGGCACATTGGAAATTCTCACCTGCCTCTTGCCAGGAGCCGTGTTTAAACGGTCGCCGCCTCCCGCCAGCCCGCTGTGGTTGCGCCCTCTTCACAGCCCGTGCTGGGGGCGGAAAAAAAAGCAGGCAAAGCTACCCACTCAAAGGGCGATCCCTTACCAACCACAGAGGGACACAGCCCGGACTAAAGGATACTGTTAAATATGATTTTGATTTAGTGGCTCTGATTTTATCTTTTGTACTGCGCCAAGAAAAAAAAAAAGGCAGTAATGTTTTATCAGCGGTTACATGGTGAAAGCATATTGGACACTTCAATTAGAGCCCCTTTATCTAGCTCGTCCTGCCTTAAGTGAAATGCTGCCTCGTGTTTCTTCCATCCCTAGGCAGCCACACGCAGGCCATGGCGAGGGGTCCAAGATGCTTTATTACACAGAAAATGAACAGAAGGCTATTGTGTCAGCTGGCAGTTTCTTGAGACTTAAGGACTTTGTGGCACTTTATTATGGGAACCGAGCTCCAGCTTCCGGGACCGGCAACCCGGAGATTTTGCTGCCTGTGCTTCGCCCAGGAGGAAATTGTATAAGCCCCCAGGGGAAGCTTTGGCTGAAACCACGGAAGGCCGGCACAGCCAGATCGAGTGAACCCAGCCGCACGTCCGGCTCTTTCCTGGGCAAGATAAAACCGGCCACCGCGTGGGGTATCAGCCGATGAGATGCGGGGGGACTTGGGGTAGATTCCATCAATCTACTCAATAAATGTTTAATGAGCCCCTTCTTTTATTTTAAATATTTATTTGAGAGAGACAGAGCGCTCGCGCGAGCGAGGGAGGGGCAGAGAGAGAGGGGGAGAGGGGATCCGAAGCGGGCTCTGTGCGGACAGCAGAGAGCCCAATGCGGGGCTCGCATGCATGAACAGGGAGATCGTGACTTTAGCCAAAGTCAGACACTTAACCCACTGAGCCACCCAGGCGCCCCAAATGAGCCCTTTCTATGCCAGGCGCGGTAGGTCCCCAGGCCTTCACGGAGCCCACTGTCTAGTAAAGAGAAACACAGGCAACAAAGGATCATAATACCAGAGGCATGCGGCAGAAGCTGTTGTCGTCATCATTTGCTCAAAATTCAACCCCTTCTCCCGTTTCTCGTGCCGACAGGTGCCAATAACTGTGTTGGGCAGAGGGATGTGCCCAACTGCATCCGCACCTTGTCCGCTCCCTTCTAAGTTAGGACTAGGCCAGAACAGAATTCTAGACGACAAAATCCAAGCAGAAGTCTAGTGGGAGACCCTGGGATAGCTTTTGCGCTCTTGAACAAAGAGGACAGACGCGGCCGGCGCTGCCCTAACTTCCATGTTTTTTGCCTTGAACATCGGTGCGATGTCGGGTACGGGGGCAGCCATATTGCAACCATGAGGTGTGACAAGCGTGGCAAAGAGCTAACACGAAAAGAATGGCAAAGCCCAAGGACAGCAAAGGCCCGCTTCCTGGTGCAAACACTGAGAAGCCGAGTCAACACCCATTGTCACCAAAACCTGGATGTTTTGTTAAGCAAGAAAAACAAAAGACTTTTTTTTTTTTTCTGAAAGCCATTCTTCATCCAGTTTTCTCTACTTGTATAGCCATATTCCTAGAAGATACTGGCATCAGAGTTAAAAGATGTGCATAGGTTACAGACGGGAAAGGTCAAGGGAGGTCCTACTTGTTCCCAGAGGATATACTTCCTCCAGTGGAATGACAATGGAACGATCAAGCTTCAATCAAAGCACAGGAGTCCTTGGGGGGGTTGGGGGGGGAAGTCCAAGTAGAAAAACATACCCTAAGTTGAGGAAGGCGCATGTGCAGTGGAGTAGCATGGGTGTGGGGAAAGGGAAGGTGTAAAAACGATGCTGGGGGCGCCCGGGGGGGCTCAGTCAGTTGAGCGTCGGATTCCTGGTATTGGCTCAGGTCATGATCTCCCAGTCGTGAGGTCAAGCTCTGAGGCCAGCCCTGCAGTGACCACGCGGAGCCTGAGTGGGATTGTTTCTCTCCCTCTCTCTCCGCCTCTCCTGAACTCACGCTCTCTCTCTCTCTCTTAAAACAAACTTTAAAGAAAGAAAAAGAAAAGGGACTATTGGCCTCCAGCTGGATGTGGGGAACCTGGCACCCGCGGATTGCAAACCTGGTGGCCGGGAGCACACTCTCCTGGCCCTGAGGAGCACCTGAGCAAGTGCCCAAGTAGATCGACCCCGCGGGGGTGGTGCAGGTGAGCACAGGATCCACCAGAAATAGATCTGCCACCGAAACCCCTCCTGGAAGAACTCCTTAGACCCATGGGAACTTTGCCTTCAGCCGCACCAAGTTAGATCGCCTCGAGACATTTTTTTTTTTTAACGATACTACTCATAACAAACCCTTTTTCTGAGTGATTTCCCCCAATTGCCAGGCACTGTTTTAAGTGCCTTACATGCATTAGCTCATTTCATCAATGACAACATCACAGGGGAAAACCTTCCAAAGCGAGATTTTTATGTCTCGCATTAAACAGTGTAGAGACTGCCACGGAGCGATGGCCACCGGGGAGAAGGGAGGGGGGCCGCGCCACCTGCGCCCTGCTGTTTAAACCCGCTGCAGCGGGGGGCTGAATGTGTATTCCTTCAGGGCAGAGCCCCTGGAGAGAGGGGCACAGTGGCTGAGCCGGGCTGAAGGGAGGTAGGCAGGAAGGGAACATTTATCAGGACGCGTTATATGCCTGAGTCGGAGCCAGGTCCTTTGAAAGCCCATACGAAATTGATTGCACATTAACAACCCCTGAGCTAATGCTATCAAGAGGGTTATTTAATGGCATTACCCGGGGAAGAATCATGGCAGTTTTGTTCCTGCCCAGCGAGGAAATCCATTTTCACTTAGGACATCACCGCGCGAGTTCCACAGCCAGCCGACCGGAAGAAAGCATGGATCCCCTGGTCCCATCTGGAAAGGACACAGGCGATCATTCTGGAGGGCTGACCTTTATCGGGGCGTGTACTCCTTGCCAGGCACGGCCCCCAGCGCTGTCTGTTCGTTGTCTCCTGGGACCCCTAGGCGGTGGGTGAAAATGGCATCTCGATCCGATGGGACGAGGAGAGCGAGGCACAGAAAGGTTTCAGTACCTTGACCAAGTTTACCCAGCGGCTGAGCCTACGAAATCCAAGATCCAGAGAGATCGGGTCACCTAGCAGGGACGCAGAAGTGATACACTGAAGGGTCCCTTCCTGCAGGGGCTAATCGGGGTCATACCCCAAACACCGGACAGCCAGTATGACCCCGGCATCGGCCGGCCGGGCTGGTAGTGGGCCCCCATGGTGGTTGGTGGGCGTCCATTGGCCGAACATCTGCCCTGGTGATGAACAGGGACCCAGCAGCATGACAAGTATCTTGGAGGGAAGCCACATTTCCCCAACACCAGCACAATAATAAAGATCTAATTCTTTTTTTTAGTGTTTATTTATGTATTTGAGAGAGAGAGAGAGAGAGAGAGAGAGAGATTGCACGGTGGGGGAGGGGCAGAAAGAGAGAGAGAGAGGAGAGAGAGAATCCCAAGGAGGCTCTGTATTGTCAGCACAGAGCCCGACACGGGCTCAAACCCACAAACTGTGAGATCACGACCCGAGCCGAAGTCGGATGCTTAACGGACTGAGCCACCCAGGCGCCCCCAGGTCTAATTCTTGAAACAAACTTTGAACGAGGGTTTAAACGAAGGCCAGCCATCTTTACCTGGCTTTCTTTTATTTCATGGTGCTCATGAATGCCTCCATTCAGTAACCAAGCATTTATTGAGCACCTGCTGTCTACCCGCCCCAGCTGTTAGGACATAGTAATCCCTGCCCGCATGGAGTTTACATTCTAGTGAAGAGAGTGAAACCTTGACCAAGAAGAATAACACATAGGTAAGCCCTACTGGAAGGGGATGCATGTTATATGACATAAAATAGAGACATGGGGTTTGGGAAAGCTGGGGCTGGAGGCAGGGCCCCAGTGAAAAGGTCACAGTTTAAGAATTTTTTTTCTTTTTTCTTTTTTTTTTTAACGTTTATTTATTTTTGAGACAGAGAGAGACAGAGCATGAACGGGGGAGGGTCAGAGAGAGGGAGACACAGAATCCGAAACAGGCTCCAGGCTCCGAGCTGTCAGCACAGAGCCCGAAGTGGGGCTCGAACTCACGGACCGCGAGATCGTGACCTGAGCCGAAGTCGGCCGCTCAACCGACTGAGCCACCCAGGCACCCCAAGAATTTTTTTTTAATGTTCATTTATTTCTGAGACAGAGAGAGACAGAGCATGAGTGGGGGAGGGGCAGAGAGAGAGGGAGACACAGAATCGAAAGCAGACTCCAGGCTCCCAGCTGTCAGCCCAGAGCCCGATGCGGGGCTCTAACTCACAAACCGCGAGATCATGACCCGAGCCGAAGTCGGTCGCTCAACCGACTGAGCCACCCAGGCGCCCCAAAAGGTCACAGTTTAGCAAGCCTTAACCAAGGTGAAGTAGCCACACGTATCTAGAAGAGCTGATACGGAGGCCTTCGGGTGCAAGCAGTCTGAGGTGCCTGAGACCTGGCTGGCCAGGGGGAAGACGGCATCTATGGGATTAGGCTCGAGTCCCAGCTCTGTCGTGTTCGGAACACGTTCTTGGCCTGAGTCTCACTCTCCTTGTGGCTAAAATGGGACTTATAATTGCAGGTGCCTCTTGGGTTCTCACGGGGATTGAACGGGACCAGATGTGCTAAGTATTCAGGATGCCTGTGGGGGTACACCCGGGGAGCCCTCAGGGATGTCTGTGACACCGGGACTCCGTCCCACGGCGCCCAACTCCTCGTGCTACCCCATTGCCTGAGGAACAGGGACCGTGTCTCATTTCATTCTATATCTCCAGACCTTTGATCGGTCCCTAACACTGGGTGACTTCTTGGTGGGGACTTACGGAAGAGGGGGCGGGTGAGTGACCCAGTGGGTAACTGGAGTTAGAATGGAAGTCCGGGACTTAATAACACAAGTCACTGGCTGTTGCACTGAAACAGTATAGACACGCTCTAAAGGTGAGCGTCAGGTCAGGCATCTCCAGACCTCAGTGTTCTGGGGAAATGTAGCCAGGGATGTGAAGGAAGCACCAGAAACAGATGATGACCCGAAAGGAAGCGTGTTAACCAAGCTTTCCGGGTGCTTTAATGCTCTTGGACAGAGGTACGATTTGCCCAGGGTCCAGGGTCCAGGGTCACTGCTGCCCGTAAAGCAAAGAAGCCTGAGCCTCACGTACCTCCGTCCTCAAATAGCCTGGGGACAACCGGGCCTGTGCGTTAGACGAAGAAGAGAACAGAAAGGGAAGTAACCGGCAATCTCGGCTAGGAGGGAGGCCGGCCCCCACGCCCACGACCATGAGATGGCCTTCTGCACGGGCTCCGGGTGCCGTGCTTAGACAGCAGTCACCGCGGGACTGGCCGTTGAGTCCTGAGCCTCTCCTGCAGCCAAATTTAGTCCAACGCCTTGATTTAATTACACTCCTAGGTGCCTCGGGAAGCTTGTGTCCTCTTATCCATGATGCATATTAAGCTGGTAGACCTATGATTTCCTCCGCCGGGCAGGCTCCTAGCTTTGCATATCGGTTCCCATTTACTTTGCTTCTTTTTAATTTCCCATCCTCCTGGCCCTGCGTCCCCCACCTGCTCCCCATAATAATTTCTATCAGCACACACACACACACACACACATACAACCGCCTCCCCTCTCTCCCTCCTCCGACTCCACCCAGATGGTGAGGAGCACACACCTGAGTGACCAGCGCCCCCTTTTACACCTGCCACAGAGGCGGGAAGAGTTCGGGGCTCTCGTCTTTAAGTGGAGGCGCCCTGGCTATAATCGGTCAAGGAAGCAGCTCGGAGACCCGCACGTCCTCATGGACGTCAGCGCTCGCCTTCCTCCGGACATGCCGCCTCTCGGAAGGTGGCCAAGGTCCTTACAATATCTGGGGGACCACACTATCTCTCCAAGGAGGAAAAAGGAATAAAGGCTGGCGGGGGCAGGTTGGGGTGTCCAGCCAAACTCTGCCTGGCTCCTACGTGTCCTCTCCCGGCCACTGCTTACAATTTGAGGACTCCCCGTGGTGTCTTGGTCCACTGTGCCAGACGCTGCCTGGCTCTTGGACCCCGGTGGCAAGTTCATGCTCCAGCCGAGCCCGAGGTCCGTTGCCGTCTGTGAGCAGTCTTTCCACCAAACCCAGGTGCAAGCATCTCCCTTCACGTGGAACCATCTGGACACTTCTAACCTGCTTGGTCCTCCAAGAAACCCTCCATCCGTTGGTCCTGTGGCCACTGGAGACCAGATGAACTCCCTGCCTCCTCGTCTATACCGCACGCTGGATAACACTCCCAGGGGCTCCCAACCCTTGGAGAGGGTGGTGACAGAATCCACCTGCTGCCACGAACTCTATTTCTCCTTCACTCCAATCATTCCTTGCGAGGACTGGGGAGCAGGAAGGAAGTGAGCCCCAGGGGTAGTGGAATTCCAGGGAGGCCTGTCTTCACGCCTATCAAGACTTTCTGATAGACACCCTTCCGGAGACTCGCTGACAGACGGCTGCTGTTTACGTTTGCAAATTTTCATTAAAAACAAAACAAAACTGAAACAGACATTTTAAGGTAGGGGCATCCCTGGTGATGGGAGAGAGAGTCTTTGAAAGTCGCATGAAATGTACATGGCTTACTCTATGTAAATTGTAGCCTTGATTTGAGTGCCACGTGCTAAATACATAGCACGTTTAATACATAACTCATTTACTCCTCACTAGACCCCTCCAAGGTAGTGGTATTTTCATTTCCTTTTCATAGATTAGGCAATCAGGGTTCTTAAACGGTGGATGATTTGCCCAGGTCCCACTGGGACTGAGTGGCAGGATAGAGATTCAAGCTCAGATGTCTTTATTCCAAACCCCATGCACTTAACCACTATGCAGAAAAGACATCCAAGTGGGACCAGCTGACAGTGTAGACACCCTGCCATCCCCATGAGGGCACGTGGCAGGGCCGGCAGAATTTAGAGCCTGTCTCAGTTTGAGGACAACCCACTCTAGTTTATGAGGCTTTCCAAAGGTCCCAACCACCAATGGACCAAATTCATAGGGTCAGCGGTAAGTCAGGGGTCCCCGATTCCTTTGGGGGACGTCACACAAGTCTCCCTGCCATTCAGGAGAAATTGTGTCTCCTCCACACAGAGGTCCAAGGGAAGCCATCCATCCTCCTGGGGGCACCTGGGACACCTAGAACTGATCAGAAACTGGGATCATCTTTAAAGCCAAAGTCACCCCGTTTGTCAGCCCGGGTTTTCCAACCTCCCTGTAAGAGAAATCATCAGGCAGCCAGCAGAATTCTTGCTACTGGACAGAGCGCTTTCTTTTATCAGTTCTGACAAGTTCTGGCTGACTTTTCTTTTCCAGGCTGGATGCGAAGACCATCTTTCCATTATTAGACCAAATATTCCATTATTTGTTTAGATGAACGAGGAATGATTGGTCAGGTTGAAGCTGGCTTTCCTTTGCAAGCCCATCCTGAGCACACTCTGGCCAATCAGCCCGAACACGGTGCCAGTCTGGTGGGATTGTCTGGGGGTCCTCAAATCTCCTCAGGAGCGCCTTTGCAAAGGCTCCTGGAATAGATTGCATCTGCCACTCCTTCCATGCGTTATGTGTTGGTTTATACTGGTTCCATTTGGAAGAAAATCCTTCTCTCCAGGAACCTCAGTTATCTCCTCGATGATAAGCTGGGGATCATTATGCTGGATGATGCTCTCAGTGGTGGCGGGGAGGAGGAGGCTGATGATGGGGCTAAGTGACCTGTCTCCTAAGTTTGCCGTGAAGGTCATCAAAGTGGAATATCAGAGAATGTGAACCATAAAGAGCTGAACTGAAGCAGCCTTGCCTGACAGACGGTATGACAGGAGAGAGCAATCCGCCGGACCGGGAGTTTGCTTGTATGCCATTTGCAAGGCTGGGCACGTCGCTTAACGTTTCAAGGGGGGGGGGGTCCCTCTCCCATCTGTGAGATCCAAGGCATGACTTTTGCCTTTGCTACCAGCAGGGTGGTTACAGAACCCACAGTGAGCATCCCGCAAAGTCATTTGTAAACTGTCAAGTATGGTGCAGGCATACAGCTAAATTCACCAAGGGAAGTTTCTAACATGGAGAAACCATATGGCAAAAGCCTTTTGTAACACACATCGTCTCCTGCTTGTATGTTTCTTCAGTCCAAAGGATGCTTAGATTTCAAGTTAATTGTTTTAAGTTTATTTATTTATTTTGAGAGAGAGAGAGAAGGAGCGTGAGCATGAGTCGGGGAGGGGCAGAGAGCGAGGGTGGGGCGGAGGGGGGGCGGGAGAGAGAATCCCAAGCAGGCTCCACGCTGTCTGCGCAGAGCCCGTCGCGGGGCTCGAACTCACGAACCGGGAGTTCATGACCTGAGCCGAAATCAAGGGTCAGATGCTCAGCCAACTGAGCCACTCAGGTGCCCCTCAACTGTATTTTTTAAAGTTTATTTATTTGTTTAGAAAGGGAGAGAGAACATGCACAGGGGAGAGAGCCAGAGGGAGAGAGAGTATCCCAAGCAGGCTTCTCACCATCAGCACAGAGCCCGACAGGGGGATCCGTCCCACGAACCGTGAGCTCGCGACCTGAGCTCAAAGAGTTGGACACTTAACCAACTGAGCCATCCGGGCGCCCCTAGATTCCAATCTTAGACGAGCTGCGATGAATTTACCACAGGTCCATACTGCGGAGAACTCCAGTCACTGGCTATTTGATGAATGAATGAATGAATGAGTGATGCCAGGTATAACGAAGAGATGGCTCTATTTTGATAACTCCAATGCCACATGATGTGTTTAAACTCCCCCATATAATTAGCTTCATGAACCATCACTGGGCAGCATAAATCTTTATTGGTACTAACTGAGAGTATCTGAATTACTGAAAAATGTGCTCTTACTCCAAGTTTGATTAAGAATTGTGACACCCGTTAGACAGCGTTTCTGTTCATTGAGCATCGAGTGAGCGAAATGCATACAGACGCAGGGAACCGGGTAGGCACGCGGGCGAGACTTGGCCGTGCACTTGCTTTCGCGGCCAGCTTCAGCGCTGCCCTGGGCTGCAACCCCACCGAGTGCCCCCAGCTCTGCTGTGGAAAAGGAAAACCCTGCCAGCTTGCCTCACAGCCAGGCGGCCGTCTCTTCTCTCCTAGCCCTTCGGTGGCCCTCAGAATCACACAGTAGATGGTCCCGCTCACTCCGCCATCGGCAAAGTCAATGGCAGTCTGTTCGTGCCAGCAGAAAAGAAAGCCACGGCTCTCTGGTTTCCTGGGCACCTCGCATCTTGCTTTCTCTACCCCGGTCCCCCCCTTTCAAGCCCCACCAGGACATCCTTCCCTGGTCAGCCCTCTGAACCTCACGCCATGTGTGACCCCTCTAGGTGACAGAACGCTACCCTCAAAGTGCATTTTCCGGCATTTCCTTAACACTGTAAAAATTAATGGACTGGAAGATTTGTGTTCAGTTCTCGAAAAACTCTGAAAAAGCTGCGGTGGGAGGAAGCCTGGGCCGGCGGTGACAACGATGGCTGGCGTGGAAGCTGACCAATCCAGATAATCGGCCACAGACCTCTAATCTCGCCCACATCCTTCTGTCACTCAGCAGGGACCCGGCCGATCATTCCATCAATACATTTATTTTGTCAGCTGTCACTGCATGGCGCCCACACGTCTCAGCTGGGTAATGTGCGCCGAGACATGGAAACCTGCCAATATCAGAATCATTCCGTCCCTATCACGTGCCTTTCTTGTCATATGGATTTTCAATGCATTTCTGCCTGGCTTGGCAAATCTAAGCCATGACCTTGCTTTTAGCTGCTGGGTCCCTTTAATTATTACTATCAATTCCAACCAGCTTGAGTCAGTACATTCCCGAACTGCATTAACTCAGTAAGTTCTACCCGTAAGATTTCTATTTTTTTCTGTCCAACATCCCCCTCTACACACACACACACACACACACACTTTTCCTATGACTGTTCATGCACGGTTTCTCTTTGAATAACTCCACTCCTGTCAGAAGGAGAGTACTGGATTCCTGACAATGTCAAATAACTAAACCATTGCCCGTTCAGCACCGAGTCCTGAACTTCCCAAACCGAGTACTGTAACAGGTTCACGGGATATCGGTCAGCATTTTGGGATCGTTTGGAGGCAACGCAAACGGTCCAAGCGTGGTTTTCAGAGAAAAATGACCTCTCCTTTCACTATAACCCCAGGGATGAAGTGAGGGCGTCACATACCTCATGAGGAAGGGATCGGGAAATGGCCTGTTTTCCCCCACTGGGACTAGAGACCCCTTTGGGGGCTCTTCCCTTTCTGAGACCTTCGTCTGCTGGTCCCCAGGCAAGGGGCACCAACTACAATGATTTTGCTCAGAGGTGGCAGGCAGGACGCGAAGGCATGGAAGGGAAGGAAATGTGAGCTTTTTTTTTTTTTTTATGTTTATTTATTTTTGAGAGAGAAGAAGAGAGCGTGAGCAGAGGAGGGGCACAGAGAGAGGGAGGCACAGAATCCGAAGCGGGCTCTGAGCCGTCAGCACAGAGCCGGACGGCGGGGCTCGAACTCACGAACCGTGAGATCACGACCTGAGCTGAAGTCGGACCTTTACCGGACTGCAGCCGAAGCTGCAACGCTTCCAGCTTATCTCGAAACCATCGTCCCACTCCCGATCCCTCTCAAGACAATCGGCGCAAAGGGCCCAGAGAGGCTCCTGCTTAATTCCCAATGTTTATAATTCTCTTCTCCGGCAGCATAATCGTGATTTCCCACTGGCAATGTCACCCACCGGAAAGAGTACATTCCGCAATCTCCCTTGCGGCTTACAGGCAGACGTGATTAGGTTCTGGCCGGTGAGATATACATATAAGCCGTGTGACGTTTCCAGGAACTATTTTTTTTAAAGAGGAGGCATTCCCTCTTTCCTTCTCCTCCCTCTCCTTGTTGCACGGAACACGTCTGTGAGGTCTGGCACTCCAGCAGCCATATCGGGTTATGAGGACAGGCTCACAGCCTAGGAACTTGGAGCCAAAGGAGTATGGACCTACGACATCCCCTCGTAATGACTTGATCATTCATGGGCTGCTTCTATTCCAGGGACTTTTTTATATGAGAGGTAAATACACACACACCATCAGGGTTTTTGGGGGGTTTTCTGTTATAGACGGGCCGACGCGAACGGATGTACCTGATTTCTCTGCTCCTTGCGTCTCCATTAACTCAAAGACCAGCTGAACTGAATCGCTTCCAATCATTGCTTCTCCTCGTGCTTCATTTCAAAGATTCAAAGTCTCATGATGGATTTTCCAATGATCTGAGCTTAGATCAGGTGCCCACCCTGCCTCCACCAGGGAGGAGGGGCATTGAGTGTGGAGGAAGAAGCTCCCAGAGACTCCCTAAATTGACCACACCTTCTGGAGTGAATGATAATTTCCCAAAGGGAATTAACATTGCTGCCGACAAAAGTCCCCCCCCGCCCCCAAATCCTCCATTCCTCACGTTCCTGTTCACCAGCCGGTGGCTTCTGGGACCCCAGGAGTCATTACCGGGGCCGTAAACAGTGTGTCTGTGATTGTAGGTGCCGGGATCCGTGACTGCCAGGAAGAGACAGACACTATCATCTCTAGGTGACTCGAGCAAGGGGATAAGGAAGCACGTCTTTGCAGCACAGAAGAGGGTCTGAGGCTCCTTTGTTCAGCATTTATCGCAAGGCTACCAAATACCAGGTCTGTGCAAGATACTGGGGACATAAGGGTGACGAGATAACCGTCCTACCTGACGCTCGCCGCGTGGAGGGAGGTGCCCAAGTTGACAAACCAAGGTCGAGAGACAGGTGGGATTAAAGGAGCCCACCAGGGGGGTGTATAACCCCGACAGGTGGCAGGGGGGAGGCATGGGGGGGATTATCTCCACTCTGAATCCAGCCTAGAAGCATAAGGGGAGTCAGGCAAAGCAGGAGGGAAGCGGAAAGGAGAGCAGACGGGAGACAGCGGAGAGAGGACGGGAGCGCGTGTCACAGGTCACACTGTGGCCTGACTGCACAGCCCAGAGCGTGAGGGGACACAGTGGCGCAGAAGCAGGCCACGGAGGGCCCCGAGGGATGTGAGGCAGAGCCTGGAATCTACCCTGTCGCCAAGAGAGAGCTGCTGTAGCATCGTCATCATGAGCGCGGCATGACGAAATGTGCCTTCTAGAATGATTAGAAAGACTGTTCAGTGTGGAGAAGGACGGGGCAAGATTCAAGCCCCGGTGACCGGTTAGGAGCCTGTTGAAATAACACAACCAGGGGCCCCTGGGTGGCTCAATCGGTTGAGGGTCAGGCTTCGGCTCAGGTCATGATCTCACAGCTCGTGAGTTCGAGCCCCGCGGCGGGGCGCACAGGACCGCTCCGAATCCTCTGGCCCCCTCCCTCTGCCCCTCCTCCGCTTGGGCTCTCTCAAAAATAAAGACACATGTAAAAACTGATTTTTAACACAAATGATACAATCAAAAATAACGGGTGTCCTGAACGGAGAGGAACGTTGCTTTAGGGGGGGTGGGAAAAAAAGTGCAGCAATGTTCTGGCTGGTTCTTATCTCATTCCCCCAGTGAGAGCCAAAAACAGAATGTTGTAGCGCAGGCATCTCTGTGTGCATCCAGAGGAACAGAGGCCAAGTGTGCAGATTGCTGGGATCCCACTTGTACGGGAGCAGAGCATCGGAAAATTAGCAGCTAGCTCAGTGCGTCTTAGACCGTCTCGTTGGGACTTCTGTGGCCTCCGACAAGCCCGCCCCATGTCAGGAGCCGGGCGGCTGGTGTTGTCAGCGGGGGGCCGCCTGGGTGAAGCGTCCGACCTCGGCTCAGGTCATGATCTCGCAGTTCCGGGGTTCGAGCCCCGCGTCGGGCTCTGTGCCACCAGCTTGGAGTCTGGAGCCTGCTTCGGATTCTGTGTCTCCCTCTCTCTCTGCCCCTCCCCAGCTCATGCTCTGTTTCTCTCTCTTTCTCAAAGATAAATAAACATTAAAAAAAAAAAAAAGTGGTGTTGTTGGCATTCTGAATGAACGACGGAGGGATGAATGAACGTGGGAGCTTATCAGTTCCATTTGTGGATCAGGGCCACCTTGGCTCCTATAGTTAACCATCAGGGAGAGATTTCTTGCCCCCGCTTCCCATCTCTGGCCTTTCGGTTTAAATCCTTCTTAAAAGAACTGGAAAGTGTTACTGAAGTATCCCTACCTCTCCATACCACTCAAAGAAGTCAGCCATTGTCCCCCAGCAGACATGGGGTGTGGGACGGGTGTGGGACAACCGATAGCCTGGACTTTTAGGTGACCTTGTAGCCTTTTGCTGACTGCGGAGGTGGATAATTTGGGAAACATATTTTTGGAAACGCTATAAATGCAGAACGAAAGGTAAGCAGGTAGACACTCTTGTGGCTCTATAAAAACCTTCCCTGAGGGGCGCCTGGGTGGCTCGGCCGGTTCATCATCGTCCGACGCTTGACCTCAGCTCAGGTCTTGCTATCAAGATTGTAAGTTCAAGCCCCACGTTGCTCTCCATGCTGGGTGAAGAGTGTACTAAAAAACAAAGGAAACAAACAAACAAACAAACAAACCCTTCCCTGAGCTGTCTGTGTTCACTTTGGAGTCCCGTAAGAAGGAATCGTCCTGGTGGGAGGGAATCCAGCAAGGGAAATAATGTGCCGCAGGCCGAGTTAGCCAGTGTGTGTTTATGCTGGATTGTCCATTACGGGTTCACTCCCTTCCCATCCCGCCTCTTAACCTTCTGAAAGAAGAAAAGGGGGGCGCCTAGGTGGCGCAGTCGGTTAAGCGTCCGACTTCAGCCAGGTCACGATCTCGCGGTCCGTGAGTTCGAGCCCCGCGTCAGGTTCTGGGCTGATGGCTCGGAGCCTGGAGCCTGTTTCCGATTCTGCGTCTCCCTCTCTCTCTGCCCCTCCCCCGTTCATGCTCTGTCTCTCTCTGTCCCAAAAAAAAAAAAAAAAAAAAAAAAAAAAAAAAAAAAAAAAACGTTGAAAGAAGAAAAGGAACGTTTCTAGGGTCAGTCCGCATCCAGGGTTATCACGCAAACGCTGACCTGTCTCATATTCAAGGAATTCTAAGAATATTCACCAATGCCTCCCTTTCCTTTCCACTGTGTTTCAAACACATTCATGAACGCCCTTGGATCTAGGGTCCCCGAGATGCTGCAGGAAACTGCCAGGGGCCTCCTTGCCACCCTGGCCCACGAAACAGGGCTTGGTCACACAAAATGATAGCACAAACTGTTGTTCAGCCAAGAAGCATCTGTGTACCACCTCACACCCATTAGGATAGCTATTATTTAAAAGAGAGGAGAGAAAGAGAGAGAGAAGATAATGCGTTGGCAAGGATGTGGAGAAATCGGGACCCTTACGCACTGTTGGTGGGAATGTAAAAGGGTGTAGCCACTACAGAAAACAGAAAGGTGGCTTCAAAGAACTACTATATGATCCAGCAAAGAATTGGAAACGGGCTCTAAAAAAGGTACCTGGGCACCCATATTAAGATTGGGGGGGGGGGGCCGCCTGGGTGGCTCAGTGGGTTAAGCACCCAACTCTTGCTTTCAGCTCAGGTCGCGATCTCACGGTTTGCGAGTTCGACCCCCAGGTCAGGCTCTGTTCTGATGGTGCAGAGCCTGCTTGGGATTCTCCCTCCCTCTCTCTCTCTCTCCCATTCCTTCTACCACTCCAATGGTCTCTCTCAAAATAAATAAATAAACTTAAAAAAAAAAAAAGACCATGAACTTGGGAATCACTCAGACGTCTCCTTTAGTGGCCATGTGAAATCTCTTGGTCTGTCTTATCACCTGTCAAATGGGGACCCTAATATCACCTACGTGCTAGCATTCCTATGAAGATTAATTTAAATGTGGCCCATGGGGTCCTTAGTATCTGCCCAGCACAATATCCGTTCTCAGTAAATGGAACCACGACCATTACAAAGGAGACGAATACACACGAGCCTTTAAAAAGTAAGGACGCGAGAACCAGCTCAGGTTCGCTTAACGCTAGGTGCCCGTAGTAGTTTGGTTACAGTTTTGAGTTAATCCCTGTCCGGGCTGAATTCTCTCCCAGGCTCTAAGATCACTGAGCATAAACGTCACTGAGCTGCCTCCAGCTACTCATTTCTGAGTTACCTGCAGACACTTGGGTTCATGAGAAACAGGAAGAAATACAGATAGGAGCCATTA
Source organism: Panthera uncia (assembly GCF_023721935.1). Taxonomy (NCBI): domain Eukaryota; kingdom Metazoa; phylum Chordata; class Mammalia; order Carnivora; family Felidae; genus Panthera; species Panthera uncia. The sequence goes on along the minus strand of NC_064815.1, from coordinate 22,473,092 downwards.
TCAGCATCTCTTCAGGCCCTTTCAGAGCGGAGCCCAGGATCTCGGGGGCTGTAAGCACCCAGCAAATAAGCCCTGCAGCCGTCAGGAGCTGCCTCCCTGGGCTGTGACTGGTGCATCTGGGGGCGATGTCGGAGTCTGATTGCGGGATGCGTCAGAGACAAAACAGGGGAGATTAAACGGACCCAAGAAGGACAGAGCGAGGTGATGATTGATCTTCATGGGAGTGTTGGAAAGAAAGAATTCGAGAACACAGAAAATGTTCACACACACACACATACACACACACACACACACACACAAGGAAAATGTAGCAGAACTTGACACGGTAGGAGGATCCTTCCCTCCCCCCAGGAGCTCTCTGGGACCTGGGCAGATCTGAGATACAATGCAGTGCTAAGTGTTCTTGGAACATTTGGGAAGCTTCTCACAGGGAGGGGCCAAAGTCCTATCCGAGGTAAGGAGGTTCCCCTACGTTTTAAGGGGGGGGTGGGGGAATAATAAGGCCCTACACAGGTTTGCAAAGATGTCCCCAGACCAGCAGCAGGCAGGATTATCTGGGAACGTGTTAGAAATGAGAAATTCTCCAGTCTCACCCCAGACCTACTAAATCAAACATTCAGGTGCTGGAGACCCAACGTCTGCATTTTAACACGCCCCCGGGGTGATTCTGACCCGCATGAAACATTGAGAACCATGGTCCTCAAACACAGAGGCAAATGAAATATACATGAAATATACAGACATTCAAAGCATGCTAAGAAAAAGTATCCAAAACTTGGAAATCAAGCAAAGAAAGCAAAGTGGGACCTTTTAGTATCCCCCTGAGCCATTATTCAGGGGACAACCCGTTCTTCAGAGGAATCTACCCCTGGTTGAATTTGCTACTTATTATCCATTGGACCCGGGACACTAGAAAGTTCTTTGTAACTCCTAGCTTCCTCTCCTAGAAAAGATGACCCCAAAGGCTGTGGGTTTTAATTCCCCTATGGGACAGTAAGCGTTTTGTATCTGACTTAGCAGTCTTTTTTAAAATGTGTACTTGCTTGTTTTTGAAAGAGAGAGAAAGAACGCGGACTTCAAAGGGTCATGGAGCAGTAGGATTTCAAGCTGAAATGCTTTGCAGACACCCCATCGTGGAGTGCCCGGCTCGGCGTGAGTTTAGAATTTGAGACGGAGTCATCGGTGGTTTTCTCATGTCTGCTACAGTCAGATTTGTTTTACGGAGATGAGAATAACTAGCATTTACTGAGCACCTTCAAGGAGTCAGGCGTTGTTCTCAATGCTCTACCTGTGTTCGTTCATTTAATTCTTAAAGTTTATTTGTTTATTTTTGAGAGAGAGAGAGAGAGAGAGAGAGAGAGAGGCAGAGGGATGGGGAGAGAGAGAGGGAGCCAGAGAATCCCAAGCAGGCTCTGCAGAGCCCAATGCAGGGCTCAAACCCACCAACCATGAGATAGATCATGACCTGAACCGAAATCAAGAGTCGGATAGCCACCCAGGCACCCTTCATTCATTTAATTATTGACCGCTTCTTACGGTGTCGTTACTAACCTGTTGAGAGGTCGGGAAACTAAGGCACAGAGAATTAAATAACTTCTCCAAGGCCACGTAGCCAGTAAGGGGCAAATGGAGGATTTGAACACAGGCAGTGTGGCAACGACACTGACATGCTTGGTATCGTACTTAGAACCTCGCTTTTGTTACTTTATTTATTTATTTATTTATTTATTTTTTCACTTTTGTTACTTTAAACTTTCATACCTGAGCCTAATTAAGGGAACTTGGTGAAGGAGCGGCTGACACATCCTTTCAAAGATTTGAAATACATTAGAGCTACCTTTCCAATTCAGGGCCTGCCTGAGTATGTTACTTTAAGAGTGTTATGGTGGGGGGGTGGCGGGGGCGGTGCCTGGCTGGCTCAGTCAGTGGAGCAACGGACTCTTGATCGCAGGGCTGGAAGTTCGAGCCCCATGTTGGGTGTAGAGATTATTTACAAATAAAATCTAAAAAAAAAAAAAAAAAAAAAGAGTGTTATCGAACTCTCCAACAGACTCCATAGCTACTGTCCAAAACATGAGAAAAAGCGATTCTTCGTGGAGTTGAGAGTCAGTGTTAAAACACATGAGAGGCACCTAGCCCCCTGCCTCTGACACAACACCATTGATGCTTGCCAAGCGTGATCGGCCCGTAGTATTGCCCGTCACATTGGGATGAAAGCTTCCCCCAACTGTAAGGGTCTCTGACACCTTACGAGCCAGTTGGGGAATATGTGTGGGGGGATTGTGAATGAGCCCCTGAACTCACACTAGACCCCCCTGGGTAGATTCCCAAAACAAACCCGACCTGGAGCTTTCAGTTGACTTAGAATGGCAGGGAATGCGCGGGGCTGCCTCTGTTAAGGAAAGAGAGGGAAGAAGTGAATAGATATGAACGCTACCTGCTAAAGACAAATGGGAAAGGGATTCCAGGGCACTCGAATTACCCAAACACACACAGGGTCCCTCCGCTCCTTCCTACCAGCCTGTGGGAACAAAATGATAGGACTGAACGTGCCCACCTCCGCGAGAAAGGGCATCAGGCCGCCTCGTCAACTCGCCGCCGTCTCTTTCATATACGTCCGTGGTCCCAGGAACACCTGTCGTGGGAGGGCAGGGTCGGAATGAGGACATCCAGTGGCGTCCCCGCGTCTGGGAATTAAGTGCTCCAAAGGGAGCGGGCGGGGGCCATTCCTCTCCAGCAGGAGGTCTTTCCCTGGGGTTTGTAATCATAAATCCGGAGGGAGGAAAAAAAAAAATATCTTTCATTTTCCCTTACCGCTAAGTGGGACGTAGCCTTTCCTTCCATTACGGACACAGACAGCACACTGCCATAGCCCGTGCGGGACCTGGGAGTCTCTCCCTAATAAAATCACAGATATTTTCAGATCACATGGTGCGTGGGTGGATATCACGAGAGATCAGTCATGTTCGTCATGACTTCAGCTTTAGGCTCATGGTTAGAGCCTAACCACAGCCAGAGTGCGTGACCCACGTGTTAATGGAGAAGCCGATCCGTTTACCGTGCCACGCATTTGTGTTGGTAACGTGGAGATAAATGGTTTAAGGGTCACTGGCTCCTTCTTGAATCCATTCTATGTGATTTGTATTCTTTAAGAATGGGCTTCTGGGAAGGGGACTGTAGGGCTCCCAGACTCTCAGGGGTCCTGGGCTTCAGTTGGGTGGAACAAGCCTGCTGCCTATGAACCAAAGCATTAGGACCTTGCATTACAGAACACGCTCTACCCACGGGAAAATGTGATTCTTTCAATGTGTTTCGTATAGATTTTTTTTTTTAACATTGATGTATTTTTGAAAGAGACAGAGCATGAGCAGGGGAGGGGCGGAGAGAGAGGGAGACAGAGAATCCGAAGCAGGCTCCAGGCTCCGGGCCGTCAGCCCAGAACCCAACACGGGGCTCGAACCCCTGAACCGCGAGATCATGACCTGAGCCAAAGTCGGGCGCTTAACCGACGGAGCCACGCAGGCGCCCCCTAAACATTTTTTCCACCCAATGAGGTGGAATTTGAGCGTCTGCTCTGCGTAGGACAGGACGCAATGTATTCATTAATGGTGTTGGGGGGGGCGGGTGGGTACTCTGCACAGCCCATCATCTGCCAGCTCCAGGGATCTAGTTTGAACCGGGGTGTGGTCCTTTACAAAGAAACTTGAGTCTCTTTATCTTGGGGTCCCCAGTTGCCTAGCAGAGGATCTCGACTTACCTGACACGCACACTCCTTATAGCCGAACTTCAGTTAAATAAATAAATGGCTTACTTACACCTTGACATTTTGGAGATGTCAAAAACGAGAAGAAGTAGGGAGTTCTCGGTATTGCCCGTGGCAGGATTCAGTGCTTGCCTTTGAAAGCATGACGCGGAGCTCGCAGAGAGAATGAATCTGCCCGGCCGGAGAGACATGTGGGTCTACGTTTGACAAATCGATTCCCTTTCTCGAAGGAGGAGGAGGAGGGAGGCTCCCGGGGAGGGCAGGCAGCTCGTTTAACCACCGGCAAAGCGGGGCGCCAGAGGTCTTGCAGAGTCAAGGGGGCCCCCTCGCGCGGACGTTTAATGACATCCTTCCCTCCGCCCGCGGGACCGGCCTCCGCCCTCAGTCTTGCAGCCTCGGAAACATCTCGAGGCCGAAAGGCGCCGAGCTCTCTGCTAAACAGGAGAAATGCCCCCCGCCCTTGGATCCCGGGAGCCCAGACAGTAGTCGCCTTCCTCCTGTTCCTTCAGCCAACCACCTGCCCCCCCGGGGGCCTCTCCCTCTAGTGCCCCTGATTGGAGTCACTTGTCTCTTCCTTTCAGGCAGAAGGAGCTAGCTTTTTGGTACCCAGGCCCGTGACAGGCAATATGGTTTCAAATCAACAGGAGCACTTGAAGAGGCAGTGGACCGTAAGGGTGAAGAGTGTGGCTTCAGGGGCGCCCAGGGGGCTCCGTCGGTTAAGCGTCCGGCTCTTGGTTTCAGCCCAGGTCGCGACCTCGGGGTTCGGGAGTTCGAGCCCCGCGTCGGGCTCTTTGCTGATAGCACAGAGCCTGCTTGGGATTTTCTTTCTCCCTCTCTCTCGGCCCCTCCACGGCTCCCGCGCGCTCTCTCTCTCTCTCTCTTAAAATAAATAGATAAACTTACAAAAAAAAATAATAATAGTGATAAGAGCATGGGTTCAAAGCGTAATTCTGCCACTCCGGAGCAGCATGATCTTAGGCAGGTTTCTCAACCTCTCTGTGCCTCAGTCTCCCCATGTATTAAAAAAGGTGATTCGTTACAGTACCCACTTCAGAGGGTTATCGGAATTCAATTAGGTCATACGTACAGAGCCCTACAGAAAGGGCAGTACAGAAACTGGTAGACATCCGCTGTTGGAATGGCGAGAAAAGCAGGATGCGGCTCCCACACGCACCTCCAAGATGAGGCATGAACTTGGGATTCCAGGGGGCCTGCGGGGAAGGAGCGTTCGTCAGGCCAAACGGATGGACGCCCCCATTACGGCAGGGCTGGTGTCGTAAACAAGCCGTGAGACTCTTACCTGCTATGACCTATAATCCGGGTCATACCTTGTAGCTCTAGAGAAGTAAGTTGCCAGACGAAACGAGTGTGGTGGGTCGCCACTGGCTTCCTTTGGGGGGGGTGATAAAGGGTTAGGGTTAGGGTTACCGCGTTACCTTGAAATCGGTGATCACCGTTTCTCTCCGATTTGTGACCGTCGAGCAAATATAATGAAGAGATAAAACTTGGCTGCTTTCCTCCGCGCAAACTGCCCACTCTCCGCCCGGGGTCTGGGAGCGGAGTGCCGAAACCCCAGAAATTACAGGTTCGGAATGTGGCTGTTACAAGGTGACAGCATCCCAGGCGCGGGAGTCACGGGGGTTGTGGCTGTGCCCAAGGGCCGGCAGGTAGGCTCCTTGGAAGGCACAAACCAGTGAATTTTCAGGTTGCGTGAGTAGCAGTTGAACGTCAGGGCAGGGAGATGATGGGCCCTTTGCACTTGCCCTTGTGAGATACCATCTGGCCTACTGTGCTCAGCTGTGGGCACCAAGTTTGGACAAAGATAAGGCCAGAAGGGGAGCTTCTGGGCTGGTGCGAGCCACGTCCGTGTGACTGAGACACATGCCAGGTTGTGGCTTGCCAACTGGCCAGTCCTTGGCAGAAGACAACTCGGGACGTTGCAGAAGGACAGCAGAGTTGGGCCTGTTGGTGAGTCACAGGCAGATGTCACAGGTTCAGGATTGTTTGGCCATGGCCATACTCAGAAGCTCAGGTCTGCAGGGTCCCAAGGGTGTGATAGGAGCTGGTGGGGGTAATGTCACAGGGACCAGGGCTCAGGAGAAGGACTCTGGTCCCTAGGATGGAGGGTAGGGTATAAGGCTGGGAGCTAAAGCCAGCTGGAAGTTTTGGACAGAAAACTGGAGGTGGTAAGGCAGGAGATGAGCTAAGACGGGGAACCAAACACAGGCCATGAGTATAGAGAGTACAGAGTAGTTCTCTTCTGATTTCAATAATATTTATTTGCATACTGATTCATTTATTGGTAAAAGTATAGCGAAGCTTCGTGAGCCCAAGACCGAACCCCAAATGAGGCCAACTAACCCACATCTACTCATCTCTTCTTTCCTTCTCTCATTGGTCTACAGCTGGCGCCATTAAGGGAAATGGCCGAACATCTTCTTGGCTAAATCACGCTAACTTTACCTGATCATTTCTCTCCTACCTGGCTGCAGACAAAATCTCCAGATGCCTGCCTGGTCTGCCCTGGGGCAATTTTGAACTTCTGCCCTCTCCTGACCCCGGTGTCAGTCCGGGAACGCTTGTTATTGGGCCTCTCAGTGCCCTGGTCCTGGGGCGGCATCTCCTTGCCAAGCTTCTTGGGTCTACTCGGCACGTTTTTAGGACTGACATCGATTCTGTTCCTCTGTGGCTTCCCCCCTGATTTTTTTTTCCTCCCTATTTCCACAAAACATTAGTTTGCCAATGTCCCATTTTAGAAGGCTTTCAGTCTTTAGAAAAACCCACAGTTCCGTTCTTTTGAATCCGAGAGTGAAAACACACACCTCCGTGTTCCTATCTCCACGAGAAATTACATCCTGATGTGTCACCCCTGACATTAAGTCTGCCTGGCTCATACACCTGCACCCTGTCAGCTGTCTAATTTCTCTTTGCAATTAGTACAACCTGAAGGAAAGATACCTTAACATCTGCTGGGTTTTCAGGCAGCTTATTATAGGAATCCGGCACCTGGATCGCCTGTAGTATCTGCCGAGTGTTCCCCGGGAAGAGGGCTCCTGGGGGCTCGAGGCGCATCTACTCATCAGGGAATTGACACAGGCGAGTCTCGTAAATGTCAAAGGAAAGCGCATTCGACGAGATGCTTCCTTTGGTAAGTTTTAAGGGCAACCACGCTCATTCTTAGAAGGCAGTAAAGCCATGCATGAGGGGTAATTCCACAGCAAGCATTAATACATCAAGAAAGGTAGAGAGAGAGGGACGCAGAGAGAGAGACTAGGGAGGGAGAGAAGGGAAGGGAGAGAGAGAGAATGAACCCAAATCGGGGCCGAGCTAGCCGTCCTTTGGAATCGACGCCTGAAGTTTCGAGACTTTGCATCGCCGAGGCAGGCGGTAGGCTCTGTGAGGACGACCGGTAGAGTAGGAGGAAAAGGGCCAGTTGCTGGTTCACGTGGGCAATCGTGTGGCACACAGGCTCTGGGAAAGAAAGGCTTCTGAATTAATCCAAAGGCCATCAAAAGAGGGCTGACCCTTCGGATTGGTGAGCCCACTCATTAGCTCAGCCCCATAAATATGAGCAATTACATAGATAAGAGAGAAATATGGGTCATAGATCACATGACGCCATTGGAATGTAACACCCATAAAATCTTAACAACTGTTAATAAATTTTCGTCATGGACAAGTGTTCTAGACAACAAAGTTATTGTCATATCATGCAGTTGGTATGTCATATCATACCAGAGTAAGCCAACGCGGTGATCTGAAAGAAGGCAGTGTAAAATCTCTTCCAACCCATTACCTTGAAAAACAGGGATCGACATTTTTCTCTGATTTGTGACCACTGGACGAACGCGAGATTAAACTTTGCTGCTTTCCTTGGCACAAGCCGCCAACGCGCCCGACCAAACATGGAACGAAACCAAACAAAACCACAACTAAATGATCGAGTGAATCCTACTGTAGCTCAATTATGCCTCCCATCCTACCATTAAGGGGCTATTAATCTGCAAATGTCCTCACCTCTCTCAATTAGCCACCGTGCGCTCACAGCCAGATTCAGAAGCCCGTACCCACAGACGTCAATGCACACGGAGTTTTTAAGAGGACGCGGAACAACGCGGGGGCCCCTAAATCGTCTTGAGAATTGAATGGACAAACTGATGAATCGGCCAAGGAATGAAGAACGGAGTGGATGCAAGAACTTGGAATCCGGTAGGAGAGAAATGAGGGAGTTTGAAGCCCTGTCTATGAATCCCGCTATGAATGCCCGTCTTGAACCAGTAGGCTTTAGAACATTCCTTCTCACTGTGCGATTTACCAGAACAGCCGGACGTCAGTCCCGGGCCATTCCTGCTTCTGCAGGCAGAGAATATGCCTTTCAGTCACACACTCAGGAGGACAGGGGAGCTGTCCCACGGAGTATGGAATAAACAGATTGCACGGGGGGTAGTGAGAAGCTGGCTTCTTGTCATTTAGCATGAACGTAGGGCAGTGCTCCGACAGCCATGGGGTCAGAAATTATGTATTCAATATGGTTTCTAGTTCCTGGATGTGAAATACTCATTACCGTGTATTTGAGGACTCATTGACATGTGAGTCCTAGCATCTAGAAAGATAGAAGGACAAACGACCAAGGCAAAAATCTAACAGGGTGTTTTGAGTTTTGAGGCATAATCTAATTATTCTGCTTGCCATGTTTCTTTCAAAGGCATGATAAGTGGGGCGTTTTCCCCTTTCCAAGTCTTCTTATACTCCTTGTTTTAAACAGAACAATTCCGATGATTATGAATGAGAATACATAGTCCCTGGTGGGATCAAGGCTTCTAATTCTCTGTTATCCCATTCATAAACCTTTCCTAGGTAAGCTATCGGTTGAATTCTAGCCTTGAATTATTCCGTGGAAACTGCATTAAAATATCGTGAGGCGTAAGGGAGAGCCCATAATGCACATTTAGTGTTCTTTCAACCTGCTGTTATATGTCACACCTTCTAATCCTTCTCTCTGGCCTCAGCTCAGCTCAGTAATGCCTTCAGTGACACCTACACATGCCTGCATACCCATTCTAAATAATCCCTTGCCTTGGGTGAACAACACAAGAAAGTCTTCTTCACATGCCTTCTTCCACAACAAAATTCTGTTTTTAGAGCCATGTGTTTGTTAACTGGATTTATCGTGGTGGTCGTTTTGCCACACATGCAAATATGGAATTGTTGTATCTTTTCAAACCATGAAACAGACTCTTAACCATAGAGAACAAACTGATGGTGGCCAGAGGGGCTGGCGGGGAGGGGGGCAGGCTGGCAGGTGATATAGGGGATGGGGATTAAGGCACTCACTTGTCACGATGAGCACCGGGTGATGTGGGGAAGTGTCGAATCACTATATCATACACCTGAAACTAATATTACCCTGAGTGTTAATGGGCTGGAATTTAAATAAAACCTTAAAAAAAAAAAACGTATTCTAATAATGCCGAATGATGACAGATCGTACCTGTGTTTTTATAGCTTAATGTACAGAATTGTCGAATCACTATATCATACACCTGAAACTAATATTACGCTCTATGTTAACGCACTGGAATTGACATAAAAAATTTTAGAGCCGTTTTTTTAAATGAATGGCTGCTTTCAAGGAAAAGTATAAATAGTATCTCATTAATGGGGACCCAGCCTCAATAATCTTGTACGTGTAACCGGAGTGTGAAAATGCTGCAGCTGATCCCTTACGAGCATAGATAATTTCCACGGTTAACATAGTCATTCTTCTGCCCTGAGGGTATGGGTGGCCCACTTCTGAAGCAGGTGTATTTAAAAGAGTTTGGTTTAAATGCGACCAACTTCGCATGAATTAGCGAATGGAATCCCAGGACGCGTTTGAGTAGGAAAGGCGACTACAAATACAAATAAAAGTGAGAGTTGAGGGAGAACATAAGGTACGTTTGGATGCAACAGAGACGGGAAAATTATTGTGCTCTACTCCTTTCCTGCTGGGAATTATCTGTCTCCCTCTCTTTCTGCCCCTCCCCTACTCGTGTTGTCTCTGTCTCTGTCAAAATAAATAAATAAACTTAAAAAAAAAAAGTCAGAGTCTAGGAATGGAGAAGTGAAAAGATGGAAAGGAGGAGGAGAAAGACAGAGGTGGAAGAGAAAAGAGACAGAAGGAAGAAGAACAAGATCGCCATCTTGAACGTTTTATGACATAATATAGGAAAACAAAGCCAAAATCATCTGAGGCCCCGGAGAGTAGAACTAGGAGTGAGAGGAACAGTTTCAAGGAGATTTTTCAGCTTTATACAAGAGAGTATTTTCGGGGGCACCCGGGTGGCCCAGTTGGTTGGGTGTCCAACTCTTGATTTCAGCTCAGGTCGTGATGGGTCGTGAGATCGAGCCCCACGTCAGTCTCTGTGCTGACAGTGCGGAGCCTGTGGGATTCTCTCTCTCTCTCTCTCTCTCTCTGCCCCCCCCCACTTGTGCTTGTGCTCTCTCTCTCTCTCAAAATAAACAGTTTAAAAAAGAGAGAGTATTTTCTAGTCGTCAGCGCTAAAATGAGACATATTATATAATAACGAGCATCCTCTCAGAATTATGCAAGCAGAGGCTGGGTTACCAACCGCCCTGGCTCTTCTTGAAGACACTGCCCCCGAAACTCAGAGATTCATGTGACCACACGAATAGACCACGCCTATGGAAAAATCCATAACACAAAAAAACATACGGCCCTTTCTACTCTGCTCTAAAGTCTCTGTGAACATTGAATTAGTAAATACTGAATTAGTGAATATTGAACCATTGTTCCTAGGGGAAAACCGGGTTCAGTTCCTCTGGTCACGTTTTCATCAAAGAGTCAATACATAACCTTGTTTTATGTGTGTTTCTATGTAAAGACAACACATTTAACATGTACTGTTGATTCATTCACATGTTGAACTCATGTCCAATGGCCCTATAACTTACGACTAAATAAGCCTTATCTAACACACATATTTTCTCCTCAAGGGACATCACCGCCTTCTTGCACTTAGGAACACTAGACAGTTCTTTAGAACTCTGCTTGGAGGTCAGGGAAACCACCAACAAAAAAACCCACAAAAAAGAAAAAAAAAAAAAAAAAGGCACCAGATAGACGGTGAAAAGGACACTTGCCTTCGGCACGAGACCTAAAACACGAAGGCAGAGGGTTGCTTTATTAGACCCTAGCTGGGAACGTGCAAGTTTTCCACCACTTTGCATGTGTCCCTGACTGTCGGAGGTCCATACGTAATTTATTTGGGGGTCACAAATATAGATTAGCGAGTAGGGGAATTTGCCAATATGGAATCTACAAATAATTAGGATCGACTGAACTTGTGGGGAGAGGGGAACAATAATGGGCAAAGCAGACTGAACATTCTACTTCCATTCACAACCTCATGGTATAGAGCCGGGGTCCTTTTTGCCTGAACCACAGCTGTCAACCCCTTTGGGGACAGGCAAGGCAGGTCGCTGGCTGGGTTGTCCGAGCCACAAGGATCAAGTGGCTTTGCTGTTTGGTAACAACGGAAAGGTCTCCGACGGACCTCGTTGGGTGGCCTCATGCCGCCATTTTGCTCCTGCCTTGCCCCCCGTCTCTTCAGAAACGCCAGGGGGCGCTGTTGAGCAGAATGTAGACAGAGTAAGGCTCACAACTGGCCCAGATAAAGAAACTGAGCCTTGGGGGGGGGGGGGCGATTTGTCTCAGATCCAATCAATGGCACATCTTTCCACTTTCTGGCATGGCTTCCAGTCACCGTCAGCATGTGGCCTTCTCGGAAGTAAGAGGATTATTTATGCTCTCCGTAACACCAACTTTCGTCCCATGGAAACTGGCCCACCTGTAGAGCCTCCGCGTCCCTGCTCACCACCTCACATTCACACACGTCTCCAAGATAAGAAAATGCTCGTCACCTTGGGAGTCTCACTCCTTCAAAGACAAAAACACAGATTTCGCATTTCTGAAAACAGAAACATACAGACGTGAACAGGAAAAGCATTTTGATTTTTTTCCCCCAAGTTCAAACCACTGAGTGGAATTGGAGATCTTTCTAGAAGAGCGGTGGACCTATCACGTCTTCGCCCAGCATCCTGCAAGGGAGTGTGATCGCTTTGTTAGAAATGAAAGCCATAGTTACCTTCTTGCGGATTTGAACGTAATGGCGTGTGCGCACTCGTTATTACCTCCTAGCCTTGCAGAAATTGAGGCCTTGGCAGTTAAAAGGATGTGCTACGGTGACATGGCGTCAGTGAACTTTCCGGGGTTGACCGAGCACTGGCCGGGGTGATGGACGAGACTAGCCAGGAGTGGCCACTGGGACCAGGGTGACAGCCCAACTGTTTTCCTCCAGCCGCCACCACATCAGGAGCCACCTCTCAGCGCTGAGTCTCCAGTGGGGTCAAGGCCGCTGTGTACAGAAGGCTGGGCTGGGGGCACCATTCACTCTCCGGCCTGGCCCAAACCAGAATGTCCTCTGCTCGTGGGAGTGGCCCTCACATGGAACATAGGGGAACATTTCCTCTTGGAGCCCTGCATGGCCTGACTTGAAGAAGGGACTCCTGACTTCTGTATCGTTCCTTACACTTTCACAAAGAGAAATTACCTCTTTGGGTTTACTTTTTTCTTATTTTAAACAGAGAGAGAGAGAGAGAGCATGCACACAAGCAGGGGGGAAGAGGAGAGAGAGAATCTTAAGTTCAGTGCAGAGCCGGACCCGGGGCTCGATCCTATGACCCTGGGATCAAACCCTGAGCCAACATCAAGAGTCAGATGCTCAACCAACTGAGCCACCAGGCGCCCCAAGAAACTATATCTTTGTTACAAAGATACACAGTCTTCTTCTTGACCTGGGTCCTGTTTATCTCTCCAGGCTCATCCCTCAATGAAATTTTTTTAATTAAAAAAAATATTTTTTTTTCTGTTTCTTCAGTGAGTCGGGTTCCTTTCAAAAGCCACAGAGCCGTCACCTGTGTCCTCCTTCATGCAGGATGGACTTCTCCTTGCTCGCCCCCTCAGTTTCCCCTATTTCTTCAGAAATCAACCGTGGTATCACCAGGTAGGGCTCTGTTAGCTGAAATCACAGAAACCTTAACTCAACTGGCTTAAAATAGAACAAAGATATGTTATCGCACAAAACAAGAAGTCTCAAGATAAAGGAGTTCTTGGTTTGGTGAATTCAGCTGCTCGACAAGGATATCAAAGACCCTGTTTTTTGGGTTTTTTTTTTTCATCTTTCTGTTTTATTATCCTTTGCCTGTCTTACCAGCTTCTTGATGGGCCACTTGCTGCTAGAGGTCAAGGCAAAAAAGACAAGGTCACAACAACACCCAAGAGGAAGAAAAAGGTGTGCTGTGTGTGTGTATGTGTGTGTGTGTGTGTGTGTGTGTACCCCCCTTGAAGAGTGAGAAAGCAGGGGCACCTGGCTGGCTCAGTCGGTTAAGCGTCCAACTTCAGCTCAGGTCATGAGCCCACTGTTAGTGGGTTCAAGCCCCACATCGGGCTCTGCGCTGACCGTTCGGAGTCTGGAGCCTGCTTCGGATTCTGTGTTTCCCTCTCTCTCTCTCCCCCTTCCTCCCACTCACGCTCTCAAAAATGAATAAACACTAAAAACATTTTTTACAAAGAGTGAGAAAGCATTTCTCAGAATCCTCTATCAGGATTTCTCAATTCTCAGTGACTGGCCTGGTGTAATAAACCCATGCCTAAATTGATCACCAGCAAGAAAGGGATTACCAGGATTGGATTAGTGAAGCACAGATTACAGGAACAGAATCAGGTCCGCTAGAAAAGAGGATGGTGTTGGGCTGGCAACCAATACTCTTTTCTTCAGGTACCCCCATCCCGCCAATTCTGTATTGCTTTAGGTGACCACATGTTGCCTGTGCCCCCCATAGTTGCCTTTCAGAAATCTGAACCCTTTTGGGGCACCTGCGTGGCTCAGTCGGTGAAGCGTCCGACTTTGCCTCAGGTCATGATCTCGTGGTTTGTGAGTTCGAGCCCTGCGTCGGGCTCTGTGCTGATGGCTCGGAGCCTGGAGTCTGCTTCGGATTCTGTGTCTCCCTCTCTCCCTGCCTCTCCCCCACTCATGCTCTGTCTCTCTCTGTCAATAATATATAAAGGTCAAAAACATTTAAAAAAAAAGAAATCTGAACCCTCTATATCATAACTGATAGCTCACGTACATGTCAACCCTAATGGGTTGAGCTGCTTAAAGCTAGACATGCTTGGGGCTTATACGTGCTTGGGGCTTATGGATGAATGAATGAATTAATGAATGAATGAGTGAATACATGAATGACTGCACGAATGACAGCTATTGGGTGCATGGCTAAACAATTACCCTCAAATGTAGGCAATCTTTCCCCCATTCTAAACTTGGAAACACCCCCCTTACGAAGGAGGGAAAGACTCCTCTAGCGTGACTTGTATGGAGCAGAGCCAGAACTTAACTTCAGAAAGTCCGGTTGCAAGTTCAATGTTGGATACTATAGAAATGAGGACAAGGAGGTCGGAGAATTAAATGGCCTGCCAAGCGTCCAGAGTGGCAGGGCTGGGAACTTGGTAAAAATCATTTTATTAATGTGCGGAAGGCCATTTCAGATTTTGACTGTAGACACACATGAATAATCCTGAGACTTTTTCTTTCCCTCTACCTGACTCAAATCCTACTGTGCCTTCAGCTTTTTTCATCCCAGAAACATTTATGTAACAAATGGACCCCGATCTTTGGAGGATTCAGTTTGCAATCCTGACAAATTAAGGACCCCGAAGAATCAATTATTTTTACTTATCTCCCAGACTGAAGGGGAGGAAGCCCTGTAATTCTGGAACTTTGGCTTTGAAACCTCGTGCATGCATTACAGAAAATCCAAGGGAATTAGACAATAAGGATTCTTTCAAAACAGTAGGATTTAAAGGATCTTATTACCTACTTTATAATCTTACCTTAAGGCTGTAGAAAGTATTAATTGGAGCAAAGACATCCAAAAGTCATCCATACTGTTGAAGTCTGTCTTTTAGCTCTTTAATTTGTTACATTGCCTCACCCGCAGCACATCTTTCAGATAAACCTATCCAACTCCTGACTCCCTGGTGTATATATATTCTTTTTCTGGGCACAGAGAAGAAGAAGGAGGGGGGAAGAAAAAGAGCTGAGCCAAGGAAATCAATGGCACTCCAAATCCCATTTCCTGCCCTGATCAGTGGTTGATCCCTTTAAGAAAAGTGGGGTAGAAAACAGAGCAGGCTGGCTCCAGGCAAATAGAAAAATCCAAGCATCTCCGGAGGAGGCTTACCTGGGGCCCGCATCCCCAGCATCCAATTCTTCCTGGAAATAATATACTGTTTCTCCCCGGAAAGTGTGAAATGCTTTAGACTCAATTGAAACGGCTGCACACCCCTCTGATAAATGAAAGCTAGATGTGCTAATCGGATCCTGCTTTTCCTCCCTGGCTGGGCCCTGGGGACCGCCTTCAGCCCACTCACCCGTTTTTCACGCATATTCCCGGATGCCACTCTCCGATCTGTTGAATCTGAAGCTCTGAGGGGTAGGGCCCCAAAGCAGAAATGCCCGAAGCTCTTCAAGTGATTCTCACGTGTGCTGAAGTCCCAAGACCGTTGGCATCATGAACGATGATGACCGTTGGCGTCACGAATCCCGAGCTTTAGGGTCAGAAAGAACAAGGTTTGATGATCCAACGGCCAGCTTAGTACACAAGGGAAATCGACCACTCTGAGGAAAGGAGACACATCTAAGATTCCTTGGCTTGCCTGGGTAAACAAAAGGTATTTACGAAGACCGGTGGCTCAAAACGCCAGCGTCACAAACATTTTCTAGGCAATAACTAACGAGCTTTATTTCATGAAGGGTCCAGTGCTGTGCTCAGTGTTACACTTACTTGCATGGTTTCTGTCTTTCTCGACTCCCTTTATTTTATCATAACTTGGGCCCTAGGCACTGCCTTTTGAAACCTACCCATTCTGCATATGGCCACGTGGTGGACGCCACAGGATAGCGTCTGCACTGAAACATGACTTGC
This sequence comes from Panthera uncia, assembly GCF_023721935.1. Classification (NCBI taxonomy): domain Eukaryota; kingdom Metazoa; phylum Chordata; class Mammalia; order Carnivora; family Felidae; genus Panthera; species Panthera uncia. The sequence continues at coordinate 22,457,281 of NC_064815.1, read as the reverse complement.
ATTCAGACGTCCAGCCTCCGTGATCACTTGGACACAGGTCGACAGATTCTCAACTCAGAAATAGCCACAGGGCTGACCCGAGAAAGCCTGGGATCTGGGCAGTGGGCGCTCTGACCGGTAAGGATTCCCAAGCCGTTTTGAGTCGGGTGAACACCCAGCAGAGCCGAGGCCCCCGCACGTAGTGATGAATTGGGTTAAAGGATGGATGTGTGGGTTTCTTAAGTTTGCCCTGATTGTAATGGTAGAAAACATGTTAAATGAGCTTAAGGGGATGATGGTGATGATGATGATGGTGATCGTGATGATGATGGGGCATTTCCAAGAACCCAACGGAAAGCTGGGCCACCCAACCAACAGAAAGATAGGGAGCCAGGACGGCTCTTGGGTTTTCAAAAAGCAGCATTGGTTGGTCTTGGTTCTAGCACCCTGATTTTTTTTTAAATTTTTTTTTAACGTTTTATTTATTTTTTTTTGAGACAGGGAGAGACAGAGCATGAACAGGGGAGGGTCAGAGAGAGGAAGACACAGAATCTGAAACAGGCTCCAGGCTCTGAGCTGTCAGCACAGAGCCTGATGCGGGGCTCGAACTCACGGGCCGTGAGATCATGACCTGAGCCGAGGTCGGCCGCTTAACCGACGGAGCCACCCAGGTGCCCCTCTAATACCCTGATTTTACTTGACTCTGTTCCCGACACCCACTCCGTCCAGAGAGAGATCCTAGTGACCCCCACGTCGGTCACTTACCCCGTGATTCAATGTGCCATGGCTTGGAAGCAAGTGTCACGCAGTGTTCTAGAAGCCTAGCCCTGTGAGTGGGGTGGCCCATTTCCCCAAACAGCAATCCTAGGTAACCCCACTGGCATTTACCATGATCAAAAAAAAAAAAAAAAAAAAAAAAAGAAGCCAAGTGGAGTAGCCTGTGAGCTCACAGAGACTGGAAGCCTATGGAGGGCAGGACCTATGCCTGATTCATCTCTCTCATACCTCTTCCAAGGGCTCAGTGGCTGGGAACACCAGTTCTGGACTCAACCTGCCTCGGTGTGCATTGCCACTCTCCTTGGACACGTGCCTTAGCTCTCAAGCTACTGTTTATTCATCTGTAAAATAACGGTAGTGCCAGCATCTGACTCCAGGCTGTTGCAAGGAGAAAATGTGAATACTGGCACCAACGTAGCACCAGAGGGTCCACCCTCTTTCAAGCACTACTGGGAAAATGGCAGCCCCAGCCCGGGGTGGGGGGAAGGTACAAACCTCATTAGCGGAGAGCGGCAAGACTGTTTTTCAACCTGAACCTGTCGGATAATAACTAATCTCTTGAAATCTAAAAGAAACATCCCAAGGGCAGCTGTCCAGCGTTTTCAGAAAGGTCCCTTAACAACGAGGTGTCCTGCATGATAAACCAGTCCCAACACCCTTCCGTGCGACCTCCATGGCGGATCTCCTTGGTGTCTTCCCTGACGTCAGAATAGCCGTTGGATGGTCTGCTTCCACGATGGGCATCATTCAGGTGCTCACTTGATTTAATGGAGTGAGAAGTTCGTTGGAGCCTTGTCCTCCTCTACCCTCACCGCCAGCCTCTCCTCCTCAGGGCTGGGAGTAGAAACGGGGTCTGGCATCCCACTAGAAGGTAAGATCTGTGCCCACACCCAGAAAGTGCCTGGAGAGGTCAGGACCTACCTAGGGCAAGGCTTCAAGGAGGCAACGTGGGTGTTCTGGAGTCCCATCCCTGTGGCCAAGTCCGTTGCCAACACAAGGTCTCAGGGACATTGCTGGGCAGTGCTGGACAGCACTCCCGAGGGCATCCCCCTCTGATTGTGATGGGACTATGTGAACCCTCGAGTTCATGTACAGTCCAATGAGGGAGACGCCCCAAATAGCAGACTTCTCGATGATCTCGGCCCGTTTAGATTTAGGCTTTTTTATTTAACAAGTGTGACATTTCTTGCACTTTCAACTACCCGGAGAATACACACTAATGTCATCTAGCCTCCTGCCTGTTCCCCGAGGTGGGCTGTAGCCCACCCCCTTTTCTGTGGGGGCAATTCCCTCAGCAGCTGCTATTCAGTGATTAGAATCGGAGACCGGACAAAGCCAAGCATGGGATCAAGTGATCAGTGATTTAACTCTTCCGGTGGCTTCAATGGCATGCCCGTAACTGCAGAATGAGGGTAGAGCCTACCAGGTGTGAGCCCACAAACCGGCTTCAACCCACAAAAAGCCAATGGGGCCTGGGCACTGGAGACAGGACCCAGACCATCTAAGGTCCAGGAACAGAGGGGAAAGGCTCTCAGTAATGGCCCAGCAGCAGGAAAGACAGGCAGAGAGAAACAGGGGAGCTCAGATAAGGGCCCGAATAACCAGCCCCTAGAAGGAAGCAGCTCGAGGAACTCCAGCATTACAAAAATAACTCTAGATTTTGGATACACACCCTTTATCAGATATGTCCTTTGCAAATATCTTCCTTCCCCCATTCCGTAGGCTACCTTTTAGTTTTGTTGACTGTTTCCTTCGCTGTGCAGAAGCTTTTCACCTTGACGCGGTCCCAAGAGTTCACGGTGTGCTTGCGTTGCCCTTGCCTGTGGCGATGGGTCTAGTAAGAAGTTGCCGCGGCCCAGGTCAGAGAGGTTGTTGCCTGCTTCCTCCTTGAGGATTTTGATGGCTTCCAATCGTACGTTTAGGTCTTTCATCCATTTTGAGTTTATTTTTGTGTATGGTGTAAGAAAGTGGTCCAGGTTCATTTTTTTGCACGATGCTGTCCAGTTTTCCCAAAACCACGTGTTGAAGAGACTGCCTTTATCCCGTTGGATGTTCTTTCCTGCTTTGTCGTGGATGACCTAACCATACTGTGGTGGGTCCATTCCTGGGTTTTCTATTCTGTCCCATCGATCTGTGTGTCTGTGGGCCAGTACCGCACTGTCTTGATGACTACAGCTTTGTAACACAGCTTGAAATCCAGAATCGTGATGCCTCCCGTTCTGTTCCTCTTTTCCAGGATTGCTTTTGGTATTCAGGGTCTTTTGTGGTTCCATAAAAATTGCAAGACTGTTTGTTCTAGCTCTGCAAAGAATGCTTCTGGTATTTTGATAGGGGTCGCGTTAAATATGTAGATTGCTTTGGATAGTGTAGACATTTTAACAATGTTTGTTCTTCCAGTCCATGAGCATGGAATGTTTTCCCATTTCTTTGTGTCTTCTTTTCTCTCATAAGTGTTCTATCATTTTCAGAGTACAGATCTTTTACCTTTTGAGATAGGTTCGTTCCTAGGTATCATATTGTTTTGGGTGTGATGGTAGACGGGGTCGATTCTCTGATTTCTTTTTCTGCCGCTTTGTTATCGGTGTATAGAAATGCAACAGATGTCTGCACGTTGATTTTATATCCCACGACTTTGCTGAATTCATGTATTAGTTCTAGCAATGTTTTGGTGGAGTCTTTCGGGTTTTCCACGTATAGTGTCAAATAGCAAAAATTTGATTTCTTCCTTGCTGATTTGTATGCCCTTTATTTCTTTTTGTTGTCTGATTGCTGAGGCTAAGACTTCCAGTGGTATATTAAATAGTAATGGTGAGAGCGGGCATCCTTGTCTTGTTCCTGACCATGGGGGAAAGGCTCTCAGCTTTTCCCCCATTGAGAATGATGTCAGTTGTGGATCTTTTGTATACGGCCTTTATGATGTTGAGGTATGTTCCATCTATCCCTACTTTGTTGAGGGTTTGTATCAAGAAAGGAAGCCATATTTTGTCAAATGCTTTTTCCGCACCTATGGACAGGATCATATGGTTCTTATCCTTTTTTTTTATTAAACTCAACATCCAAAAAACAAACAGCCCAATTAAGAAATGAGCGGTAGACATGAACACTGACCCAAGAAGACATCCAGATGACTAACAGACACATGAAAAGATGTTCAACATCACTCATCATAATGGAAATACAAATCAAAACCACAATGAGATATCACCTTACACCTGTTAGAATGGCTAAAATTAACACAAGAAACAACAGGTATTGGTGAGGATGTGGAGAAAGGGGAACCTTTTTGCACGGCTGGTGGGAATGCAAACTGGTGCAGCCACTCTGGAGAACGGTATGGAGGCTCCTCAAAAAATTAAAAATAGAAGTACCCTATGACCCAGCAATTACGCTATTAAGTATTTACCCGAGTGACACAAAAACACGGATTTGAAGGGGTACATGCACCCCAATGTTTATAACAGGATTATCAATAATAGCTAAACTACGGAGAGAGCCCAAATGTCCATCGACTGATGAATGGATAAAGAAGATGTGGTATAGATATAATGGAATATTACTCAGCCATAAAAAATGAAATCTCGCCATTTGCAACGAAGTGGATAAGCTAGGATATATTATGATAAGCAAAATAAAGTCAATCAGAGAAAGACAAATATCACGATTTCACTCACATGTGGAATTTAAGAAACAAAACAGATGAACGTATAGGAAGTGAGGCAAGGGGAGAAAAAAGGGAAATAAGCCACAAGAGACTCTTAATGATAGAGAACCAACTGAGGGTTAATGGAGGGAGGTGGGTGGGAGATGGGTTAGATGGGTGATGGGTATTAAGAAGGGCACTTGGGATGAGCACTGGGTGTTGTACGTAAGTGATGAATCACTGAATTCTACTCCTGAAACCAATATTGCACTGTATATTGGCTAACTAAAACATAAATATAGAAAATAACTCCAAACCAAGGTCTTTATAATTATCTTAACAATCGTTAAGCCTGGGTGGCTCGGTCAGTTAAGCGTCCGACTCTTAATTTCAGCTCAGGTCATGATCTCACAGTTCATGAGTTCAAGACACCCATCAGGCTCTGCACTGACAACATGGAGACTGTTTGGGACTCTGTCTCTCTTCCTTTCTCTCGGCCCTGCTCACATACTCTCTCTTTCTCTCAAGATAAATTAATAAACATTTAAAAAATAATAATCATCGTCAAGTTTTATGATGATCTGTGCACTATGCCAAGCACTTTACATACATTCATTTCACCTAATTCTCCCAGCAACTTTGGCAAGTGGTATTAAGAACCCCACCCTACAGAGGGGGAAACAGAGCACATGACTTAGCCAAGATCACTCAGCTGGTAAGCAAATAGAACACTCGCCTCCTGAAACAGCAAATCCTCATTTCCATCCTCTGCACAGGAAAAGCTGCCCTGGGACTTGGGCACGTCCAATCCTCACAGAGAAGACTGCAACCCTGGATGGGTAGAGGGCACCGTGGGGCAGAGGCCAGACCCCTCTGACAGTCTTCCCACTGTGACAGAAGCAGCAAACAGAATTGACTCAAAGTACAGTCGATTCTTGTGACTCACAGTAATCACGTTCCCTAAAGTCACCATGAACACCATGAATTAGCAAATACGGAACCGTTGCTCCTAGGGGAAATACACAGTTAGGTTCCTGTGAGCCTCCAGTCACAACTTTTTCAACAGCCACATCAATACATAACCTTGTTTTATGTGTCTGTTTAAAGACACTTTATTAAACATATATTGTTGATTCATTACCATGGAGCTCACAGCCAATAGTGCCGTAACTCTGCCCCAACAAAGCTGATCTAACACACGTGTTTTCCGTCACTCGATTCACCTTCTTGCCCGTGGGCACACAGAACTGTGAAAAACGTGGCCCAAAGTGGACCACAACAAGGACGCTCGTTCATAGTGTGAGAGCTGCTCGCAAAAAGGGCGTCGCCTCGTGCCATCTCACCCGGGAATGTGCGCGTTGGGCGACTCAGATTTGTCTGCCCTTCTCGATTCCTCCTCTCTTGGCTCCGGGAGACGGACGACACGGCAGGAGAACGAGAGCTGGTTTGCGCGGGCCCAGGTGCCCGGTGGGAGTTCGCAGAGTCAAGTGCAGGCATTGAATCCCAACACATCACAGCCCCAAAGTCTTCATCATCCAGCGTTTTCCAGGCCATTCATTTCACCGAATAGACAAATATCTGCATTTTTGTAGATGAAATGAATGCAGAAGGAGCTATTTCCAAAGATAGATGACTGTCCTTTTTCCTTCAGCAAAGTTTAAAAAGGTAAAAATTATCATATTATGGGCACAGTGGTCATGGAGAGAAAATGAGGCCACTGCTCAACAGGGGAAATGGCTCTCCCTGCATGGGAATGTTTTAGCATTAAATTAACTCTCCTATCTCCTGCCTGCTAATAGGAAAGCTTTCACCTCTCTGTTTGGCAGGGGATCCGCATTTGCATTTAGATGGACCTGTTGTAAAGATGGCCCCGCACACAGGGATCTCCATCCCTTATTTACAATAGCAGCCAAGTGATAAAATGATTATCACATAAGTGGTTGTTTCACTGGTTTCGATAGGGCTCGAACCAGAGCGGGGAAGGCTGTCATCTGAATTAGTCGATGAACGGAAAGGAGAGTTGGCCCACATGGTGAGCGTTCCCTGGCCCCCTTGACAAGTCGGAGGCGTGCTCTGTCCCTCTGGCAGAGGGATGCCGGGAGGAAAAGTGACAGCGTCTGTTGCGGCTGCTGCTGCTGCTTCCTGGACGGAGTCCACGTTGCCGTTGCGAATTTTCTCGCATCCCATTTGGGGTAGCACGTGGATTGTTGTTCCCATTTTTCAGGAGGTGAGACGCAATGGTTTTCCCACGGCCATACCTAGAAAATGGCCACGTGGGAGCGAGATCCTGATCCCAACACACACTGCCCACTGCCAACAAGCCGCCTTACCATCCATCCATCCGTCCGTCCGTCCGTCCCTCCGATATCCTGAGCATCTAAAACGGAAGGCGTGTTGTTGTGGGAATCCAGAGCACTTGGGAGCCATTCTGATTTCTGCAACTAACCATGTGACGTGGGGCAGCTCCCCCCACACTCATACATATTTTCAACCTCAAAGTTTTCACCTGTAAAAGGGAAGGGTTTGGACAAAGGTATTGGTAGGACAAGCTTGCCTCTCTTGTCTGAATGTTCTGGATCTAACATCACATATGCGCCCGTCCTCTGGACCGTGGGAGCAAAACGAGCAGCCGTTGGAGCTATGGAGAAAGTCATTCTATTCCCAGGCCTGCAGCAGTGTGTCCCAGGCGTTAGCTGCCATTTGAATCACCTGGAGGGCTTGTTAAAATAGTTTCCGGGGCCCCAGAGTTCTGATTTCGGTGAGTCCAGGGTGGGGCCCAAGAATCTGCGTGTCTAACAAACTCATGCTGCTTGTCCAGAGATGACACATGAACTTTGAGAACCACTGCTCTAGAGACAGAGAAAGCTCAGATCACTGCAGGAAGGACTATTTTTGCACATCTGTGAAGACATATTACAGTACAAGCCCAACCAATGAAGCATCTCACCATCCAAGTGCCCCTACTGGCCAGGGGTATAACGACTGCCGTCAGTGACCAGACCAACCCAGGGGAAAGAAGAAGTGATCTCGTAATGCGCCAGCAGGAAAAATCTTAACTTCGAAGAAACTACACAGCCAAGTCATGCCAGGTCTTTGGGAAGCTGGTCATATATGCGTTGCTCATACGTCCTGTAATCAAGAGACGCGTAACATCCCTTTATCGGGTCGTAGATACAAAGATAGGCAGGCCTGGACCCAAATCAACTAAATGGATCCAGAAGAGTAGCACCCAACCCAGGGTGACCCAGGAAGACCAGAGAAAGGAAGCCCTGACTTCATAGCACTTACGCTGTTCCTCTAGACCCAGAAAACACACACACTAATTGGCTTTCGTTTCACTTGATTAAACACTGGAATCTACCCACACATCCCAGCCCAGAAAGAGTTACTACAAAGCAAACTTCACATCTCTGTGGCCAGGCACCAATAATCCCCAGTGGTGTGGAGGGCACTTGGGTGGCTCAGTCAGTTGAGAATCCAAGTCACGATCTCACAGTTCTTGGGTTCGAGCCTCACATCGGGCTCGCTGCTGTCGGCACAGAGGCGGCTTCGGATCCTCTGTCCCCCTGTCTCTCCGCCCCTGTCTCGCTCCTGCTCTCTCTGTGTCTCAAAAAAATTATTAAACGTTAAAAAAAGAGAACCCCCAACAGGTTCGGGTAAGGAAATGGTCTCTGAGATTTCCCACGCAGATGAAATTCCCTGATACCGAGGGTCCCAGTATTGAAGGCAATTTATTGCTCCGAAGAGAATGTCCCCTCCTATTATGGGTGAAAAAACCACCCTCAATAAAAAGGAGTGACTTAATAAAGACAGGGAGACCCAGTCTGCCTGGGCAGATCGTGCTGTTTCCGTGAATCCCATGGAAACAAAAGACAGTGAGGTGGGCAGCCGTCGTGGCAGCTCCCTCAGAGACCAGCTGTCCCCACCTTAAGGACAGACGCTTCTATGTGAGCAGTAAATTAGAGGCAATTTCCTATCAGCCACACTAAAAAATGAGAAAAGCTGCCCAGTGTCCAAAACAGATTTTCTCCAGTGTATGATCTCTAGTCTCAGAATGGCATGTATCCATCACCTGTCTGCCTCCAACATCACACACACACACACACACACACGCACACACACACACACACACACACTCTCTCTATCTTATTCTCCACCTCCCCTCGGTGCTACCCCTCAGTCGAGGTCAAGGACTCCGGTGAGAAAGACCTAATGAAAGTGGGAAACAGAAGAGGCATATTAACTTATGATAATGGAGTGTCCTACCCCGCTAGGCACTTGACCAATATACTCTTTTACAGTCCCCGTGCCACGTGTTTTTCTGCATCAATTTAGCCGAGATGGAATCACGTTTCCCAGAATGTCCTTCCCTGCCCGGCTCCGGGTTAGGGCGGGCCACAGCAGACATTTGACGTGAGATTTGGAAAGTGCGCCCGGAACCAGCAGCCATAGTCTTTATTTGCTTGGAAGGTTGGTGCTGGGCATGTCTGTTTCAGTTCAAGTGTACCATCGCTCAGCTCTGGGACACCTGGTTGGCACAGCGAGGCACCTTGCTGGTCACGCAGCCCATAAACGGTAGATCCGAAATCCCAGCCCCCAGTCTGGTGAGTCAGGCAGTCCAAACTCATGGGGCAGGGGCAGTGAGGATCTCCCTGGAAATGTTCCATCTTTAACTTGAAAGAGACAGGAGGTCCCCGTCTGCTTTGTGTTCTTTTAAGTAATAAAATAGGCATATGGGGCGCCTGGGCGGCTCAGTCAGTTAAGCGTCCAACTTCAGCTCAGGTCGTGATCTCACGGTTCGTGAGTTCAAGCCCTACATTGGGCTCTCTGCTGTCAGCACAGAACCTGCTTTGGATCCTCTGTCTCCCTCTCTCTCTGCCCCTCCCCCCCCCCGTTCATGTGCTCTCTATCAAAAATAAACATTATAAATAAATAAAATAGGCATATAGATAATATCTTAAGAGAACTTCAGCTCGTCACCTACAGTCGTCAATAATTGCTGATCTCACCGTTGAGATTTTAGCACTCGTTAGACCATCCCGCCTTGCCGGCACTCGGAAGAGGGGGGGTAAGCGGGGGGCGCCTGGGTGAGTCAGTCGGTTGAGTGTCCGACCTCAGCTCAGGTCACGATCTCGCGGTTTGTGGGTTCGAGCCCCCACGTCGGGCTCCGTGCTGACAGCTCAGAGCCTGGAGCCTGCTTCGGATTCTGTGCCTCCCTCCCTCTCTCTTCCTCCCCTGCTCATGCTCTGTCTCTCTCTCTCTGTGTCTCCCGCTCAAAAAATAAACATTAAAAAAAAAAGAAGAAGAAGATGGGGGGTGAGTGGAGAGGCTGACTGCCCCCGCCAGACACCGATGGAAAGCAAGTTAGAAGATCACCAACTGCTCCTGTTGCTTTACCTCTAGCCCCCACTGTGGGGTAATGACCCCTGAGAGAGGAGAGGGACGGCCAGACAGAGCGCAGAGGAAAAATGTAGATGAAAAGAAATCAGAAGGCTTTTCCTCTCGTGTTTCAAGTACCAAATTATGCTTGACATTTGAATTTTCCCCAAGGCTCACTTCCGTGAAATCATGCCAAATTACCCCGAAAGGGCTGGAGCCTCCCGGAGAGACTTTTGACTGTAATCAAACAGGTTTCTTCCATTGTTCCAGACACTCGGCAAGGATCTAGAGGGGGGAGAGGGGCGGAAGGACCGGCGAGGGGGAGCCGGTCGAGGCACGGGGTCGTGGCTGGCTGCCTTTCTGGTCCGCCAGGGACTCACCGCCACGGAGCAGAGGGTTGGTACGGCCCCCCAAAATGCAGACAGCACCAAAGCACATATGGCTACCGTTGATGGAGTTTCCTGCGAGGCGGGCACTGGGCTGGGACCGTGTCTCGTTTGACCTTCACGACAGCCGGGCACTACTATTATTCAGCCTGCAGACAGGAACGCTGCAGGAAAAAGAGAAAGGAACTTATCCCAGCCTCTTGGATGCCAGAGCCCGAGCTACAGGGACCACCGTGCTGCCTGGATGACCGGGTGCAATTCCAGTGCCGGAAGCAGAGGAAAGAGCCAGCAACGGGGTCCAGGTATCCCTGGATATCAAAATACCAATGGGTACCAGCGTTTGATCCAGTCAGCCAAACCACCCACTGTCAGGGGCCTCGTCTAGACTAGCTGATGATCACTGACTGATCAGAAAACGCTCATTCTATCGCGTTGTTCTTCTGGACCCGCTGACGTCGGTGTTGGGTGGAAAGCACCTTTAGACCCAGCAGGGGCACACTGTTGCCGGAGGCCCAAATCGGCCCCCATTGCAACACGTCCTTCTGGGTCTACTCGGGAGCTGAGCCGGTCTCCGGGGGAACCTCGCTGGCTTTGTGAGTTGCCCACAGACCGTGGTTTGCATCCCTGCTCCCACTGTACTTTGCTCTTTCCGAGCACTGCATTTATCTCCCCGTGCACCGGCACCAGGGTAACCAAGGTCGCCATCTTTCTCTCAGCTGGATTGTCCCTAAAATCTCTTAACAGTTCAACTCTTGACCCCTTGCATTTCTGCCAGAGTGATCCAGACCCTTCCGCGGCCTCCCGCTGCTCTCAGAATCGAGCCCAGATGCCCCACGGACTACATAAAGGCTCTGCTCCCCCGGGTCCTACCTAGGTCCACACCCTGCTCCTTGCCCTGTGTTCCATCCACTGGACGGAGTCATGCCTACAAGTCTACAAATGCATTGCGATTTCTTTGGCCCCACGCCTTTGTTGGTACCCTCACATCTTCATGCCGATAGAGCTGTAATGGCGGCAAGGGACGTGTTCCAGGAAAACTCGTGCTCACTCTTCCGGTCCCATCCAATGCCACTTGTAGGCACAAGACCAGTTTATGGGTCAGCAGTCAACATAGAACAACTGACTCCACTTGGTCTCTATGACAACCTCCCGGTTCCAGGGGCTTGACCAAAGCGACCACGGGGGTCTCCACCATGAGTGACTATTGAACGGGCAACCCACGGAACCAACGAGCCATCCAGGGGTAAAGTCCACGACCAGGAAGTGATCCTCTAGCAGCATGGAACCCACAGTTAGCGCCACGGAAAAAGCCAACTCTGACTCCCAAGTCACGGCACGCCAGGGAAGCGAACTTGGAAGATTATTTTTCTCGTCGTCCGAGTGAGGCTTCCTGAGACGCTTCTGCGGTCCTTACCTTCAGATTCAGCTCAGCTTCGTTGCAAAGACAGCATGATGCTCCACACAGTGAACCAAGCGTCCCTCTCTGCAGCACCCACCTTGCTCTGTGACCGTAGGCGCACTGTGCTCAGAGGCGTTGGTTCAGTCCGCGTGGCGCGTGCCTTTCTATTCTTGCCGGGGAGCCTCTCAGAATCCCAGACCTTGATACCCTTCTTAGATCTGGTCAGCCTCTTTCACGGAGGGCCTCCTGGCTTCCGGTGCCAATGAACTGCGAACCCTCTGACGTTCCTCGCCCGTGATCACTTAGGTCCTCCTGCCTTGGACTCCATACTGACCCAAACCATTCCTAGGTCTCCCACTGCCCCTTGGAGTGCCAAAATTTGAACTTCCACTTATATCCCTTAGAGGCACATCCCACGCGGACCCGTTCAGCTAACCTGTGCCTGGCACCTTCCTCTGCATTGTGACTCCAAATATTTCATTTTAATCACACCGTCTCCCTCGCTGCAGGACACGCTGTGGCAATGTGCAAATGCCTGGTGACATCACTCGGCTTGACATCGCGTGGGTTTCCAGTGAATATCTGACTTGAACCATTAGCAGTTTTAATTCACAGTGACCAACTGTGGCTACAAGCTGGAGCTCGTGGCCACCAGAACCCCTTGTGTGAAATATGGCAGAGCTGTAAAGAGAGGTGTCAAAGGTTGGGTTTCCCAGGAAGGAGCTCCTGCAATGCGGAGGAAGTTTACTAGGCAGTGCTCCTGGGATCACACCTGGGAAAGGCGAGGGGAGGGAAGGGGGTGGGGCCGAGAAAGAAGTGAGCTACCACGGGATCCGAAGGAAGGTCCCCGAAGACCCCTCGGGAAGCTGGAAGGCTCGGCTGGCACCTCAGAGCTCTCCAGGATTAACGAAAAGGGACTGAGCTTTTAACCCTTGCGCTGGTCAACCACTGGGTTGCCCCAGAACGCGTGTGTGATGTTGGGTGAGGTGACGTTCTTCAGCCCGAGCACGTTCCTAACAGAAAGGAAGGCTAAGAGCTATCTGCTGGCAGTATTTCCACCCGCAAAGAAATAAACCGTTCATCTTTCGAGGGGGACCCGACCGGCATATGTCGCCATCCAGCAAAGAGGCAGGCAATGCTCCCTCTTCTCCAACAAATCGACTCAGCCAGGTCAACCCGGTTCTGCTGCATGGAGGTGAATGAAAGGTGTCCCAGCTGCAAAATGCATGAAGTGGCTATTCACCAATATTGCCTTCCTGTCCCTTCTCCCTTTCCAATGCCCTTGGCCCATGATTTTGAGGGTCACAGTCTCATCCCCTTTCTAACTGAGTGACTCCCATCCAACCAGACTACGTCTCCCCTTCTAAGATTAGCAGACGGCGGGTTCTCGGCCGAGGAAGAATTAAAGGCTGTCAGAACGTAGGATACTAGGGCAAGGCATGATGGGAAACCAGGATAACATGGACTAGAGAAGTGGGAGCAGGAGAGGTAGGCCAGGTGGTAGCCGGGAGGACCAGCCAGGGTCTGAGGAATGGGAGATCAATGGAGGAGGCCAAGAGCTGGGAAGAGACGGAGAGAACAGAGCAGAACATTCACGGTCTGGCCTCAGTCTGGCTATGGGACCACAGACCATCCCTGGGAACCGTCAATGGAGGACCTGACTCGGTTCTGCTCAGGGGTCGTGCCTTCCAGCCTGGGACCCACGTGGCCTCTTTCCGGACCCCATCCTCGAAGGCGCCATCTGAGACAGTGAGAGCATGTTGTGTTTTCTAAAATCTGGCTTCCTAAAACGTAAACAGCAAGTCAGGAATCAGCGAGGATCTCCAGGCGTCCTCGACTGCTGGGCCTGGACCGGAGCCTGGAAAGGAGTTGATAAGGACGGAGTAAGACGCTCCCTGAGAAGTGAGAAGCAGCCGCCTCACCGGCTTCTTCCCGGATTCCAGATCCTCTGTGGGAGGCAGGCCACCGCGGAACTTGCTCTCCATCTGTGCGCGCCCAGGGATCTCTCAGGTCTCGTCTCCGGGGCTCTAACTTTGCCAACTCATCGCTGGAGTAGAGGCCGGGGACACCAGCCTTGGGGACATGCTGGATGATCACGGGATCGGACGACAGCTTCCAGCTGCACTCTTGGGCGACGGCCACAGCCTTCCCAGAGAGTCCCCACTCGGTGCCTGAGCTCGGAGAGGGCGCCAGGGCCTGGCCAGGTCTGCCCCGACACGGGACTTCTCCGCGGACAATCCGCACTGGGGCTCCCCATTCAACTGGCCAAGACTTCCCAGGAGCTGCACCCTCTTGCCGCCCTTCGTTTCTTCCTCCCCCTCTTCTGGGACACGCATCAGGCTGCGTACTGGTCTGACAGCTCTCCCTGCCCATGCCATACTGGTTTGAAGTCTTAGCCCCACCGACTCATCTCCCGTGAGAAAAGCTCTCGTGATTCCGACTACCTCTTGGCATCTGTTTCCCGGAGGGCCCGAACTGGTCCCGTATCGTCCTGTAGGCTGGGATACTGAGATCCAGCGAGGTTGAATAACATACCGTAGGTTGCAATACAAGATGCTATAGAACAGACAGAATTTAGGTCTCGAGGGATAAACCCCTGTCTGAAGCCCAACACCTCCACCCCCGTTAGCGGATGGGCTGTTTAAGACTCCAGACGAGGACGGTTGATGCTGGGCCTGCCATCATCTGGGATGGGAGGACACGAGCACCAGAAACATGCAGGTCAGTGCCAGAAATCAACGAGCAGGCAAGAGGGTCCAGCCCGTCACCCCGGGAAGAGCGAGTCAACACAAGTGTCAGGGGATCCCTAAGACCCGCCAAGAATCATGAAAGAAAGGTCTTGGAAATCCGAATCCCGAATGACAATCTGCAAGTAAGAGACGGGACACAGAAACCCGGAAAGGAGACTGGCCGCCGGAACGCTCCTGAGGAGGTCTACTGACCGGGGGCCTTCTCACCCTCGCCTGCCTATGCTGGTTCTCTGCTGGTGACATCTCAGAGCAAACCAGACGGATGGGATCTGAGAAAAGCCAATTTCCTTCCGTGCCTCCGTTCCTTCCAGTTGGAGCGGCAGGGATCAAAACCACAACGTGGCTATCGCTGAGCAGACATTTCTTGGTTATTTTCCAAGCCGATGGGACTTTCCCACGGAGCAGGCAACAGGCTGGCATTAAAGAATAATACCTCCCAACATTCCTGATGGGGCGGGGGGGGGGGGGGTGTTTACCATCAAAAAAATTCAAAGAGCCGTCTCCTCCAAAATAGTGGCAATTCGGCTTTTTAGCCATTGTTCTGAGAAATGGGCAACAAGTTCTCTGATGCTGTGGATGAGGCAAGTCTTAAAAAATGAAATCTGTATTTCACTCATCTCAGTATGTACAAGGATTAGGAAATCGGGGGGCCCGGGTGGCTCAGTCGGTTGAGCAACCAACTCTTGATTTTGGCTCGGGCCATGATCTCAGGATCGAGCCCTGCATCAGGCTCTGTGCTGAGCCAGGAGTCTGCTTAAGATTCTCTCTCTCTCCCTCCGTCCCTCCCCTGCTCATGCACATGCACACGCACACACACGCACACACACACTCTCTCTCTGTCTCAAATAAAAAAAGAAAAAGAAAGGGGAAAAAAAGAAAATTGGTAAAACATAGGCATGCAAAATGCTTTGCCCATTTGGTCATAAGACAAAGCTTTCCTCAACACAATCTTCGTATATGTGGCGTTATACCAATCCTGACCACCATATTGGCAATGTCCGTTTCACAGAAGGAAAAACTGAGGCCCAGAGCAGCATAATGAGTTGGTAAAAGACACTTGGTGGCACAGGAACCAAAACCCAGGGCTGAAGTTCTTTCCGCTCTGCCAGAACGGCATGCGGTGTGGTGTGGGGGACTCCTCTCTGGTCCCAGACGTAGAAGAAAATGAACTTCAATTGCCTTAAACCATATTGTCTGAATTTTAAACGGGAACATGGTCACATCCCTACAAGGAAGGTATCGTGAAGTGTCCCCAGCCACCCTGCCCGGCACCCACGCTGGGCCGTACTCCCTCTGCGGGCCTCTCTGCAGTTCAGGATCCTGGGCTCCCCAGTGGCCTGGAGGTTAGTGACGGTGGCCTGTTTCTCTACATACCTACCCTTGGGGTCTGGCACAGAGTAGGAGCTTTTTTTTAAATATTTTTTAATGTTTATTTCTGAGACAGAGACAGAGCATGAGTGGGGGAGGGGCAGAGAGAGAGGGAGACACAGAATCGGAAGCAGGCTCCAGGCTCCGAGCCATCAGCACAGAGCCCGACGCGGGGCTCGAACTCACGGACCGCGAGATCGTGACCTGAGCCGAAGTCGGTCGCTCAACCGACTGAGCCACCCAGGCGCCCCCGGAGTAGGAGCTTTTTATTGAAAGGTATTGAAATGATTCTTGACTGTCAAGGAAATGAGTCTGAGAGGCTTCGTCCAGATAGAATTTCCACGGAATGGAACAAATACACAGAGGAGATCTAAGCTGCTACTTAAAGAAGCCCCATGGGGTGTCTGGGGGGCTCAATCAGTGAAGCATCTGACTCTTGGTTTCGGCTCAGGTCACGATCTCAAGATCTGCGGGACTGAGGCCCATGTCGGGCTCTATGGTGACAGCGCAGAGCCTGCTTGGGATTCTCTTTCTCTCCCTCTGTCTCTGCCCCTCCCCTGCTCGTGCTCTCTCTCTCTCTCTCTCTCTCTGTCTCTCAAAATAAATACATAACCTAAAAAAATTGTTTTAATTAAAAATAAATAATAAAGTACAGAGGCCCCTGTACTTTGCTCCTACAGAAACCAGGGGGCCAAGGGGCAGAGTCCAGATCTCGGATCAGTCAAGGAAAACCTGATCCCACGGTGGCCGAAAACCCGGGGAGCATGGTTCTGAATATAACAGCAGCACTAATAAAAAAGAAATGATTTGCAGACTCACTACAATGCTGGGCTATGCCTACCAAATGCCAAACAATAAATTATAAAACTCAGACAAATGGGTGTCTGAGTACCATCGAGAAAAAATAATTATATCCAGCCATATCTATCTGTGTCTGCAATAAACCGAAAACCAGTCTGTGCCTTAATTCTGAGCACAGAGGTCTGATTAATTGCCAGTTTCTCGAACTCTTTAAAGTCTGTTTTTAAACTCAAAGTGCTGCTATTTCAAAACATCAGTATCGTGGGTTTTCGTCTTGCGGCCCGGTAGGCCGCTATCGGTAATCCCTGATAACGTGGACGATTCCCCACAAAAGGAATCGAAGGGATGTCTTTCTGGCGAAATGAGTCCGTTTTCACACGCTCACCCGTAAATCCGCCCTCTCTGGAGGGACAGTGATGCCACACCGTCTCCCGTGTCAGAACACGCCGCGTTCACTCTGGTTTCATCCACCTCTTGTGTCCCCCGGGAGCCCCGTGCTGGGCACGGGTCCTGGACGCAGCGGGACAGGAGCCAAGGTTTTCTCGTAGCAAGTTGTGGTGACGGAAGGTGTTCTCTGTTACCCGAGCCACACAAGGAGGTCTTCCCGGGATTGCGGTTGAAAGGTTCGGGGGCGCCCGGGTGGCTCAGTCGGCTAAACGTCCGACTTTGGCTCAGGTCACGATCTCCTGGTTCTTGAGTTCGCGTCCCACAGGGGGATCTGGGCTAACAGCTCAGAGCCTGGAGCCTGCTTCGGATTCTGTGCCTCCCTCTCTCTGCCCCCTCTCCCATTCTCTCTCTCTCTCTCTCAAAAAAAAAGGAATCTGTATTTTTCATGTAGTCAGGGCATGAAGGACGTAACTTAATGACTACTTAATGTATCAGATTTCACCTTGATATTCTTTTTCTTATCTTTGCTTCCATCCTAGTCTTGGGCTATGCATCCACACAAATTCGTCTGAAAACTCCAGAATTCATTGAAATTGAGCAACCCCAGCAAGTGGCTGTATTTAATAGCCATTTAAAAAAAAAAATATCCCATTGTCGCATGGGTTTTAGTTGAGGCGTTGTTGGATCTCCTCCTTGTCTGGGGAGGCAGTCTGGACACTGATATGTTCCCAAATGCAATTATGCTTCCAACGGCAAACCCCTCCTGGGGCAGCTGAGTGTCTGAGTCTGCGTTTCGGCTCAGGTCAGGATCCCAAGGTTATGGGATGGAGCCCCCACACAAGGTTCTGGGTTGAACGTGGAGTCTGCTTGGGATTCTCTTTCTCTCTCTCTCTCTCTCTTTCTCTCCCTCTGCCCCTCCCCTGCTTCCAAGTGCACGCTCTCTGTCTCCCTCTCTAAAATTAAAGAAAAAGAAAATAAACCCAGGACTGAACCTGAATCACACAAACACGCATGCCTCCGAGCCCGTGTACGTGTCCCACATGGGCCACAGGGGCGGCCCGAAGGTTGTCAGGAGCCAATGTGCAAAAGGCATACCTAAGTCATTCCACAGCTCTGACCTCAGACGGGAACAGACCAAGTACTCTTGAGAGGGACGACGTCTCCTGACTCCAGACCCAGAAACTTCTCGATGTCTAACACGAAGGCTAATCCTGCCTGGCGGGGCTTCGCGTCATTCCGGTGGCCCAAGCCGCCTGGCCGGGTCTCCCCAACATCTGACCACTGCCCTCGGGTTGCTGGGCCAGCGGCACATGTCTACCCTGGGACAGAGCTGCCCCAGGCCCGCCTACTCCACCATTTCTACCCCACCCTGTCCCCTGTGGTCCATCTGGTGACACCGGGTCCTCTATTCCCGCCTCTCCCACCCAGTCTTCCCAGCATCTAGCTACTCTGCCAGCTCCGGACTTGTTCGTGCAGGGTAGAGACTAGCTCAGGTATGGCTGACTCAAGGCGAGGCCCCCCCCCCCCCCCCCCCCGTCTCTCGTCTAAGCTCGAGGGCACCCCGAGGATCTGAGATCCTACAACGCTCCAGGTTCTGTGCTGGACCAATCGCCAACTGTGGCCTCTGGCAATCACACCCCCTCCAGGAAGTACGTGCTCATGTAACCCTCATCTCACGATCACCACAAAGGAGCAACCCCGCCCCCGAGCAGTTCTCTTGCCAACTCGTAGGTCTCGCAGGTGGCGTGGGCAAATCAGGGATTCAGACCCGAACCTGTTCGAATCTGAAACTCACGCATTTACTATTGGCCTTTGGAGTAGCAGGACAAGGTCCGCAGGACTTAGGGAATCCGCAGGAAACCTCGGGCTGTTTTCCCTAATGAGGAGAAGGTACCGGGGAGCTCCGTCCCCTGCCTCGCCTACCTTGGCTCCTTACAGGCAGAGCTCGTTATTCCTGGTTTTAAAACAATTGTTCCCATGGCAACAGCCCCCCCCCCAGCCTCTCTTAGCAACCAGGGCTGGCTCTCACAACTGCCACAAAGTTGGTTCAAATACAAAATCGCTGTTTGAAAGAGTTTTCGGAGGCAAAACCAAATGGACCGGCTGACCCGAGCGTAACTTTTCACAGCGCTTAGGAAAATCACAGCCAGATTTGAAAGCCACTGGAAAACAGTTCCATCCACCTGAACAATGGGTGGAAAAAGGGAAACACCCACGTTCGCAGACCAGGATACCAGTTTCGAATCTAGAAAGCATCAACAGAGACGCTCTAAAATGTGAGTTCTCCCCGACTGACAACAGGTTCCCAAATCGGGAGTATTTAAGGCTTATAGATTGTATTAGTCCTTTACCGCTGCTGTGACACATTATCACCAATTCAGGGGCTTACACAGAATACAGATTGCAGACCTCACAGTTCTGTCCATCAGAAGTCTGACGTGGAACTCACCAGGCTAAGATCACGGTATCGGCAGGGCACACTGCTTTCTAGAAGTTCTAGGCGGGGGGGGGGGGGGGGGGGGGGGAGATTTGTTTTCTTTTCTTTTTGTTGTCTTTTCAAGCTTCTAGAAGCTGCCTGCTTCCCTTGCCTCATGGCCCCCTTCTTCCTTCCTCAAAACCAGCCACACTGGGCTGGGTCCTTCCCCTGACACCTCTTCCAAGGCTCTCTTCCCCTTTTAAGGACTCTGATTACACTGGCCTCAGATCGTCCAGGATAATCTCCTTATTGTAAAGTCGTTTGATTGGCAACCTTAATTCCGCCCTTAATTCTTCTTTGCCACGGTAACCAAGCAATCTCTGGGTCCCAGAGATCAGGATAGGGACACCTCTAGGGAGCCATTATTCTCATTCTTAACCCCGTGGATATGGCAGCCGAGGCAGGATTTCCTAAGGAGGAGGACAATGGTGTTTCCAATTTCTTCTGTTTCCAATTTCTCCTCCTCATGTCCAGAAGCACAGTGCCTCCCCAGCGTCATGGGTCGCTCTGGTCTCTTCCTCCCATCTGTGGCCAGTCTTTGCTCCAAACAGCAATGGTCAGTGGTGAGGAGAGGCCCCTAGAACGAGACTAGGCCACAAGGAGGAGGGATCTGGCATTCGGGAGACGGGTCCGGACAACCAGCCCTGTTGCGGGGGCAAGGGCAAGGTCGCTGCCAGGACGGGAGGGGCTGGGACTCAGAGCAGCTGACATGTTGATGGAGGTCATCTGGGATGGACGTCGAGGCTGGATGGACGAAGCACGACCCGCTCCCGGAACACGGCTGCAGTCATCCCACAGAGACACGTACGGAGCAGGACATCAGACAAATCCCCACCGCAATCAATGAAAACAGAGGGGAGGGCAGGACTTACCAGGAAGAAGGGGTCTCCCGGGCTGGCCGAGACCGTTCAAGAATGTGCTCGGTCCTGCAGCGACACCCTGGGGAGAGCAGGAGGGCAGGGGCCCTCGGGAGCCTCGCGCCCTGGTGGGAGAGGGAAGAAATGTGCTCCGAAAAGCGAACAAGTGCAAACACACCTGTCACAGGGCCAAAGAATTGTGAGCTGTTTGCAAAGAGTCAGAGGAGTTTGGGAGAGGTGGGGGTGGGGGGGCGCTTGTGGCCTGGGGTGACGGGGGTGGGCAAGGATTTCAGCAGGGAGAGGCAGGGAAGCAATAGCGGCCGGGAGTTACCAGCTGTGTGACTCAGGAAGCGACATCACCTCCCGTGCCTCAGTTTCCCTGTCTGCGACCGCAGAACTCTTGGGTTACCCTCAAGAGCCGAAGCAAGCCCGGGGCACAGTGCTGGGAGGAGGGCAGTAGGCTTGCTCTGTTGCTGTTTGTTTCTGGTGTTGTTTTTTGCTGTAGGAACTTAAAACATGAGATCGGTATACCCTCCTGGCAGATTTGCAAATGTCGGGTCCGGTATTGTTACATCGTAGGCGCAATGTTGCACAGCAGATCTCCAGAAGGCAGTTGCAGAGCTGGTGGCCTCGGGTCCGGGGATCACAGAGGCGTTCACCCGTGTGTTGGTTCTTACACCGCAGCTGTGGTTGTGAAAATACTTCCATTTTGGTGGGAAGGAGGGGAAAGAGGCTAGATGGCCAGGACAGAAGCAGGTCAGGAAGAGACCGGCTACCAGAGCTCCAGCCACTTAGGACAGGAGGAACCATTCTTTTTTTTTTTTTAATGTTTTTTTTTTTTTGAGAGACAGAGCGCGAGTGGGGGAGGGGCAGAAAGAGAGGGAGACACAGAATCCGACGCAGGTTCCAGGCTCCGCGCCGACAGCACACAGCCCGAAGTGCGGCTCGAACCCACAAACCGTGAGATCACGACCCGAGTCGAAGTCGGACGCTCAGCCGACTGAGCCACCCAGGTGCCCCAGGAGGAACCATTCTTCAAATCTTATTCCGAAGGCGAAATGAAAGCTGATCGCCTGAAACGTCACTGAAATCTTCTAAACATGTTTCTTGATTAAACAATTCATCCGGCAGTTTCAAATAAACAAATCCACTCTGAATAAATTCCTTGAATTTGTTATTTGGCAAGTTGACCCTATTACGAATTAGACAACTGTCAGTCTGTTGGCAGATAAGCTTCTTTTGGAAACTGACCTCAAACTGGAACTCAGGCCCCAGATTTCCAGTCCGATCTACTTTCTTCCACAAAATATTTCTCCGTACTCCGTGGTAAACACAATCAGCGTGTCTTTATCAGTATGGTTAAATTTGGTTTCTTTATTTTTGGCAACTTTGTTTTTGCAAAATGCATTTTCTCCGGTTTTTTTCCCCACTTGCTTTCTTTTAAAAAATGCAATGCATCCAAGATGTTAATGGGCTCATTTTAATTTGCACATATCCTTGTTAATAATGAAATCTACTTAATGTGAGTTAAAACTAAAAGCCTGTCAGGATAATTCACAAACATTCAGAAAGTCTGCAGCAATTCTAGGAGGATTCCCTGTTAATATTCTTAAGGACTTTCAATGGGTATACTAAGTAGGGCTTGGTATTAACAGAAATAGCAAACAAATTAAAATTGGACTCTTGGTAACAATTGGGGAAAAAATGAATATGCACACCCTTCCGTATGCAATTGAATCTAGTTGTACGATGCCTCCTACACATTTAAGAAGAACATCTTGATTGAATAACCGTCATGCTAAGTGTCACTTAAGACTGGTAGGGAGTCACCTGACTTCAACTATATTTCTTCCAGGAATGCACACGAGAACAGCGTCAATCAAATTTAAAATAATGCAAGCCTCACTTGGCATCAATGTTAGCAGCTGTCTCTATCTGCGGCTTCGGCAAATCTTCATGCGAGCCGTGTAATTTCCAAGGAATGTACATTTTATTAACATTCCAGCCTCGGAGACATCTTAAAACCCGCGCTCTGGCCTTGGAGAATATCCCCAAGATCCAGGAGAAATGTCAAAATGATCCCCGATTTCCACCGTGGATTACAACTTCAAGAACAGTGCCCATCGCTGTAAGGATAAATCTCTCTTCAGGCTTAATCTCTTTGAGAGTTCCGTTTATATTAAAAGAAAAACACTTTGCGGCGTATCTGTACACAAACACACACACACACCGGGATTTAAAGCGGAGCTTTCCTACATTATCCTGTCTAATATTCACCGCGATCTTCAGTAGTAGGTATGATAATCGCCACTCGAAAGATAAGGTGCCTGAAGCTCAGAGAAACTAAATGACATTCCCAACCTCACATGACTCGTGAGAAGTAGACAGGCATTGCATTTAAGTCTCCGGGCTCTGAGTCAATCAATAGTCAATAAGAAAGCAACAAACATGCATCACCTGTTAAATACACAGACCCTTCTTTTTTTTACTTTTTTGTTCCCAGCTCTACTGAGAGGTAACTGACGTATAACATCATGCAAGTTTCAGCTGTACAACGTAGTGATTATGTGTCTGTGTATATTGCAAAACGATGACCACGATAAGGTTCATTAACACAGCCTTCACCTCAGTTTTCGTGACGAAGTGTTGTGTGTGCGGTAAGACCTTTTTTAAAAAATTTTTTTTTTAACTTTATAAAAAAACTTTTTATTGAGAAACAGAGACAGACAGAGCATGAGCAGGGGAGGGGCAGGGAGAGGGGGGAGACACAGAATCGGAAGCAGGCTCCAGGCTCCGAGCTGTCAGCACGGAGCCCGACGCGGGACTCGAACCCGCGAACCACGAGATCATGACCTGAGCCGGAGTCGGACGCTTAACTGACTGAGCCCCCCAGGAGCACCCCTTCCCCCCGGAAGACCTTTTAAAACGTACGCTCTTGGCAACTTTCAACGATATACTGTATCCTTAGCAATAATCACCATGTTGTACGTGACCTCCCCAGAACTCGCTCACCTTATACCTGAAAGGGTGTGTGCCCTTTGACGGCCTCTACCCGTTTCCCCCACCCCCGGCGACCAACAATCTGCTCCGTTTCTATGAGTTTGTCTTTTTTAGCGCTTGCGGTTTTGGTCCTAGCCGTCCTAACAGGTGTGAGGCACCATCTCGTTGTGGTTTTGGTTGGCATTTCCCTGATGATGAGTGATGTGGAGCACTTTTTCCCGAACCTGCTGGCCATCTGAATAGCTGCTTTGGAAAAAGATCTGTTCTGGTCCACAGACCCTTGGCGGCTGGCACGCCTGCGGGGAAGTGGCAACTGTGTGCATTGCCACTAACTGTGACCTATCGCCTCTCACCTGGGTGATTTCAACAGCTTGCTGATGTATCTCCCCGCCCCAAACCTCAACGTCCCAAGGCGCCACGTCAGTTGCGATGACCCGCCTCACGGTCATGTCGTACCCCTGCTTAACACCCCTTAAGCGGCTCCCAATCATCGATGAGAATAAAATTCAGTCTTCACAGAACTCACGGACCTTTCACCGCTTCTCCCCAGCGTCTCCCAACTCGGTCCTCTCCTCCGCCAATTTCCTCCCTGTGCTCTTTTCTCTACCTGAGATGAGCCTCCTCCCTCCAGATCTGGGAAAATTACCCAAGGCTGAGTCGAGGATCTCCTTGTGAATCCTTCCCAGATGTTCCGCCCATGACCTCAGGCAGAATGCCCCGTGCCTTTCCGTCTGTTACAAACAGTCCCGTTGTTTCCTAACTCACTCTTCTGTCCATCTCTCCAACACGCGGAGCTTTCAGTGAAACAAGTCAGTAATTAATCCTCTGATCTCCCTACCAGCCCATACCTGACGTGTTTCTTCCTGGGCTACCCTAAAGTCAACAAGCTCCACCCCACCCACCAAGATCTGATGCCTGGTTTTGTAAAGTTTTACTGGAACACACTCATGCTCATCCATTTACGTCTCGTCCGCGGCTGCCTTGCAATACAGGACAGAGACCGCATAGCCTGTGAAACTGAAGCTATTTATGATTTGACCCTTCACGGAAGAAGTTTACTGATCCCCATGCTGGAAGTTAGGTCCGAAAAAGTCAAACTGTAGCCCTATAAAGCAGGTAAACAAATCTCTATGGGATGTCAGGGGACTGGAGCTCCAGTCTAAGTTCTGGGAGGGGCTTACTCTCGTAGGTTGCATCTGATGACATTCCTGTCGACGGACCTCAGTTTCCATATCTGCAAGATAATACAGCTAGATGAGATCAGCGATTTTTATTTCTTTTTTAAATTGTTTACTTATTTATTTTGAGAGAGAGCGAGCACATGTGCACATGTGTGCACGAGTAGAGGAGGGGCAGAGAGAGAGGATGAGAGAGAATCCCAAGCAGGCTCCGTGCTGTCAGCACAGACCCCGACGCGGGGCTCGAGCTCACCCCCTGAGATCAGGAGCTGAGCCGAGATCAAGAGTTGGGTGTTTAGCCAACTGAGCCACGCCACATTCTCCTCGATCAATGATTTTTAAACTGGAATGCATTACCTAGGTGTTGTCTACAGCAAACCCTGTGTGTGAAGCAGGTAAAGACAAAGCTATTCTGATACGGACTGGAGAGGGAACCTGGTGGCTTAATCGGTTAAGCATCTACCTCTCGGTTTCGGCTCAGGTCATGATCCCAGGCTTCGTGGGTTGAAGCCTTGCATCGGGCTCTGTGCTGACAGTGCAGAGCCTGCTTGGGACTCGTTCTCTCTCTCTCTCTCTCTGCCCCTCCCCTGCTCACCCTTTCTCGCTCTCTCTCAAAATACATAAATAAACTTTAAAACAAGTTATTCAGATAACGGCTGGAGTTGGAAGCCAGCGTCCTACCCCATCATCTCCCAGCCTTGCCTTGCGACACAGGGGCTCTTGAAGGGGGTCTCACAGTCCCCTACAACCCCAGGCTGAAGGCCACTCTCTGAGTTCCTTCTACAGCTGCTGTCCGTGATTCCGAGCCTAAGCTACCGTGAAACCCTCCAAGATTTAATACCCTGCAAAATCAAGCTCCATCTTCCAGGAGCTTCTTCCTAACCAAACCACAGCTAAGGTAGACTGGAAAGGAAATAAATAAATAAAGATCATCAGACATTTCCCCCACTGAGCCACAGGGCAGCCTAAAGGGTCCCCTCTTGCTTTCTGGGATGAACTGGCACTTTCTGTGATCTGTCTTGGGCATTTTAAAACACAAAGGCAGAGTGTCAGCTTTGGGGAGATGTACAGCACGAGGGGCTGTCACTCCAGTGACACAGCACTCTGGGAAACGGCGCCGTTTCAAAAAGCATCAGGCAGGGAATAACACCGTGAGTTATTTGTTGCCCGAGCGGAACTATTTTGAGGGGCTCACAAGTGCATTGGAATTGCATCAAAGACTATTTAGGTCCCTAGGTAGGGAGCTACCCAGAAAGATAGCAGGTTGGGGTGCCTGGATGGCTCAGTTGGTTAAGCGTCCGACTTCAGCTCAGGTCGTGAGATCGAGCCCCACGTCCGGCTCTCAGCTGTCCTGCTCTCCGCACAAAGCCGGCTTTGGATCCTCTGTCTCCCTCTGTCTGTGCCCCTCTCCCTCTCTCTCTTTCTCTCTCAAAAATAAATAAACATAAGAAAGAAAGAAAGAAAGAAAGAAAGAAAGAAAGAAAGGGAAAGAAAAAAAGAAAGAAAGAAAGAAAGAAAAAGAAAGAAAGAGAAAGAAAGCAAGCTGGTCAAAGGTCCTTAGAGTTCAGGGCTCTGGAGCAGAAGGTCACTCCCCCTCACCTTCCTTTGCCAGGCCCCCCTCCCTTCTCAGACCCTCTAGAGCGAGGACATCCCTAAGGCCCTAGTCTCACACTCTTCTGTTCCTGCCAGTACCCTTTCCTGAGGACATAATGTTTCGCCCCACAACTCTGAACGGGCTGACGACTCTCAACGTCCCCTCGCCACTCGGACCTAGCCTCTGAGCTCCAGCTGTCCTAATGTGTCCATCGGGATGTCTCAAAGGCATCTCAAACGTACAAGTCCTGAACAGATAGATGGTCCCTCTCTGCTCAAATTGCTGGGCTCCTGCCAACCCATGTTGATAAGGGGCACCGACCGCCATCTACCCAGCCGCCCGGGCCACCGATCTAGACCCCTTCTGGGTTCCTCTCCTCCTCTTACATCCGCTACCAAGTTCGTCCTTAAGTTCCTTCTGCTGCGCTTCCAAAACATACATGATTGACTCTGACGTCTTTCACCACGCTCCGCTGCTATGAGCCTGGTCCAGGCCACTGCCACCTACTTCCTGGGTGCCTGTAACATCTCGTCCCAACCCTGCTAGGCTTCCTTTAGAGCAGCTGAACGCAATTTAATCTGTTTCCAAAAGGCGACTGGATTTTAACCTGAAGTTTCTCTACGGACCATGTGCCCAAGAGCTCTCGACTCAAGAGTCAAGCTCTGTCACTTTCTTCTTCTGTATTAAGAACGGAGCAGGTACAGAATGAAGTCGATTTGGTCATTTTTGCAAGCTGGAGGAGAATTTGAGCCAAGCTGCCATTCTGTCCACCCCCTCCTCTCTCTGCCTCCAGTACGTGGCCCTAATCAACCAAAGCACATACTAAGCTTTCCTGGAATCGCCAGCATCTGTCTGCTAGAGAGGATACGGTCGTAACGACAGGCCATGCCGGAAGCCCTGGCCTGGGCAAAACGAGCGAACTGGAATCAGTGAAAGGCTGTGCAAGCAGAGAAACGTGTGACGAGCCAAGCTAACAACCGAGCATGTCCAGAAAGGTCTGGCAAACCCAATTCTAGAACAGGTGAATGCAAAGACCCAGGGGTCCAATTGTAAAGGCTGGGAGAAGTGGCCCTCAGCGTCTAAAGGTCCCTGAGTCTCTGTGTTGACACTTATTCAACGGATATTTTCAGGGTCCACGACGGACCCTTTCAGACCTCCGTGTCAAAACCCAGTTTGGATGTCACGTCCGGCCACAAGCAGCCTAAGCTTCAGACCTCATCGACGATGAGAGGTGTCTCATTTCGAGTTCTCTAGTTGGTTCGTGGAGGTAGTCTACAAACGATTTTTTTGTTTTTTTAATTCAAGTTGGTTAGCCCATCCCCCACCCACCTCCCCTCCAGCGACCCTGTCTGTTCTCTGTATTTAAGAGTCTCTTATGGGGCGTCAGGGTGGCTCAGTCGGTTAAGCGGCCAACTTCGGCTCAGGTCATGATCTCGCGGTC
Source organism: Panthera uncia (assembly GCF_023721935.1). NCBI lineage: Eukaryota > Metazoa > Chordata > Mammalia > Carnivora > Felidae > Panthera > Panthera uncia. The sequence goes on along the minus strand of NC_064815.1, from coordinate 22,429,869 downwards.
TGTGAGTTCGAGCCCTGCGTCGGGCTCTGGGCTGATGGCTCGGAGCCTGGAGCCTGCTTCGGATTCTGTGTCTCCCTCTCTCTCTGCCCCTCCCCCGCTCATGCTCTGTCTCTCTCTGTCTCAAAAATAAATAAACGTTAAAAAGAAGAATTTTTAAGAGTCTCTTATGGTTTGCCTCCCTGTCTGTCTTTATCTTGCTGTTCCTTCCCTTCCCCTCTGTTCATCCAAGTCCACGCGTGACTGAAGCCAGAGGATGCTTGGCTTTCTCTGCCTGACTGATTTCACTGAGCACAATCCCCTCCGGCTCCATCCACGCTGTTGCAAATGGCAAGATCTCATTCTTTGTTGATCACCGAATAATAGCCCATGGTATAGACAAACCACATCCTCTTTATCGAGACGTCAGTCCATGGACATTTGGGCTCTTTTCCAAAATTTGGCTACTGTTGCTAGCCCCGCTGTAAATGGGGAGCTTTTTTTTTTTTATATTGGCATTTTTATATCCTTCGGGTAAATGGTAGTGTAATTGCTATCGGAGGGCAGTCTAGTTTTAACTTCTTGAGGAACCTCTGCCCTGTGTTCCAGAGCGGCCGCGCCAGTTTGCATTCCCACCCACAGGGCAAGAGGGTTCCGGTTTTCTCCGCGTCCTCACCAGCATCTGTTGTTTCCTGACTTGTTCACTTTAGCTCCTCGTCTCATCAGGGAAACACAAATGAAAACCACCACGAGACACCACCTGGCACCTGGCAGAATGGCTACGGTTAACAACTTAGGAGTGATTTTTTTAATACACGTTTCCAAAAAGCTTAGCCACACCCGTACGGCGACTGTGGCCAAAAGCTACCCGCTTTCAATTTCTTTGCTTTGTTTCGTCATCGACGCAGTCACGCATCACTCACCCTGGGATCCCTTCCCCTGTTTCGGAGAGCACAGAGGAGGCAAAGACAGATCTCTGTCTCTGCGAAAATCTACTTGCAGAATTTTGAAATCATAACCCATGCAAACACAAAGCGAACCCTTGTCAAAGATTTCATTTTACTCATCAATTACTGAGGGAACGAGTGAGATGTTGAGACTGGGTGCAAATAGCATTTAAGGAACCAAGGCTTTGCGGGCAATTAATTAAATGGCTATTAGGATAAAATTTCTGGACCAGCCACAAACCCTTTAATGTCCACCAGGGCAATAAGCTATAAACTTCGGAGTTAACTGTTCCACAGGACAGAAATCGCCTGTAGCTCCAACTGGACAAAAATCTATAAAAGTTGACACGTAACTTCACTAAATCTAAACTGTAGTCAATACTAAGCAATAAATCGAACAAGATAAACCCCTCTAAATTTGCGTGGGGCGGGGGCGCCTGGGTGGCTCCGTCGGTGAAGCGTCCGACTTCGGCTCAGGTCATGATCTCTCGGTCCGTGAGCTCGAGCCCCGCGTCAGGCTCTGGGCTGAGAGCTCGGAGCCTGGAGCCCGCTTCGGATTCTGTGTCTCCCTCTGTCTCTGCCCCTGCCCCGCTCACGCTCTGTCTCTCGCTCACAAATAAACATCGAAAAAAAAATTTAAATTTGTGTGGGGCCGAGCTCCTGGCTGACACGGAAAGGATATGGTCACCCTCTTTTTTCCAAGCCTTGGAGAGCTCGGCAATATCTCCACCATCCTCCCAATATCAAAAATAACCGCTCCCCCCACCAAAGGCTGGTGTCCGTATGTTTGGCACGATTACTCACATACGTGCAGAAAAGGTGTCTGTTAATGATGCATCATCTCCTTACATTTGCCCTGCAAACCTGGAGCCCTTCAGTATGAAGCAAAATCTGTGCGGAGAGCTTCAGTAAAAAAAAAAAGTCTTGGATTGAGCTTCTGAAAACCTCTATGCATTTGCCCTTTTATCCCGGGGGCGCCCCGTGAATTCCTCTCTTCTTGGGGACTCCCACCTCTATACAGATCCCCGGCCACCAGGAGGTTGACTTCCTTCCCAACTGTGACAGTAAGACTCTGTAAGCCAAGTATCAACTGATTTCCGTGGGAGTGATTCGCAGGCCTTGGTTCCGCTTAGCAGTTCAATAATTGTATCAGTCAGCGTTCTCCAGAGAAACAGAACCAATAAGATATACATATATATATTTTTAATGTTTGTTTATTTTTGAGAGACAGAGAGAGAGCGGGTGCAGGGGAGGGGCAGAGAGAGGGACAGACAGACAGAATCCCAAACAAGGTCGGCACTGTCAGCCCAGAGACGGACTTGGGGCTCGATCCCACAAACCATGAGATCATGACCTGAGCCGAAATCAAGAGTCGGACGCTTAACTGACGGAACCACCCAGGCGCCCCAGATGTACATATATTTAAAAAAATCATTTATGATAGGAATTGGTTCATGCAATTACGGAGACAGGGAAGTTCTGTGGCCCGCAGGCTGCTACCCAGAGGTTCAAAAAAGCTGGTGGTGTAATTCTAGTCTGAGGCTGAGGGGAGTCTATGGTATAAAGCCCTGTTCCAGGGGAGCCTGGGTGGCTCAGTCGGTTAAACGGCTTGATTTCAGCTCAGGTCATGATCTCGCAGTTCATGGGTTCGAGCCCCGCGTCAGGCTCTGTGCTGACAGCTCAGAGCCCCCTTGGGATTCTCTCGCCCTCTGTCTCTCTCTGCCCCTCCCCCGCTTGCTCTCTCTGTCTCTCTCTCAAAATCAAGAAACTTTAAAAAATAATAGTTTAAAGCCCGGTTCTAGGGTGAAAGCTGATGTCCAAGCTCCAGCAAAAGGCGGATGAATTCTTCCCTCCTCTGCCTTTTTGTTCCATTCGGGCCCTCAACAGAATGGATGTCGCCCACTCACATTGGGGAAGGAAGTCTAGTTTACTGAGTTTGCTGATTCAAGTGTTAATCTCGTCCCTCACAGACACACCCAGAAACGATGTTTAATCTAAGTGCCCCATGAGGCAGCGTAAAATGAGCACTGCAGTAATATTCCTCAATGGAGGGTTTGCCATACCAAAGTAAACGAGAATCCCTCTCAAATATGACATCCAGTTATGGCCTTGGTTGCCCAATGGATCTGTCCAATTACAATCTGGTTAAAAAAAAAAGAAGACGGATTCTTACAAACTCATACAAAAACTATACTGGCATAAAAAAATAAGGAGGCTCATTAAAAGTATTTCTTTCTGAACTCGGAGGGATGAAGTAAGAATCTGACCATTAAAAGTTTCCCTTTGGTTGAAAAACAACCTACCCCACTGAGGGTTAAGGAAGGAAAAAGGAGAAAAGGCTTTCTTGTATTTTCCTACACGTCCATAAAATGTAGACCATTAAAACCACGTCAACGGTATTGCAAATAAACAACCCAAATTAAATTTCCCCTATCAGTCCACTCGGGCCTGTATAATTAATTCTCATTCTGCTGGGGCTGAGTAAGCAATCTGTTTTCACGCAGCAGGCCAAAGAGAGTCCTTGAAATTCTGACTCGTCTACTGATGCATTCTGAAAGCTGTTTCGGCTACGTCCACTCAGAGGCCTGGACCCAAGATCTACTCTCAGACCCATCAGTAGTTTGGAGTATTGGGTACAATCCTTTTCCTGGAGGCTCTGGGACTGACCCTTCTTGTTGAAGACGCAGTTGCTGGGCTGTACAACCTTCGGGCAAACATCAGAAAACAGCGGCAGCCTCTTTGATTACAAGACTGAATGACTATGGTTAATTCATTACAGTAATCAATAATATCAGAATGGAGAAGAAAATTCTATAGCAGGGGAGAGGGCATAACTGTTTCATCAGACTTTGATTGCTGTTTCCCCTGAGGCTCCGAACACATTAAGGATAGCAAGAGTATTGATCAGTCTCCAGGGCGTTCCCGTAAAATGTACGACTTCTGAGGTATTTGAATTAATAACACTTTATTTTTTATTATAATTTTTTTAAAATGTTTTAATGCTTTTATTTTATTTTTGAGGGAGAGAGAGAGACAGAATGCCAGCAGGGGAGGGGCAGAGGGAGAGGGAGACACAGAATCTGAAGCAGGCTCCATCCAGGTTCTGAGCTGTCAGCACTGAGCCTGACGCGGGCCTCGAACCCACGAACTGCGAGATCATGACCTGGGTTGAAGCCAGATGCTTACCCGACTGAGCCCCCCAGGTGCCCTGAATTCATAACACTTTATGGAAACTTAACCTAGGGAAAGTTGAATATCCTTTGATTTGACCGGTTTTGCCACGCAGCTCTTATGATATGTTGGATTTTGAATTGACTGAAAGGGATGAGGTAAAGCAAAACAAAACCACCCAAATTGTTTCCAGCATCTGTTTTCATACGGTGAAATAACAGACATTTATGATTTCCAGGAGATCGCTTGAAAACCCGGAATATTGTTTCTGATGTAAAAAAAAAAAAAAAAGCCATTTTATTTTTCTCAACTTAGGATTCCAATTTGGGCAACATCAAGAGCTACCAGAGAAGATGCAGAAAGGATCACGGGGGCCAAGGGAAACTATACGGCTACCTATTTAATCAAGGTGACAATATAATATTTGTAAATATTTTATTTTTTACTATTTATTTATTGAGAGAGAGAGAGAGAGACAGAGTGTGAGTGGGGGAGGGGCAGAGAAAGAGGGAGACACAGAATCCGAAACAGGCTCCAGGCTCCGAGCTGTCAGCACGGAGCCCGACGCAGGGCTCGAACTCACAAATGGCGAGAATGGTGACCTGAGCCGAAGTCGGACGCTTAACCGACCGAGCCTCCCAGGCGCCCCAATTTTTGCAAATATTTTAAAGGCAGCATGTTTGTTAGAAACCTCAACTTGTTTACAGTGAAGACGTTTTGCTCTTTGCCGTTGTTATTCGTTTTTAAACAATCAACACGAGATACAGTCAACAGAGAAGCCAGCCAATTATTCTAGTGAGGCCCCGCATCCTTACTACCAAGCTGTATAAGGGCTGTAAAACCAATTTATCATTGTAACAGAGAGAATGCCAAAATTATGAGTTAATATAGTGGTAGCAGAAAAGCTTTCACGAGTTTCCTTTTTCTTTTTTCCTTTACACAATCTTGTGGATAAGCCCATCAAAACTGAGCAAACTTTGCCAAAATGTGAACGCATTTCACATCCTCTTTTCAGACTCTGGTATTATAAGCCCAGACAAATAAAATCCATTTTTATACCCTCTACATCTTGCGATACATATTCGCTAAGCTCTCGTATTCTGGAACAAACGGACATTTTAGGACAAATCAACAACCGTCTATTTTTTTTTTTTCTTTTGAGAAAACAAAACCTAATCCCATCCCTTTGCATACATAGTTCTATTTCTCTATCTGTTTTGCTGCTTCTAGGGCTTAAACACCACTATAATTTTTTGCAGTATAATTTACATAGTGAAATTCACCCTTTCCTAGCATATGGTCCTGGCGTTCCAATACATGACATGCGTTGAGTCGGGTAACCAGCATAAAACAGTTCGTTACACAGATCCCCGAGTCCCTTTTACACAAGTCCCCTTATGCCCTTTTTCAATCAACCCTTCACCACACTCACATCCCCTGGCAACCACTGATTCGCTTTCTGTCCCTATAGTTCTGCTTATTCCAGATGTTCTATAAATGGAGTCCTACAGTATGGGTGTAGCCTTTAGAGTCTGGCTTCCCTCCTTTAGCAGAATGCACTCACGCTTTATCCCCACAGTTGCGTGTCTTGGTAGATTGTTTCTATCCACTGCTAAGTAGTATTCCGTTGTGTAGATGCACAACGGTTTCTTTATCCATTTGCAAGTTGAAGGACTCTTGGATTGTTCCCGTGTTTGAGCAATGATAAATAAAGACTCTATAAACATCCGCGCGCAGATTGTTGTGCAAACGTGAGTTTTTATTTTACACAGGTATATCTAGGGGCGAGGTGCTGGGTCTTACGGTAAGTAAATGTTTAAATGCCTATTTCCAACGTGACTGTAGTATTTCGCATTCTTGTAACACCATATGAAGGGTCCAGTGGCCTTATGTCTGCACAAGTGCTTGGTATTGTCAGGTTTTAACTGTTGTTACTTGGTTGCTTTCCATTGTTATTGGTGGTTCTCATAATGACACAGTGGTATCTTTGATGGTGTTAATTTGCATATCCCTAGAGACGAATGACGATGAGCATCTTTTCATATGCATATTTCCGGTTCGTGTATTTTCATTAGTAAAATGTCTGTTAAATCCTTCGACCATCTTCTATTTGGGCTCCCCACCCCCTGCCCATTTTGTTGAGTTTAGAGAGTTCTTTGTATACGCTAGATGCAAGTCTTTTATCAGATATGTGTTTGGCAAACATTTTCTGCTAACGTGTGGTTTTTATAGTGCCTTCTGAAAGCAAACGTGTTTAATCCCAATTAAGTATGACTCATCATTTTTCTTCTTGTAGGAATCATAGTTTATAAGCATTAGAGCTGAGAAATTATTGTCTCACCCAAGATCACAAAGATTTTCTTCCAGAAGTTTTATAGTTTGTGCTTGATACAAAGTATGGACTGAGAGTTGTTATTTTGCATGTGGATGTCCAGTTACAAGAGCATTTGTTGGAAAGACCATAATTTCTCTACTGTTGCCTTTGAAGCTTTGCCAACATCAAGTAACCATAGAAGTAAGGATCTCCATCTGGAGTCTCTATTCTCTTCCATTGATCTACGTGTCTAAACTTTTGCCAATACCACACTGTTTTGATTAGTGTAGCTTTGTAATAAATATGGAAATCAGGTCGTATGAGTCCTCCAACTTTGTTATTTAAAAAAAATACTTTGCATCTTCTTTTTTTTCTTATTATTTTTTTAATATGAAATTTATTGTCAAATTGGTTTCCATACAACACCCAGGGCTCAACTTTGGATCTTCCATATTCTTTGCCTTTCTATAGTAATTTTAGAATCAGCTTGGGGCGCCTGGGTGGCTTGGTCGGTTGAGCGTCCGACTTCGGCTCAGGTCATGATCTCACGGTCTGTGAGTTCGAGCCCCGTGTCGGGCTCTGTGCTGACAGCTCGGAGCCTGGATTCCGCTTCGGATTCTGTGTCTCCCTCTCTCTCTGCCCCTCCCCTGTTCATGCTCTGTCTCTCTCTGTCTCAAAAATAAATAAACATTAAAAAAAAATTTTTTTTAAATAAAAAAAAGAAAAAAAATAGAATCAGCTTGACAACTTCTACAATAATTCTTCTGGGTTTGATTAGAGTTGCATTGAATTTATAGATCAATTCGGGAAGAACTGACATCTTGACAACATTGAGTCTTCTCATCCATTAGCGTTTATTTATTTGTTTGTTTGCTTGCTTGTTTAGAGAAAGAGTGTGCATGCTAGTGGGGGAGGGACAGAGGAGGGACAACTGTGAGATCATGGCCTGTCCTGAAATCAAGAGTCAGACACTTAACCTACTGAGCCATCCAGGCACCCTCCGTTAACATTTATTTATTTTATTTTATTGATCATCGTACCATGATTATCAGCATTTGGTGTCTTAAATAATTTGTTAGAGTCATACCTACGTACTTCACAATTTTCGGTGCCAGCGTAAATGGTAGGGTTCTTGAAATTTCAATTTCAAATGTTCACTGCTAATACATATAAGAATACAGCTGTTGGTTATAGAATGACCTTGTATCCTGTATCTTTGATGAACTCCCGTCTTAGTTTTCAGGGCCTCTTTGGGTTTTCTATCTAGGCAACCACGTCATTTGAGAATGGAGACACTTATTTTTCTTTCTAATCTGTATAGCTTTATTTTTATATAAATATAAATATATATAATCTGTATAGCTATATTTTTATTTCTTCATTTTGCTTTTTTTTCCCTTGCACTGACTGGCATGTCCTGGTGATGTTGAATTAGAATGGTTACAGCAGCTACCACCAACACTAATCACAACTCTCCATCAAAAGAACTCACTTTAACCCAAATAATTTCACAGAGAAACCCGGGAGGAAGACAACTGAAAAGTCGCTGTGCACATAAGCATTTTAGCAAACTCTCGAAGTTCATGTATAGATAGAACAGCCCAATCTATAGCCGCATGACTCCGCTCCTTCTTAATGTGATAAAAATGAGCAAGGTTCCTTAAAATGACCCCAAAATATAGCCACTCTTTGGCATACAAAAATAGTAAGTCAAGTATGTAAGTTTAAAATTATGCTCAGCAATTAATGCTTCATTATTCATTCTTACTCACAAATTACCTTGGTAAACAATGATCAATTAACTCAATGTAATATGAATTCGGGGCTTCAAGTTACCTGAGGATGTTGGAAAATATGTCCAAGATGACCTACTACTACATAAATACTGTGATAAGAACATTCTTCAGGATTATCATTGAGAGGCGCCTGGGTGGCTCCGTCGGTTAAGCATCCGACATAGGCTCAGGTCACGATCTCACAGTTCATAGGTTCGAGCCCCACGTCGGGCTCTGTGCTGAGAGCTCGGAGCCTGGAACCTGCTTCGGATTCTGTGTCTCCCTCTCTCTCTGCCCCTTTCCCACTTGCTGTCTCTCTGTCTCTCTCTCTCAAAAGTAAATAAAATTAGAAAAAGAATTATCATTTGAGTTAGTAAAACAAAATCTACATTTTTCGTAATCTTAAATGCTGTGTAGGAGTAATGCTAGATTATTTGATCAGTAAACCAACATTAGAAGGTTAAGAAGTTCATGAGAAAGAATAGCACAGTCCCCAGACTAATAAAATCAAGGGAAAGACATCTAGTTATTGCTTATTGCTTAAACCAAAATTATTAAGCCAGTCTCATTTTTCCAAAGATTTATCTTAACTATGTGAACTTGGATTCTTATATTAAAGTGTTTATGAGCTGACATTTTCATTAAGAAGCATTTTTTAAAAATCTAGTACTTGAAAGTGAGGTTCCTTTATTTTCTGTAAATTTGGAAAATATGAGATTTATATAAGATTTCTCCATTTCCGAAAGGCCGCTTAAAGCAACTTTAAGATGTAACAATCTAGGGGCGCCTGGGTGGCTCAGTCGATTAGGCGATCAGGCGTCCAACTTCGGCCCAGGTCATGGTCTCATGGTTTATGAGGTCGAGCCCCACGTCCGGCTCTGTGTTGACACCTGGGAGCCTGCAGCCTGCTTCGGATTCTGTGTCTCCTTCTCTCTCTGCCCCTCCCCTGCTTGTGCTCTGTCTCTCTCTCTCTCAAAAATAAACTAAAAAAAAACTGTAACAATCTAACCTGGAGGTGAAAGTACATTTCATGCTTGTACAATGAGATATCCAGGCCTTTTCTGAACCACAGACACAGGGACCTCCAGTCCTTCATTCAGCCTCCAGTGAAAAACAATCCCAGAAACACAAAACTTCAGTCGTTCATATCTCAATTCTTCTTTCTAATGAGCATGAACTTCTTAACCGATTTGCGCCCACAAATAAGCATGCAAACAGTTTTTTTTTAAAAAAAGAACTATCAAATGAGAAGATCCGCCTTACCTATAGAGAATGGACGTCCATATTCTATTTGCAAGAGATCGCCAAATGTTTAGACCATAAAACCAAATTCCCAGTTATGGCACACACCGATGGGAATAAGAAACGAGAACCCAAACAAAAATATGGTATCTGTAGATTCGGAGAAAAGAAAGAAAGAAATCTAGGGGAAATAGAAAGCCAGCAAAGTTCGAGTTCTGTTGTCCCTCGGGATTCATTCTGGAAGCAAGAAAAGGTGAGCCTGGGCTTACATCGCCCTTGAAATGCATGTCTCAAGCAACATGGTTTAATTGGCTCTGTCAGGTTAGTCCACTCGGGCATCTGTGGACAGCAACCTACAAAAAGCACAATTTTCAAAAAGATAAAACTCTGACTCTTGTGTAAATATAAAATGAACATATGTCAAAGGTTTTACTCAATTCATTAATTAATGAAGAAAGCAGTCGTACATTAAGACTTGCTCAAAGAACGTTGGAAGCACTCGATATTTAAAGACACCTTTACCAAAGAAATGTGAGGAGATGATTTCCGGGTTAGATACAAAACCATTTAAAGTTCAACAAGGTAATAAGCTGTAACACTGGGGGTTATCAGTTCAATCAGAGAGAAATTACTCGTATCTCTGTGGGGACAAAAAGCTACAAGTTAACGTGTCCGAACCTTTAACCGACAGTAAGCAGAAGGTTCAGCAAAATACATTTCCCGGGCCATACAAGATCTTCAAAGGAACACGGCACCCGGAACATGGCCTTATTTCCAGGTCCTGAATAATTTTTCTTAACACTAAATAAAAACGGCACTATCTGGGAAATAAAAGCTCCTGCTGTTGTGTCCTCGGAGAACAAAAATAGTAAAATCGATTGCTCTGGATTGATGAAAAGACATCCACTTCCCTTCACCCAAGACCACAAAGCTACTGCAGATCAGGACCAAGGCTAGAACCCAAGATTTTCAGCTCCCCTGGTGCTCCATACACTGTATTCTAAAGGTCAGTTGGTTCTTTAAGAGCATTTCAAGACAGATCAATAAAATGAGGGAAAGAAATATGCAATGTTAACTCCCAGGCACCCATTAGAGGAAGCTGATTGGGAGGAAGAAGATGAAAGAGAGGGTCGTTCTTGCTGAAGGGGAGGAAAGATAAAGTTGGAAGTCCGGAACAGTAAAATGCTCCCTCTCTGTCTCTCTGTTTCTGTCACCGTCTCTCTTTTTTGTGAATGAATGCCTCGTGCCAAAGAAACTATAGACCCCAGACTGAAAGAGTCCCATCTGGCTAAATGGCTGGCCTGTCCAATGACTCAAGAAAGCCACCAGTAAGGGACAGATTTGGGTCAGAAAACGAGACTCCTGTATTTGGCTCTCAAGCCCTCTCTGCCCCCACCCTCCAGCCTGCGGCATGACCAGAAGGGAGGCTTTGCTGCTCTGCTATGTTTCCTACGGTCCCTCAAACCATCCTTAAAGTGTCTTTTTTAACGTGTATTTATTTTTGAGAGAGGGAGAGCGTGCACACGTGCATCAGTTGGGGAGGGGCGGAGAGCGAAGGAGACACAGAATCCGAAGCAGGTTATAGGCTCTGAGCTGGCAGCACAGAGCCCGATGTGGGGCCCGAACCCATGAGCCGTGAGATCGTGACCTGAGACGAAGTCAGACCCTTCACTGCCTGAGCCACGCAGGTGGCGGGGAGGCGGATGGTGCAGGGGGGTCGGCGGGAAGAAAACACCATGGTTTTGTCAGTTTTCCCCAAAGCAGGGCCGAGCAGAGGCTCAGAGGCGTGTGCTTCACGTTTTATAAGGCCGCGGAGAAACTTCTTTCTCACCTATCAGAACATTTTAGGGAACGTAAAATATTTTTAAAGAAGACGAAATCTCTGTCCATATTATGCAAAAAAAAAAAAAAAAAAAAAAGGAATATGGACTATGATAAAGAAAGCAATTAATCCACACTTAAAACTAATTGCCTCACCCAGTGGGTCTTTAAATTATTCATCAGTGCTATTTAAAAATAATTGCAGTTTATGAGGAAAAGCCGTTATGGATTTCTTTTTAAAACCAAAAAGAAAGGAGTTCCTTTTTTCTTTTTCTTTTTTTTTTTTTTATTTACGAACTCCTCCCAGGTCTTGAAACCAACCCATTTGTAAAACCAGTTTAATTTTCTCGTTACTCCCTCCCCCCCACCCCGTGGAATCAACTTTAACCATTTATCATACCAGCACTTTATGAGGTCCCCCAAAATCGATTCCAAACTCCTAGAGAGGACCACGGCAGCGTTCTAAAAGAATCCGGGGGCGCCTGGGTGGCTCGGTCTGTTAAGCGACGGACCCTTGGTTTCGGCTCAGGTCATGATCTCCCAGTTGGTGGGTGGGATCGAGCCCCACGCCAGGCTCTGTGCTGACAGCACGGAGCCTGCTTGGGATTCTCTCTCTCCCTCTCTCTCTGCTGCGTCCCCTACTAGCACTCTCTCTGTCTCTCTCTCTCCAAAAAAAAAAAAAAAAAAAAAAAAAAAAAATACTAAAAGCATATCATAAAGAAAAAAAAAAAAGATTTACAGAGAACAAGGCAGGAACCCCCTGCTATGATGTGTTTCTGTGCACGAAGTTCATGGCGGACCCTTCCCCTTCACGCCCATGGCTTGGGTTTCCCACCATATTTGGCCCGCTGGCCAGGACCCTGAGCGTTGTCTCTTTTCTCTTCACTTATTTCACGCCTCCACTCCAGCTTCCTTCACTCCTCCACCTCTCCGGTTCCTCCAGGGAGCTGTGAAATGGTGGAACTTGAAAGGATTTTGTCCAGGGCAGTGGTTTCTAAACGGTGCTCACTGGCACCGCACCCCCCAGGAGTGACCCAGAGCTCCCCCGGTGGGAAGGGGCTGCTGAACTGCCAGGGCTAAGTCCTGCTCAAAACCAAACTTAAAAGTGCCCCTTGTGGTGTATATCAGAACACAAAGCCCGGACAGGGGAAGCAACCCGGGAGTAGACCCGGCCTCCAGACTCTGGATCTAATCCAGGGACCACAACAGGAGCATGAGCCTCGGGGCCAGAATGATCTGGATCTGAATCTGACCTCGTCCACTCTCTACTCATTCGTCTTCGATATTACCTTTTTCTGCAACATATGGAAGAAGTCTTTTTTTTTTTTCTGTTAAAAGAGGAAGTAATAACACCGGCCTTGCTAATGAGCTAAGCCATCGCACTGGAAAATACCTCGTATCTATAATACACACACGCATACCAAGGGTGCAAGTATGAACAGCATCTTTCTCATCAGGGATGCTCAGTGAGTATTTCATTGAGACTGTGCCTGTGACAGTCACCACTGTGCCCAAGGAGAGCGTGCTCCCCAAGCTAGACAGTTTGGACCGCTCAGTTGAGGAAAAGCTCACTCCGATCCCTAATGCAACCACTGCCTACCACCTTTCCCAGTATGTGTAGACCAGTGCTTGAGTTCGTGTGTGCGTGCACACATACACATTCATGCACACCCCGGCTGTTATTGTGACCGCACACAGACCCATAGAAGATGTTGGGGGCTCTGCGATATCAGTGATCCCCTCCCCCCCACCCACCACGCACACACTCTAACAGCCTAGATCCATGAGTACCCAAACGTCTGGAGCCCTCTACTCACAAGGACACCCCTTCCTTCTTGACCTCATTAAAGCCAAGCAAACAAACCGGGGGCAGGGAGGCCAAGTAAGCAGAACACGGCCTTCTGACAGTCACGATAAATATCAGTTTGTAATAGTTTAGCAAATCCACAAATTATTTGGGGGCCTGGAGAAAAGATGGGATCCGGGTCGTTAAATTAACGACTAACCCAACAGGTCCCTTGTTGACACCCGAGACTCATGCTCCTTCCCTAGAGCAACAACGCCATGATTTTCGTGGTCTTTCTTTCTCCCGTTCACAGTTGATTGGTTGTAATGGGACTGACCCTACCCCCGGCTCCACAATCGGGCCCTTATTAGCTGAAGCCTGTAGATGTCTTCCATTGTTTTGGCCACAGCGCTTGGTTCTTGGATAGACCAGAATTCAGGCAGGGCCCAGAAGAAAAAAAAAAGAGATGTTAGCTGGACCTACTTGGAGAAATCATCTGTCTTCAACTGGATCTGATTCCTCCTTTGTTTAAATCTTTTATATTTTGGGAGTGCCCAGCTGGCTTAGTCAGTAGCGCATACAATTCTTGAACTTGGGGGTCGTGAGTTCGAGCCCCATGTCGGGGGTAGAGACTGCTTAAAATAAAGTTTAAAACTTTTTAAAAAAATCTTTGGTACTTTGCTCCTCGTGGATTTTTGTGCTAATTTTTATTTGTTTACATATAGCATGAAACTATTCCGTGTATTGAATACTGAGTGTTTTGGGTGTTCATTTAAATTTTGCGTCTGAGGCAAGTGGCTCAGGCTAGTCCTGGCCCCATGGGGATGTGGCACTCACAGCCGCCACTGTCATTGTTTATACTTGAAAAGGGACTTGTGAGCTGAGGCCTTTAGGCCTTTAGGAGCTTTAGGAGGAAGCCACCATTATAGAATGCCAAGAGAAACCAACTCCTAGTTATTCAAGCTTCTGGATCAAGCTTTGCCTACAGACGGCCCTACTGCTTGAAAATTGCCAAGAACTAGTAAATTCTCTTCACACTACAAGCCAACCCGAGTTGTTTTCTGTGGCTTATCACCAAAAGCATGCAAATTGACGTAATGGCTAATTACAAGGCGTTAGCCTCTGGAATGTCTTATAGAAAGTGTTTCTAAATATCTGAGCAACACTGCCTCCTTGAAACACATGGTCCACCAACCCGAGCCAAAGTGTCCTGGCTGGCTGAGGCCAACTTCTGAACAGCAGCTTCCACCGTAGAGTAAAATTTTAGTCCATAATTTATCAGGCCCCTTTTACAGGGCAGGTGCTGTGCTAAGTACTCCTATATGTTATTTGTTAAATTATTGTTCCTCCCAAAGTGGTATCGGGTCAAACCATCGTTACCCATATTTTATAGGAAAGGAAGCCAAAGCTGAAAGAAGAAAGGCAGCAGGTACAAGGTCATGTGAGAAACGGCAGAAGAGGCGTTCCCAGCCAAATCTGTGAGTACCAAAGCCTGGGTCCCAACAACTACCTGATATAGCCTCAAGATATTAGCTATAGATGGAAAGAAATACCCGCTCCGTAATAGATGCTCAAAATACAATTGAGGAATGAGTGAATGAATGAGCTAATCAATAAGTCGAAAGATGAAAGGTTAGCCATGTTTTTTTTTAATGTTTAGTTTTGAGAGAGAGAGAGACAGAGAGAGAGAGAGAGCGCGCGCGCGCGCATGAGTGGGGGCGGGGCAGAGAGAGAAAAGAAGTTCTGTGGCAAATTTGGTCTCCTTACTTCAAGGATTTGGGAGGGTCGAAGATTTTAAAATGTTTTATAAACTGGGGGCATCCGGGTGGTTCAGTCAGCTGAGCATCCAACTCTTGCTTTCAGCTCTGGTCATGATCTCAGGGTCGTGGGATCGAGCTCCACATTGGGCTTCATGCTAAGCATGGAGCCTGCTTGAGATTCCCCCCCCCCTCTCTCTCTCTCTGCCCCTCTCCCCCAACCCCCTCTCTCTCTAATGTTTTGTAAACTGTAAGGCACGTAAACAACTAACAGGTTATTAGCATCAGTTTTTTGTTTGCTTTCTTCAAACAAAAACTTACCGTCCCAAAGCCTAAACCGAATGCTAAATGTCTCTCACTCTAGGACCTGAAGCAATCATTGGATGAGTATGTTTGTAAGGCAGAATCAATACAATCTTAGGCAATAAATTTATCTGACAAAGGTAAATATCACAGTGGAGAGTTCCGGGTTTTTAGCACTCTTCACCAAAGCAATAGATAAACAGACTCCTCCCAAAGTAAAGATGGAAATATAATTATTCAGTCTCTCCATGTTAGATTTGCCCAGAAATTGAAATATTGTTAGCAAACACGGATTTAAATTTTGTGCTCCAATGAATTGGTAGATCTCTCAGTTTATTGTTTTGATTTCTCGGCGTTCTACCGCCGGGAACTTATGCAAACTCTTAACCATACACGAAAAGAATACTAATAATTATGGAACTTGCTGCTTAGTTTGAAGATAATTTCATGAATCTCTTTCGATCTGTTGGCACGAGGACCTGTGTGCATTGTTGCTGCCGCTGTTGTTAAGACCCGTGGTCGGAGGCGTGTGCTAAGTGTGCATGAAATTGTGCAACGCTGAGCCAGCTGTTCAATTCAGCAAATAAAAAATCAATGCAGGGGCTTTTCTGTGAGGGGCTGGTTGTTTAGCAGACTTCAGTCACCCTGGAGTCCCAAGCAGGGAGCCCACAGGAGATTGTCAACCTCACATGCACATCAGAAGCCCTTGGAAAGCTTCATAAATGGAAACCCAGCGTCCCACCCCAGACCCGTCAGATGAGCATCAGAGCCCAGGGAATCTTTAAATATTTCCTGCACGTGGTTTCGTCTACACTGCCAGCTGGAGAACCCTTCTGTGTCCGTGACCCACGGAGGCCAGAAGGGACAAAAATAATTCAGTCCTCTGTTTCATCGGCGTGACACCTAAGATAACTACTTACCTTATGTTGTGTTTATTTACTCACTTCTTTTTTACTATCCTTCTTCTTCTTCTTTTTTGTAAAACCTATTGGATCTGCAGCTATAATGTCAAGGAGATACAACCCCACAGGCTTCGCGTCCGTCCGGAAAGTCTACATGGCTTAGACACTGAAAGAATTGTATTGATCCCGGAGTCTTACAGGGTGTCTGTTTCAAATCTCCTATCTGCATTGTCCACCGTGGTTCTTGCCGGTAAGTCTCGAACTCTCCTCTCGCTCTCCGGGGGCCGCAAATCGTTCCGCTAAACACCTCTTCCTACCTGATCATCCCAAACATAAAAAGGGAACGGAGCGGAGCAGAAGATATACCCCCTGGCAGACTACTGAATCCCGGCTGACTCAGTTTGCTTGTACGCGAAATGGGAGGTGATGCCATTAATATCGGGTATAATACCTATCTCCCGGGGGTATGATAATTAAATGAGCTAAGTCACGTAAAATGTGTGCACCAGGTAAATGGTAGTGCCACAGTCACCCTTATGACTGGAACGATGTTTCCCGAAGTCACGTAAAATGTGTGCACCAGGTAAATGGTAGTGCCACAGTCACCCTTATGACTGGAACGATGTTTCCCGGACCACCGAGCCCTAAAGTTTTCCGTTAGACGCAGCCTCGTCTACCGTTTTCTTGCCGCAGGTGTGACTATAATCCCAGCTATGGTTTGTCCCCGGCTGTGTCAAATAAACAGATGATTTCATTTAGGATTGAGAAGGTCATACTCCCCCAGTACTTCTGTCTATTCAGACAACACCCGGGATATCACAATTATTTCTGGACACCCCACCTTAATAAGGACACCGACAAACCCGAGGGGTGGGGGATCGCACCTGGGGAGGTGTTGGACGCCAAGCCCACGTCCTGTGGGAAATCGTTTCTAGAAACTGGCATTCTCAGCTAGGAAAAGAAAAACCACAGGGCTATGACAGTTGTCCACAAACGTCTAAGTAACCACCCCGGAGGGGGCGCCTGGGTGGCTCAGTCGGCTGAGCGTCCGACTTCGGCTCGGGTCGGGATCTCACGGCTTGTGAGTTCGAGCCCCGAGTCGGGCTCGCTGCTGTCTGTGCAGAGCCCGCTTCGGATCCTCTGTCCCCCTCTCTCCCTGCCTCTCCCCGACTTGCTCTCTCGCGCACGCACACGCTCTCTCTCTTGAAAATAAATAAAAACATTTTTAAAAAATAAATTCAATAAATAAATAAATAAATAAATAAATAACTACTCCAGAGAGGCAGGAGAACTACGGAGGGGTCCTCGAGGCATCCAATTAGCGGGGGGGCACCGAGCTGAGCCGGGAGGGGGGCCTCCCCAGCCCTGAGAATCGGAGGTGACGGGGCTCCAAGATTCTCCCTGAACTGAGGGCCCTGCTTCTGTTCCGGCTATCACAAGAAACGTGTGTTCACGTTTAGACAATCACAGTCCAGCGTCGCCGTTTCTGAATACTCAGATGTGCCCGGGGTCCTCCCTGGGGGCAGAAAGCCTGCAAATTAAAAAGGAGCTTGTATAATTCACCTGAGAAAAACCACCCCAAAGACACAGATAGACGAGTAGCAAGGGCCAGTCGCCTCGGTGAATGATTTAAGGGGGTCCGGAGCTCTTACCCTGACTATCGCGATTTCTGGGAAAGCGGGGTGGAGGTTCACACACAAAAACCTGGCTGTCAACAATCCTGTGGCCCACAGAACTGAAAACTGGTCCAGAGCAGAGCAGGGACTTCCCTCCATCGGCAGAGCAGACCATTGTTCAACCGGGACCTAAATCCCCTAAATTCAGAAAGCTACTTTTCCTTAAAGCTACTTTTTATTAAAGTTGACTTTCACGGGGCGCCTGGGTGGCTGAGTCGATTCAGCGTCTGACTTCCGCTCAGGTCGTGATCTCGCGCTTCCCGAGTTCGAGCCCCGCGTCGGGCTCCGCGCTGACAGCTCGGAGCCCAGAGCCTGCTCCGGATTCTGGGTCTCCCTCTCTGTCTGCCCCTCCCCACTCATTCTCAAACATAAAGATTAAAAAAAAGTTTAAATTGATTTTCATGGTACCAAGTTTGATGCAGTAGGTTGCGAATCCTGAATTTGCTTAAGGTTATTCCATGAAAAATAGTACAACTTTTGTTCTGTTTGACGATGATAAAACCACCGCACTCAAACGCATCTTTTCCGGAAAACTCGGAGTCTAACGAATGTTTCTATTCACACTACACAAATAAAAGAGTTGGCCTGCCGCACAAGATGCGCGAACCCTTACAGCAGATGAATTCTGTGCCTCGGTGACTATGGTTTCATTCCCCAAACATACGTATGGGTGTTACGGTCTGAATGCGTCCCCCTAGAATCCATACGTTGCAACCTAACCCCCGAGTCGGCGGTATTTGGACGTGGGGCCTTTGGGTGGTACTTAGGTCGTGAGGGTGGATTAGTGCCCTTGGGAAATGGCCCCAGTGAGCCTCCTCCCCTTCTGCCAGGTGAGGATATGCAAGAAGTCTGAAGCCAGGAGGAGAGCCCTCACTTGACCCTGATCTTGGACTTCCAGCCTTCACGACTGCGAGAAAGATTTCTGTGGCTTATCAGCTGCCCGGTCCCGGGTACTTTGTTATAGGAGCCCTGACAGACGAAGTCAGTGGCAAAGCCACTTAAGGAGGGAGACTGTGGGGCACGGGGGCTTGGCACCCCTTGCCCTACGTCATGCAACAGAACTTGTAGAGTAAACCTGCCCCTCCTCCTGGTGTGTTACAGAGGGAAACAGACAAGGGCCCCGAGGAGGGGTTAACTCAGTACATGCGGGGGAGAGGTCGTGTGAAGAACCAAGGCCAGGAGCGCCCAAATTAATGTATAGACCGAGGAAGACGACTTTGGAGAGAATCCACGATGTTCCAGACGCTCTGAAAGGGCGCTCGCATCCCAGGCAGAGCCTTGGCATTTGCGAATTGAACTTGAGTTCCCAAATCTGTTTCCAGATCCTGTGGGTCACCTGGGAGGCCCGCATCTCGGTCACAAATCAGATCTCCACGAGGCGAGATAGCACCCCCCCCCACCCCCCCACGGCGCAACTCCAAGGGACATGATGGACAATACGGAAGATGTATTGTGAGCTGTCCAACATAGTAGCCCTGTGGTGTGGTTGGGGTATCCACAGAAATCTAAGCGAGCCCACTGCCTAGCATCCGTATCTTTTTAAAAAATTTTTTTAAGGTTTATTTATTTTTTGAGAGAGAGAGCGTGTGCATGAGCAGAGGAGGGGCAGAGAGAGAGGAGGAGAGGACCCCCAGCGGGCTCTGCCCTGTCAGCATGGAGCCCGGTCAAACTCAAGAACCATGAGATCATGAGCTGAGCCGAAACCAAGAGTCGGACGTTTAACTGACTGAGCCGCCCAGGGGTCCCGCATCTGTATCCAGATGTGGCCTCGTGGCTCTCTCTATCCGACGTCAAATACGCCATAGCATTTGCGATGCGTAACATACTTTGCGCCCTCGTGGGGAGAGCAGAAGACCCTACATAGAAGCCCCGGGCAAATATGAAAGACAGAAATAGGGAGAAAGGGAAAAGTCGTGTTGGATAAATTCAAGGGTAAAATATCGAGTGTGGAAGTTGCTTGGAGCCACGAGCTAATCTACAAGGAATTGACAGAAAGTGATTTCTGAAACTGTGCGGTGAGCGTTCCAGCAAGAATTTATTTTAATTGCTTTATAAATTGCTTTAATCCTATATTTAGGGAATCATTAGGGGCCTAAAAGGGTCACTTAAAATTTTCACTTATGCTTAACTAAATTTTATGGAGAAAATTACATGTTTTAATAGTATTCATAGAATTGGGGACCTGGAAAGGTCCCGAGATGTGTCCTTCTAAAATAGCAAAGGTCCGTGACTCAATATCACTTAATTCCCACAATAGCCATGTAAGATAAGGATAATTATTCTCTTTTTACAGACGAGGCAAGTGACCCTCGGAGAATCTGAATTATTTGCCAAGCAAGCAATTCAAAGGAAGGATCCCGCCTCATCCGTCTTTCCATCTCAAGGGCCCGGCGCGTGGCAGGCACTCGGCATCTGATTTCACGGGTTCCCCAAGTGTGCTTCCCCAGACCGGCAGCAGCGGCTTCACCCGGGAACTTGCGAGAAATGCAAGGTCCCAGGCCCTGCACCGGCTCTCCTGATTCCGACGCGCGGGGGACAGGGCCCGGCAGCCCGTGCTCTAAGGAGCCCTTCAGGAGATTCTGAGGCACACCACAGTACGGGAGAAGCCTTCAGAATGGCCAGAGGAGCTGCGTGCAGCTGAGAAGGGCTGAAATCTAGGGTCCTGGGAGCCCTGAGGCCAAAGTCAAAAGGAAGAGCCGTCATCCTGCGCCAACCCAGAGATGATCTCTCTCCCTTGTTTGCGCAACAATACAACGAAAGCCCAAATGATGTTTCCACATTTGGTACCACTTAGAAGCTTTTCATCAGCGCGACAATGAAGGGGAGCTCTATTTTCCCCGTTTCTGTTTGTGCAGCTGAGAGGAAACAATGTAAATCCATAAATTACTAAGATGTTCTTGACTCAGGACGAGCACCCAAGTTTCAGTTACTTATCTAGAATCACAGCCTGTCTGAGATGAAAAAGGCCTAAGGAAGCATCCAGTCGGTGCGAGCCGATTTGCCCTGCTTCCCGGATACTGTTTCTTTTCAAGAGCTGCGACTGGATTTTCATAGATAGCAGCGAGAAAATACACAGCCTTCACGTCAAGCCCATCATTTCGTGGCAGTGATTGCTTGGGGGGAAAGCCAAGGCGTTACGAAGTGAAATACAAAAATGGGACTATGGCAACAACAGTCGGGCCATCAGCCATCGCGCAGGGGTCGTGCAGATACGGCCAAAGTCGCCCAGGTATACACGATGTTTGGTGATTAGCTAACGATCCCCACGAGGGTCGTGGCAGGAAAGAGCCTTTCCCCCCACCCCAGACGGGTGAATGCAGAGACTCCAGTGGAAGGAGTTTTTAGGGAATTGTGGGCAGGGTTGAGGGGGAAAAGCCGTGGTGAGACAACGGGGCGGTGGGGGGATGGGGCGCTGCAGGGAGATTCACCGGGCTGGTCAGAAATGCCACCAGAGACCTTTGTAGATCTCAGAAGAGTCACGTAAGCACCTCACTGTCTCCGTCTGGAAAGTGGGAAGATCATTGCTACTTAGCAGGTCTATTGGGAAGACTGTGGATTACCCGGAACGGTGCTGCTGCTCAGAAGATACTCGGTACTCGATGCTAAGGGAAAGAAGCCAGACACGAAAGATCACACAGGGTATGATTCCACGTGTGTGAAATATCCAGAACAAATAGCCATGGAAAATTAACCATCGATATGGGTTGAATTGTGCCCCTCCCCGGTCAGATGAAGTCAACCCATCTTAACTGTTAATTTTCTGTGGTTCTAATGAATAATGGTTGCGTGAATTTTACCTCAAAAAATAGGGGGAAAGTGACAACTAATTATTATGATCATTATTGTGACCCTCTGGTCGTCTCAGGTGACATATATCAGGCTTGGGTGTAGCACGTAAGAACACCTGTCAAAAGTTAATTTTTTCAAGGGCTCTGATTTAGCCTCTTCTGAGCACAATTCCTTTGCTTGTGGATAATGTCCACTCAGTCCCAGTGCCTTCAAAAGTACCTGGAGGTCCAGAGTATGAAGGCTTCATGGGGACATTAAGAAGGTAATTAAAATGCTTGTTGAATATACTGACTGTTACCCCCCTGGGGCGAGAAATGTATACAGCGTAGCATGTTCTAGCAAGGATAAGCAATAACACAGTGACCCAGGCAGTGAACTTAATGTCTGTTACCTCCTAATTAAAGACATGTGGATAACGCTTTAATTAGCTGGGAGTTTCCTGCTCCGGTCTATGCTGGCCTCGTCCCCACCGAGTGTTGGCCCAATTCTGCTGAGCCCCCCCACTCCTGGGGGACTGAAAACACTCCTGGGCCTTGTCACTCCGTGCTGTGACCAGTGCAGATGCCTTGATCACTGTCTGCAGCCGGACTTGGGCCACTGCAACCTCTCAGAGTTCTCTTTGAGCACGGACTTTCACTTCCCTCCACCATCGCTCTGTCACGCGGGAGATACCGGTTTCGTTTGCGAACACCAAGAACAGCGTCTGTTTGGCCCTGGGCTCCCCGTTCGAAACCTGCGACCCGGTCCTAAGTCACCGTGGTTTCTGTCGGCTCCACTGTCCCTCCTACAAAAATGACACAGCTCTGTAGTCCCCGCCCTCCTGTCTCTCTGTGTGTGCCATCAAATCACCAAACCCATTCCTGACGCAGGAGATCGTGTCCATCACCCTGTACTTGACACAGCAGGTGGCAAGACGAACCCCAGAAGTGTAATGTCACCCGGAGGACAGCCGAATGCGCCAAACACCGGGCAAAGGGGTGGGGGGGGGGGGCGGAATTCAAGACCAAGGGAGGCTCTCATTCAAGGCCGGCCACCAGCACAGGGCAGGGAACGTTCCAGTCTCAGAAAAAGGCAGCAGCTAGGTGGTTTCAGCCCTTCATGGTCTCCCAGCCAGGATCAAATCCACACGGGGACCTGGGAGACCTTGGTTATCAGTGAGAGAGAAGAGGGGCAAGGTGGCATTACACCTGCCCTCATCCTGATGCTCTACGTGGTGGTCCCGCCTCTCGGAAAATATTCTGGAGACCCCGAACACCTTTCTCCCCACCTCTCTTCCCCGCCCAGCTTGCCCTTCTCTCATCTTTTTCACTCCGCTTTCTACATTTCCACCTTTATTAGTGACCTATTGCTGTTTAACAAACCATAAAAATTGAGTGGCTGAGAACAACAATCGTTTTCTGTTCACAATTCTGCAAGGTGCGCTGAGCTCAGCTGGCAAGGGTTTGAGCCCGTCTCGCCGGGGGCCACTCAAGCATCGGTGGTCATACAGGAGCGCCTCTGAAGCTGGACGGTATAAGGTGGCCCCACACAGACGCCTAGGGCTCCTGGGGGCTGTTGGCTGGGGACATTCAGTTCATTTCCATGTGGCTTCTCCAACGGGAGAGCTCACGTTGCTTACACGCTAGCAGCCACATTCCACGAGAGCAAGCCTCACGTTGGCTGAAGTCCCATCAGCCAAAGAAGTCACGTGGCCAAACCCACAGTCGGTGTGAGAGGGCAATACACAAGGCGAAGATACCAGGAGTTGTGAATCCCGGAGGGGGTGGGGTGGGGGGCATGGATTTTACACTTTCCTTCACCATTTCCAGCTATCAAATAAAGTCGGGGGAAAATGCCGGGGGAGACAAAATGAAAATTTAAGTCCTCAGACATGTTTAGGTACCTACTGCGTGCCAAAGATTATGCTAATTGCCAGAGAAACCAAAGTAAGACAGGGACTCTTCCGTTAAGAAATTCACAGTCTAGGGGCGCCTGGGCGGCTGAGTGGGTTAAGCGTCCGACTTTGGCTCAGGTCATGATCTCACGGTTCGTGGGTTCGAGCCCCGCGTCGGGCTCTGTGCTGACAGCCCAGAGCCTAGAGCCTGCTTCGGATTCTGTGTCTCCCTCTTTCTCTCCCCCTCCCTCTCTCTTTCTCTCTCTCTTTCTCTCTCTCCCAAAATAAATAAATAAACTTAAAAAATATTCTAGTGGGGACGTATAAGAAAAAAAAATCACAATACTGTGTGATAGCAACTAACCACAGGTGTAACTGACACTATAGAGGAAATTTTTGCCTGTGTTGGGGTCATACCTATGCTTAAAGCCCGACCGGGGTCTCCTTGTATTTAGAAAAAAATCCAAAATCTTTATGTCAGCCTAGGAGACCTAACACGAACCCCTTGATTCCCCAACCTCCTCTCCTGCCTCTGCCCCCAGAATCACCCCCCTCCTCCCGCCAAGATCCAGCCACGCTGGCCTTCTCGTGGGCCTTCAAACACCCAAAGTTCATTCAGGCTATGACCTTGACTGAGCCCTTCCCTCTTCCTTAAGCACAAACCCCTGTCCTCAAACACCCAACCTCAGCACATCCGTCAGGGTCCATTCATAGAAAAACAGACACACCAGGTGCTTCAACGCAGGGACTTCCGTCCTGGGAGATTGGTTACAAAGGTGTGAGAAGAACCGGAAGTACAAATGGGGAACGTGAGGCAATCCAGAGGTTTTCAAACCACAGAAAGGTGCCACCATCCCCAGGGATGGAGAGGCCAAGGGACGAGGTGGCATTAACTGGGAGCTGGGGCTCCCAGGCAGGAGCTGAAGTGTAGAGGAAGGGTCCACACCTTGGAGAGACATAGTCACTGCAGAGTTGCCCCCCTAAAGCTGAGAGGGAAGGGGGCCCACACATCGATCGTCTCTTTTCCTACCCTCCAGACCCCTGCCGGTGCCTCCCAAATCAAAGCCTGAAGCCAGAAGCCAGTGTGAAAGGGAGCCTGGGAGCTGTAGTTTACAGGGGTCCATTCCTTGCTATGCAGAGCGGAGGTGGGGGAGGGCGGGCAAGAAATTGGACAGCAAACTGGCAAATGCCCTCCGTGTCGCTGACTCCCGCTCGCCCTGCAGGCTCCGCATTGGGTCACCTCCAAGGAGCCTTTCCTTGGGCACTCTTAAGTCAGTCTCTCCCCATCCTCTATGGCAAAGCCGGCCGGCTCATTCCCTGCCTAGCCTTCGACGGTCGGGGATGCATTTGCCGAACCCACGGCCAGATACTATTAGAATGGCCAAAATCCGGAGCACGGACAACGCCGAACGCCGGCCGGCACGTGGGGCCGCTGGAACTCTCTCGCACAGCCGGTGGGAATGCAAAATGGAACCGCCACCTCGGAAGACAGTTTGGTGGCTTCTTGTAAAATTCAACGTGCTCTTCCCCCTATGATCCGGCGTCACGCTCCGAAGCCGCCCAATTCTGATCTGTTCTGGGTTGGCTGCAGGAAAGGCTGCGTGCAGTCTGGACCCGCATGCAGCTCGCGTTGGCACACACGTGGGGACAGCTGAGGGGTCACCACCTTGCCTCCTCCGCCTTCACCCCCAACCCAGAGTTAAAAGAAATATGACTCTAGCTCTAGACACTTCGCCATTGGCGGTGGAAGTCACGCGACTCCTACCTGGTTCTAGCCCAGAGCACGTAGGTGCCTCATCCAGATCACGTTCCAAGGTCAGTCTTGGCAGAATATCCTGATTATGATTTGAGCAGCTGGGATGAGTCACACTTCTTTTTTTTTTTTTAATATTTGAAAATTTTGTGCATGATCTGAGGAAAAAAAAAATCAAATGCCAACTTCAGATGAACGAGCGAAATGTATTCCTTAAAAAGTTAAACAGAGAGGGGCCCCCCGGGGGGTTCAGTCAGTTGAGCGTCCGAATCTTGATCTCGGCTCAGGTGACAATCTCACGGTTCGTGGGACCAAGCCCCGCGTTGGGCTCTGTGCTGACAGAGAGGACCCTGCTTGGGATTCTCTCTCTTCCTCTCTCTTTGCTCCTTCCCTGCTCCCGCACGAGTGCTCTCACTCTCTCTCTCTCTCTCTGTTTCTCGAAAGTAAATAAATCAACTTAAAAAAAAAAAGGGAAACACAGAGTTACCCTACGTCTCAGCAATTCCACTCACTGGTGTATTCCCGAGAGATTGAGGATTTACGTCCACATGAGGATTCGTACATACGTGTTCAGAACAGCACTATTCACAATGGCGAGAGGTGGAAACAGCCCGACTGTCCGTCAAGTGATGAATGGACAACAAAATGGGGTGTATCTATACAGTGGAATATTACTTGGCTATGAAAAAAGAGGGGAAATGCACCGATACATACTACAGCATGAATGACCCCCGAAAACCATGCTAAGTGAAAGAAACCAGACACAAAGAGCACGTTATATGACTCCACCCCCATGAGAGGTTCAAAAGAGGCAAAGCCACAGAGGCAGAAAATCAACCAGTGTCGGCAGGGGCCAGGGGAGCGGGGATAGAGAGACCGCTCACGTGTACAGGTTTTCTTTGGGGGGCAATGAAAATGTTCTAGAATTAGATAGTGGTGATGGTTGCACAGCTTTGTGACGATACCTTCCCCCCCACCAAATAACTGATTATATTCCTACGAAACGGTGAATTTTGTGGTGTGTGAATTATATTTCAAATTACAAATCTTTAAGAGGCGGGGCACCTGGCAGGCTCAGTCAGCAGATGTGCGACTCTTAATCTTGGGGCCATGAGTTCGAGCCCCACTTTGGGTGTAGCGACTACTTTCAAAAATTGTTATCCTACTAATGTTTTAGATTTATTTTTTTGTAATTTTTTTTTAATCTTTACTTGTTTTTGAGAGAGAGAGTGAGACAGAGTGCAAGGCGGGGAGGAAGAGAGAGAGAAGACACACAGAATCCAAAGCAGGCTCCAGGCTCTGAGCTGTCAACACAGCTCGAACTCACGAACCGTGAGATCATGACCTGAGCCGATGTCGGAGGCCCAACCGACTGAGCCACCCAGGCGCCCCGATGTTTTAAATTTAAATAGTGCTTCAGAGTTTATAGAATATTTTAATGTAACTAAAGGAATATGTCATTAAATCCTGGGTTAAATACAGACTCAGTAAGTATTTATCCACCATCGGACCAATTTTTGCGTTTTGCACAAATACTGCCTCAGAAAAAGAGTGTACTCATTGTTTGAATAAAAGAAATAGTATACCTTATTTTACCCCCATGCTTTATAGTTCTCAAAATACCTCCACTTAAAATAGTTGATCTTCACAAAATTCCTCGGAGTAGAAAAAATAGAAACAATTCTTCCTATATTTCAAATAAAAAATGGGGGCTCCAAGAGGTTGAGATGGAATTTGAACTAGGTCTTCTGGCTTTTAGCCTTCTACACAACCAGCTGTCTACCGGGTGAATCAGTTAGGGCTGATATAATTGCAATAATTTGGCCAATTCGGCAACGCTGTTTTGTTATCCAGCTAGAACCTTCTTTTCTTTCTTTCTTTTTCTCTTTCTTTCTTTCTTTCTTTCTCCCTTCCTTCCTCCTTCCTTTCTCCCTCCCTCCCTCCCTCCTTCCTTCCTTTCTTTCTTTCTTTTTCTTCCTTCCCTCCCTTCCCTCCCATCCTTCCCTTCTTTCTCTTCCTTCCCTTCCTTCCCTCCTTCCTTCCTTCTCTCTTTCGTCCTTTGAACCGCTTGCTAACAAAAGCACGTTCCAACAGGAATGCTCCTAAGTTCATCATTATTTTTTCCAACATGGAATCGAAATATTCCAATGACTCATTTTACGGACAACACATCCACAAGTGAAGTAGGAAAATGACCCCTGGTTCTCCTCGGCATCAACATTCTTCATCTAACTTGGGGGCTCGGTTGGCAATGGGGCACATACCTGGACTGCGTCCTTGTCTCCAGAAACAGCCCAGCGAAGGCAGGCGAGCCTCTCATCTCCCGTTTCGGAATTACAGGAAGGAAAAGGAAGATTTCGGATCGCTCGCAGGCATCCCATCCCGAAGATCATATTTCCCTTTGTGTTTTCACAGCCGGGAAATCCCTCTTCAAATCTAAGTAAATGCTTCCTTCTCTTCTCTAAGCCCCTCGTCTTGTTCTGTTTTCCAGGAGGAGAGAGGACAGCTGGGTTCCTGAGAAAACACAACCCCCGAAATCTGCCCACCCCAGCAGGCGGGGGATTTCAAAGATGTCAGTGTCAGACATCTGAGTGTTAATGACCTTCCCGTGGCTCCCACATCGATGTGGATGGGTGCGAAGCCAAGCTGGCTCAGTGTGACAGGACGAGGAAGCAGAAAACAGGCCACGGGCTCCCCAGAAGGTGCTAACATCACCCCAGATTCTCACATGTTGCTCATTACCATCCCAGCGCTCTGCCCTCAGCGCCCCCGAATCCCCACACCCAGACAACCACGCGGCCCAACAAACACTCACACACGCAAAGAGAAACTCTGGGTTTGCCCACCTACCCGCTCCCTCAGCTCTCCCACCCCCTCCTCCCCACCCGGATCCATTTATCTCCTTGGCTGTTAGACCTTCCCTCCTCCCTTAGTCCAAAATGGAAGCTTCCTCCCTAAAGCCACGTGTCTTGTCCGTTGCCTCGCCCAGAGCTGGGGTTCTCAGGACGGCTTTGCACAACCAACAGGCATTCATGTGGCCCGTGGTATTCCTCCGCGGTTGGCAGGGACCGGGAGAACAGAGTCTGTGTTACTCATCACTGCCAGGAAGACCTAGGGACCGGTGAATGCAGAGCAAACATTCCGTATGCATTTGGCACCCCCCGACCAAGGATGCAGAAGAAAACCTCGAGAGTTGGTAACTGGCCTTGTCACAAAATCCATCATGGGTAAGAGAACATTTAGCTGGAGTGAGATCATAAGTATGGGCATAGTAATACAAATATACGGTAAAAGATGTAGGATCAAATTATATAATAAATATAATGACCTAATAAATACAGATCATAGATAGAAAAAACTAGATCATAAAAATCCAGTCTAGTTAGCCAGAGACAGTTCTGGATCCCAGCTGCTGTTACTGCTGGGGAGCTAGGGTTGTTGGAGAATTAGAGCTGCACAACCCTGGTCCCCAGGCTCCTCTTAAGGACCTTTATTATTATTATTATTATTATTATTATTATTATTATTATTTTTAATGTTTATTTATTTCTGAGACAGAGAGAGACAGAGCATGAGTGGGGGAGGGGCAGAGAGAGAGGGGGACACAGAATCTGAAACAGGCTCCAGGCTCTGAGCTGTCAGCACAGAGCCCGACGCAGGGCTTGAACTCACGGACCGTGAGATCATGACCTGAGCCGAAGTCGCACGCTCAACCGACAGAGTCCCCCAGGCGCCCCTTAAGGACCTTTAAAATCTCCACCCCGCTCCTTCTTCTGCAAATGGACCGCTATGGTGAGCAGTCGGGTCCCAGGCTCCAGGCCTTCAGCCCCTGGGGCCCCACACGGAGATCTAGATTAGGGACGGGCAAAGAGCCTTGTAATAAGGGGTTCTGACCCTTCCACAGGACAGAGGGGCCATCGCCCTGTAATCCCATACACAATGCCCTCAATTCAGGGGAAACTCCCCAGAAAGCCACCAAATCTTCATATGTCACCAACTTGGGCAATCACTTACGGTTTTGCAGTTAAATCGGCTCAGGAGTAACTGAGCAGCCAAGGGCAAAAGTGTGCTTTCAGCCATATGGCAGGCAATTCCCAACGATGTCAACAGAAAATTGCACGTGAGTACCCACGAGGCAAGGCTCATCCCTGGGACGGGTTCCACGGTTTAACTACCATAAAGGGAAGCGGGAAAGCGTGGGAACTAAGGACGGTGGTATAAAGCCATCATTTCTGGACGCACGTAGACAGACTTGGTGGGTCGGGGTCACAGTTCATTACAGCCTATTCCTCCGCTCTGTCCAATTTCTGGGGGGAACAGAAGACAGAGCCTGTCTTGCGAAAGCTTCATTTTCAAATTCCCTTTTGCGCGTCGAGATTCTGCTCGTAGCAAAGAGACACTCCAGAATCGTATCTGTTCTGAGCCAGGGAATGCAGATCCCCGGTCTGCTGACAATCACGTGGAAGAATGCGCAAGGTCTGAAGTACAAAATCCACCATGGTAAGGTCTGCGGTCCCGAGGTGACTGATGAGACAGAGAAGTAACTCGCTGAACGCAAGACACACAGAGCACGCCTTCTATCAAGTGTTGGCACTTGTGCAACGAGCAGGCGAGTGGACGCCCAGCGGCCCCTTCACCCAGGTAGAACTGGCTCTGGGTCACCGGATAGCAGCCGGTGCATGTGGCAGCCCGGGCCGGAGCCCATCCAGCACGTTGCTGAGAACATGTGATACCCCCGATGACTAAGAGTCATCACTCCTATGCCACGACGACCCTGATTTTCACTCCGTGGGCATGAAATAGACCCCTTAGCCTCAGGGCTGGTTCCATCAAAGGCTGGGTGTAGATTACAGATTCAGGGAGGAGGAAAGACATTGCATCTTGCAGTTAGTTACTCCCGTGGGCTCTGCGGATGGGATTGTCCCATCGATTTCATAAGCAGGAGGGAGGCCAAGTGGGGGACAGTCAGAAGGGAACAGAGAATTCATGGGAAAAAGGCAGAGGCTTCAGAAGAATCCTTCACTGGGTTTACCATAGCATCGTTTGCTGGGGGAAGAGTGAGCTAAACCAGGGAGGGGCGGGGGGAGGGGGAGGGGAGCGGCAAAGCAGAATAATCTCCACAATAGCAAAAATGAGAGCTCACCCGTTGGGAGTGCTCCCTGTGCGCGAGGCGCTCAGCCAAGTGTTCGATGCACGGTCTCGCACTGCTGGTGGATTTCAACTCCCCACCGTCCCCATGAGGTAGGTGGTACCGTTACTCTCATTCCACAGACGAGGCAAGTGAAGTTGTATAGTATAGAGAAGGTGGTATAAACCGAGAGCATGAGCCAGGAGCTACCGGTGGATGAGTCCACCCGCCTGGTGGCCCGCTTAGCAAGCTCTAATCGCGGTCGCAGGAAAAAAAAAAAAAATTATTGAGCAATGACCTTCCTGTAGTCCATGCCACGTGGGACTCTTATGACAAGCCTGAGGTAGGAGCACCGGGACAGAGGCTCAGAGAGCGCATTGCCTCCGCTCACGTCGCCGGGAATCGGGAGAACCGCTCACTCAAGGCACCGTTCAAGCTCGGGCCATCTGCTTACAGAGCTCAGCTGCCTCCCAGAGCCGCCGGGCTGCTTAACCACTGCCTGGTTCATCCGTTCTTGAAACGCTCGTGCGTTGACCATCCGGGGTTGAAGCCTCAGTCCCAGAGCCTCGAGTGAGCCCCACAGGGGAATGACGGAAGACTGTGTCTACACTGGGAAAGACTGTTCCCGTGAGTGGCCCGGCCTGGCAGGGGCAGGGATACCCCGGATTAAAGGGCAGGGCAGGGGCCAAACCATCAGATAGAAAGGAGTGAGCAGGAGGTGTGCCGGGGGGTGCCCACATCACGGAAGCCGATTGAAGTGAAGCAGAGGGCCGGGCGGTCAGGTGGCACACTTAGTCCCCAGAGGGCATCAGCGGATGCCTGGGCTGGCGCTGGGGCTGGAGCCGGCCCCCCGGGCAGATGCCCCTTGCAGAACTGTCAGGGTTCATTAACAGCTCGCTTTCTGACTTCTTTGCCAGTTTAGGAAGATTTCTCGTTCCAGCTCTTTTTGCCTTTCCTGCTTCCATTTTCCCCTTCCGGTAACAAGACAGGTGCAGTCCCAAGGATGCTTTAGCGGCACGACGGATAAGACAAAGCCTTTGGTTAATTTTTCCACAGATGAGGATGTGACATTGCTGCCACGTCAGGGAGCAGAGGGGGGCTTGGAAAGGTGCTGAGTAAATGGAAAGGCTGCGTGTGACCCGCGACGCTGCGCGGCCCTCGACGTCTTCACGGAGCAAGGCTTTGAAGCAGGCTCTCCTGCAAGCGTTTGCTTCTTTGCCAGAACAGAGCGTTTGAGAGCCAAGATTAAGCAAAGATCTTGACCGGACGGTTAAACGCAGTTGGTGCTCACGAACTGGGGAGCCGGGATCACCATAAGGAGAAGGCGGCCGCTGCTCCCGGGAACGTGGTGGGGGAATTTGAAATCTCCGCTCACGGAATGAATGGCTTCGGGTTCCCAGGGCGGACGCATGAGGTAAGCTAATGCCGCTTTTCAAATAAGTCGGCCCCCCCTTTTTTAAATGCACCTGCCACGCAAACCATCCCTCACCTCATTCAATCAGGCGCGGGTGTTCCAAAGGGCACCTCAGAATCCGGGGCGGCCCATGGCCTTCACCCCTGCCTCCCCGTTGCCTGGTTTCAGCCCAGCGGCCAGAATGATGCTTCGAAAGTGGGACCAGCTCGTGTCGCTCTGTGTCCCAAATCCTCCAAAGCCTCCCTTTATCAGTCAAAGCAAAATCCAAAGGCCCGACTCAGATTTCCAAGACTATCTACTCTCACCTCCTTACCTCTGATCTCTCTCTGTCTCTATCTCTCCTTCTCCTCCTCCTTCCCCTCCTCCCCCTCCCTCTCCTTCCCCTTCTCCCCCTTCTTCTTCTCTGTCTCTGCCTCTCTCTCTACCCCTGCCCCGTGCGCTTCCTGAAACAGACTCCCTGCGCACTCCGTTTGCATTCACTGCTCCCTCCCCAGAGAACGGCTCATCGCGACCCCGGTTTCAGCATAATTTCTTCCCTCTCCTCATGGAGACCTGGACACAAGTGTCCCCTTACCAGTGACTCCTTCTCTAGCTTCTATAACAGCCCTGCTGAAACCAGCACAGTTCTCCCGCCCCTCGGACGCACGCAGATGCACGTGCGTCCGGATCTCCTTGACCCCTTGCTCTCCTCCGCATCACTGACCTAACACTGCATCCTTCTGTTGTTTCTTTACCCCTGGTACTTCCCCCAAGAGGGCCAGGCTTGGTCCATTTCCTTCCCTGCTAAATCCCTGGAGCCTAAGGACAGGGCCTAGAATATGGTTGATGCCCCCTGAATATCGTTGAATTATTGTTTTTGGTAATTTTTGATGTTTATTTATTTTTGAGAGAGAGAGAGACGGAATGCCAGCAGGGGAGGGGCAGAGACGGAGGGAGACACAGAATCCGCAGCAGGCTCCAGGCTCCGAGCTGTCAGCACAGAGCCCGACGCGGGGCTCAAACTCTCGAGCCTTCGAGCTGTGCGATCATGACCTGAGGCAAAGTCGGATGCTTAGCCAACTGAGCCACCCAGGCGCCCCTAAATATTGTTGAATTATTAATGCCTATGCCCGCCACACAAAAGGTGCTTGAAAACTTCAAGTTCTTGGGGCGCCTTGCTATAAGCACTGGCCGTTTTATATTTTCTGTATTTACCCAAAGACCCTCCTATAGACAGTGAGTTCCCCAGGGCAGGAGTTGTGTTTTTTTCACATGCCACATACAATGGTTAGCACCTATCAAGTACTAGGCCAGCCGTTCATGGTATGGAGATAAGATACAATGTTGATTTAAGGCTGCTGCCACATTTTTGGGCAAGGTGGGCCACGCCCCTAAGGTTGTGTAGTGCACAACATACACAATGGTACATAACAGTCCTGCCACGGTGATCAATCAATGACCAATTCCAATCGGTCATACCTTCCAATGCCTCTCTCCCCTATCCTTCTGCTGCACTGCTGGTGACCTAGTCTGTGTCTAATTAAATAATCTCCTTGGATTGTTGTTTTATAGTCGTGTGATGGCCACGTAAAGGTGCCTGGCAAGGACTGCAATTGACCAAGGACCTTGACTGCTTGCCTAACCTGTGTTCCCCACCAATGACTGACTGAGCATAGCGGTCCCACCAGGAAGCTCGTTGTTTAAGGAGATACACAGGCCTGTTCCTGGGAGATACGTACTCCTCCAACGGCCGACTGTCTCCAGGCCTCCTCGGTAGCTTTTCCAAACCTTCCCAAGACTACACAGAGGTCTGGGATGCTGTCAGCCCGCCCTCCCTCCTTTGCTCATGGTCCACTGGCTCCCCTGGGCTTCTCACAGGTGTTTCTGCTGTAAAATCCCCGTGCGTGTAATCCTGTCTCCACTTCTGCTTCCCGGAGGACCGGGCCCAACACCCCTTTCTCGCCGTGCCGCTCTAGTTTCAATGCCCTGCACGGCCCCCAAATGGAGCGAGCTTCCCAGCAAGAAAATTCGATCAGGTTTCTCCCCTACTCCCAATTCTTAGCTGGCTATCCATCACTCACAGGAGAAGAGCTAACCTGCCGATGTGACATATGAGCATATGAGGCCCTTCGTGCACGAGTCCTTGCTGACTTTTCCAGCCCCTCTCAGCCTCCGCGCCTTGCATTTGATATTCCCACCATGCCAAGATGTCATAGTTCCCCCCAAGGGCCGTGCTTCCCCGGGCTGCTTTATTCTTAACACATTTTCCCTCTGCCCAAAGAGCCACCCTATGCCAACCTTCCATGGCCCCTACACGCGCGCACACACACACACACACACACCCCTTTCTGTGTCCGAGACCCCACTCCAGTGGTGTGCACTCCATAGAGCCCTGCACATGCCTGTCGGGCTGACTCACGTCCTGAGCTCTAAAATCTGGAGAAGCTTTTTTTTTTTAATGTTTCTTTATTTATTTCGAGAGAGAGACAGAGTGAGGGAGAGCAGGGGAGGGGCAGAGAGAGAGAGAGAGAGAGAGAATCCCAAGCCGACTCTGCACTGGCAGCACGGAGCCCGACACGGGGCTCAAACTCACGAACCCTGAGATCACGGCCTGAGCCGAAACCAAGAACCAGACGCTCAACTGACTGAGCCCTCCCGGTGCCCCTGGAGAAGCTTCTTTCCAGAGCTCCCCATAGCACAGTGTTTAGGGGCCTCCTCCTCCCTTCTCGGGGGAGTTCCTCAAAGGAGCTCCCACTAGGAGGGGACCCCTTCTCCAGGGGCTTCTTTATTATCCCAACCCACAGGTGACTTCCCTGGGCCCCGGACACCTTATTCCATATGGCCAGGCCCCCTGCACCACAGCTGTGTGAGCCAGATGTGGGCGTGTAGACTTTGAACCGGTTTCCCTCCCAGGAATTTGGCTTTCGAACCACGAGGAAGTCGGGCTCTCTTTGGGTGGCGGGGTCTGTCGTATCATCATCTCCCGCCATTCGTGGGCGACAGGAGAGCAAAGTCGGCACACGGGAAGGAGCAGAGATGGAAGGGGGTTCTCGTGCCCTTGCCCCTTCCACCTTCCCCCCCTGTGCTATGGCGAGTCACCCGCTATCCTTACGGGAAACTTCTCTTTTCTGTGAAGCCAGTCTGGAAAGCACAAGCCAGCTTTTCCACCTGTGCATCCAAAGTGCCTGGCGTATAATAGATACTCAACAAATGTTTGGAGTAGAATGAATGAATGGATGGATGGATGAATGAAAGCACGAATGAACGAAGGGGGTGGGGAGAAAGTCCACGGTGGAGGGCAATGCTCCCTGTCATTAACAGAATGGGACCCTCTGAGGGAAGTTCGAAGATAGCCCTCGGTGCCGAGGTATCACACCGGTTTTAAGAGACCCAGAGAAAGAGAGAGAGAGAGTCATGGTAGATGTCCTAGTGATAGCATTCCATACAGGTGCAGGAGGACCCGACAGGGAATTAATAACTTCCAACCCCACCGGGATGTCGTGGGGCCGGCCACACCGCCAGCCAGCAGGTGCTGCCACATGGCCCCAAGTCCGCAAGCCACGGCTGTCTGTGCAAAGCCCTTGCAGAGAAACCGGTCTCGAATATCTAGCGTTGTTTCATGCTTGTCCGGGGCCTCTTCCTTCAAATTCAGCGACATTGTCCTTTTGGGGACAAGTGTCTTAGCAGGCAAGAGTGGACTGGCCCCTGGAGGTCTCATTCTGGCCCTTCGCATTGGGCAATGCTGGTCCCTCCCTCCCTGCCCCCCCCCCCCAAAAAAGGCCACACTCCTAAGAGGCGGTTTCTCCCACCGCATCAGCTCATGAAGACGTGCCTCGTGCCCCCCCCCCCCCCCACAACTCCCCTGCAAAGTCCTCCCTGGAGTCTGGCTCCTAGTCAGCGCTCCATAAAGATGGCTGAGTGGGCCTCAGCCTCAGTTTCCCGTCAGTAGCCTGACGTTAAATTGGACCGGAGGTTTTCGGAGGTTTTTCCTAATTCTGAACGCCTGTGATTTTTTACCCGTCATAGCACAGTTCGGGGGCATAGCTTTGGGGCATTTCTCGGTGTCGCCCAATCAAGCCTGTGCCCAAATCAAAACCTGCCAAGGAAGCGAGCATCCCAGGAGGGCTAAAGGAGCAACACTGGGGACAGTGACGGTAATGGCAGTGTTCTTGTGCAGAGCTAATGGTCGTTAGCTGGTCTCCCGGGGTCCCCCGAGTACCTCGGCTGCTAATTAGGAAAAATGTAGCAAGAGGCGTCCCGGTCCCCAGGGCTCTCGCTTCATAATTTCTCATGACTCCTACTTCTTTGGGGTGGCGGCTCCAACCCATTAGTGCAGGCTACTCTCCTTATCTCTGATTGATGGGAATAAAGAGGGACAAAGGCAGCGAGAGGAGCCAGCAAGCCTGGGTCCCCAGGCTACTGCCTCTAGTTCCATCTCTGAATTGTGAGCCCTTATCCCTGGAAATCTGCCAGCAGAATCTGGACCCTCACCTGGAGTCCTGAACTTGACCCGTCGTTCTCCCCTCGGTGCTCCTGAAGGGCCTGGGTCAGACCCGGCACGGAAACCAGACACCGGATTACAAACAAGCGATTCGCCACACAACGAGGGCTTTCATAGATCCAGGGAATCGTGGAGAGCGCCTGACTCTGCTAAAGAAGGTCAGGGGGGAGGAAACTTCTGCTCAGGGCTGAGACCTTGATCCTCGATGGAGACCAGCCCCAGCCCATGTCCAACTGGGTTGTCCCCACTCCACACCCCAGTTGCCTTCCCCCACTCCCTGCGGCCCTTGTAGACTGAGGTCGAGCTCGCCTGGGGCCTGAAACTGAATGGATAATGACAGTGCAATGGCTAGTCTCCCTCCCCGCCCCCACCCCCATTTCCCCGGAGACGGGCCATTCTCTGGACTCCACCAATGGCGCTCTAGCTCCCTTGAAGTGAACCAATAGGAAGCACCAGAAGGATGCTGCAGGGCAAGAGGAGAGAGAGAGAGAGAGGTCAGAAGGTGTTTCCCCCCAGCTCTTGCCCTGCTGGGTGGGTGGTTGGTTCCTCCCATGGCATCAGCCCTTGGAAGCTCCTAGAACCACTCCCTTCTCCCGAGCCTTCGGACCAGGGTGATGACGGCTCCCTGCCAGCCATCCTAGGGCACTTGACTACCTCCCTCTGGTCCCACCAACCCAGCCCACATCTGTGTAAATAGCCCCGTTAGCGCAGTCTCCGCGGCCTCTCCTTTGGAGTGTGCCATCTGTTTCCTGCCGGGACCCCGGCTGAGACAGATGTTTACATAAATACTCTGAGACTCGCGGATTTAGATCAATCCCAGAGTTATTTCCCTAGCGGGTGCGACATTTTATAGAGGGTCTCGTTTGTAAACTTAAGGATCTTACACATGAATATCTAAGAAACCCTTTTTTGGTATCTTCTCCCCGCCCCCCACCCCGGCTTCCCCCTCTCCCCCCCGAGGAGGTTTTTGGGAAGCTTAAAATCCCTTGGCATTCCCTCCTCCCTGGATTTCTGGTATGGAATCACTGCTCAAAATGATTTAGTAGCTGCGAACACCCCAATTCGCTGGGTACGGATGTGTCACTGAGACATTCAGAGCCCCGTTATAATTGGGCACTGACTTGCCTCTTTGCAGGCCCCGAACCCCGCCTCACCCCTCGATTCGTTCTCGTTCCTTCTGCTGCCATATCCTGTCCCAGCCGGGCACCGTCCACCTGCCTTTTCTCCTGTTGTTGTCTGATACCCTTCCTCCTCCTAGCTTTCAACCCATTTCCTGCCGTCTCCCTCCTTTGAGTTCCCAACGCATTCTTATTTTTAAAGCAGTGTCAGTAAAATCGGCTTTCGGGGGGTGGGGGGTTGTGTACGGTTCTATGACTTTCAGCACATGTATAGATTCGTGTCACACTACCATCATGATCAGGATACAAACAGTTCTGTCTCCCACAAAAACCCCTCGTGCTATAATCCCATGAGTCAATTTCTTATGGTAGATCTCTTTCTTTATAGATGTACCTGCACATATATGCAAACGCATATCCATACGTACGTGTGTGTTTGACTTTAGAGTCGTGTCCTAGCCTAGGTCCTAGTTGGAAAGCGGGCAGGAGGAATTCTCCCTTACCCAGGAAGGATCAACCACAAGTTCTATTCGGGCCTTCAACTGATTGAACGGGGACCACCCACATCGGGGAGGACACTTTGCTTTACCCTGTCTACCAGTTTAAATACTAATCTCCGGGTGCCTGGATGGCTTAGCCAGTTGAGCGTCCGACTCTTGATTTCAGCACAGGTCATGATCTCACGGTTCCTCGGTTCAAGTCCCACATTGGACTCTGCACCAACAAGCACTCAGAGCCTCCTTGAGATTCTCTCCCTCTTTTCTCTCCGCCCTGCTCCCCGCTCACATTTGCACATGTGCTTTCAATCTCTCCCTCTCTCTCTCTCTCAAAATATATAAACACACTTAAAAACATTTTAAGACAAATAAATAAATATTAATCTCATCCAAAACTGTCCTCACAGACCCACCCAGAATAATGTGGGACCGACTATCTGGGCACCCTGTGGCCCCGTCAGGTTGACACATAAAATTAACCATCACGATCATACAAATGGAATCACATAATACGTACACTTTTGAGACGGACTTCTTTCACTCAGCGTAATGCATCTGAGACCCACCCAAGTTGTACGTATTAACATGCACATTAATATTCCTTGTTATTGCATCGTAGTGTTTATTGTGTGGACAAAGCACAGTTTGCTTATCCATTTCCTCATGGAAGGATATTTGTGTTGTTTCCAATTTGGGGCCATTGTGAAAACAGCTGCTACAAACATTCATGTACAGATTTTCGGACGCATATTAAGTTGTCACTTCTCTCGGACAATATGGGGGTGAGATTGTTGGGTCACGTGATGAGCGTATACTTAACTTTAATTAAAAAAAATTTTTTTTTTAACGTTTATTTATTTTTGAGACAGAGAGAGACAGAGCATGAACGGGGGAGGGTCAGAGAGAGAGGGAGACACAGAACCTGAAGCAGGCTCTGGGCTCTGAGCTGTCAGCACGGAGCCCGACGCAGGGCTTGAACCCACAAACTGCAAGATCGTGACCTGAGCCGAAGTTGGACGCTCAACCGACTGAGCCACAGGGGCTCCAATTATATGGCAAGTTTTTAATTGAGTGTTGTCATTCTTTCCACTTAATTCCTCTTTTTCAAAATTGTTTCAGTTATTTAGAATCCTTGTCCTTGCCATATAATTTAGAATAAGCTTGTCTGTATGTATAAAAAAAAAACAAACTTGCTTGGATCTTTATTGGAATTTCAGTAGATCTTGCCTTCTGTGACTGTGCTAAATCCATTTATTAGTTTCAGGAGGTTTCTTAAAGATGCCTTAGGGCTTTCTGTGTAGAAAGTCACGTCATCTGTGAATAGAGACAGTTTTCTTTATTATTTCCTATCTGTAATGCCTGTAACTTCTTTTTCTTGCCTTATTGCACTGGCTAGAAATTCCAGTATGATGGTGAATAAGATTGGTGAGAGTTGACATCCTTGCCATGTTCTTAATTTTGTGGGGAAAACCCTTAGTTTTTTTACCCTAATGTAGGATGCTTAACCTTTTTGGTGGATGCCCTTTATCAGATTGAGGAACCCCCTTCCACTCTTGGTTTGCTGAGACATTTTTTAATAAATAGATGTTTTATTTTGTCAAGTGCTTTTTCTGCATTGATATTGACCATGCGTGTTTTTCTTCTTTATTACGTTTGATGGATTTTGAATGTTGAACCCGCTTTGCACTCGTAGGGAAACTTCACTTGACTGCAATGTACTTTTCCTCTTATAAATGGCTAAGTTTGATTTGCTAATACTTTAGGAGGATTTTTACATCCATACTCACGAAGGATATTGGTTTGGAGTTTTCTTTTTTAATATCATCTTTGGTTTCGTATCAAGGTAATCCTGGCTTCACAAAATGATTTGGCAAGTATTCTCTCCTTTCTTATTTCTAGAAGAGTTTATATAGAATGGATATTTCCTTATGTTTTTGGTAACATTAGCCAGGGAAACTCTCTGGTCCTGGAGATTTCTTCCGCAGGCTATTTTTAGCTATGAATTCATTTTCTTTAATAATTAAGAATTCAATTTATTGCCTATATCTTGGGCGAGTTGTGGTAGTTGGTGGTTTTCTGAGGAATTGGCCCACTCATCCCATTTGTGGTATTTATCGGTTAGAGTTGTTCATATTATGCTGTCACTTTCCTTTTCATTGATATCCCCCCTTTCTTCCTGATACTGGTCACTTGCGTCTTCTCGTTTTGCTAGACCCCAAGGGATGTTTTCTCTGTCACTTTCTGATGTTTCTTTCTCCCTTCTTTGCACTGCCCCAAGTACATTTTCTGTGCTCCCACTGCCCCAAGATGCTTCCCAGCGTCGAAGATACAGCCCCACACGCTGTTGAACAGATGAGAATTTTTTTTTTCTTTTAAGTAAGAGAAGTGCCCGCAACCCTGCGTGCAGGTTCCCTCATGAATGCAGCTCAGAGTCCAAGCCAATGTTGATGACACCTCGGTCGGCTGCTGCCACGTTGACCTGGTCACAAGCAGCACCGGTGACTGGCTCCTAGGGGGAGCCTCCCACCCCCTGCTCCTACACACCCTTCCCTCTAAGCACAAGGACGTCTCAAGTGCATTGGGCAAGTAGAGGGACATCCACTGGGTCAGTAGGCTAGGGATACAGGTTTTCCTTGTCTTTTGCTTTTGGTTATCTTTTCTGTTTTGTTTTTTTTTTTTTCCTCCCTTATTTCCATAATGCCTGAAAGAAAAGAGGATTACATTCAGTTCTTAGTTAGGAATCACCCATCCTGGAAAGACTCCTGGGTTTCTGTGTCTTCGGGGTTTTGGGGGGTTCTCTCCCTGTCTCCCTGTCTCTCTGTCTCACTCTCGCTCTCCCTCCCTCTCTGGATGGAAAGAGGACTGAGAGGGTTTCGCCCCAGGAAGTATGAGTGGTCTGCTTTGCTCTCGGCATGAGGGCCAACGCTCCGTTCTTTCGTCCAGCGATTTGCTTGCTAGCGTGGCCTTTGATGGGCCCGTCTTTAATCGTTGGAGGGATGGAATACAGACAGCCAAACCTTGAGCGGTGGGCGCGGAGCAGAAAGAGGGTGGAAGACCCAGTCTAGTTCAGCTGGAGACTGCCCTGTGATTCGGAACAAAATCCCCTTGGGTGTCAAAGAGTCTGATTTTGCCAGGCCCTTCGCTCTGGGTAGGTATTTCATTCAGAGGCATCACAGAGTGGGATCGGGGAAGGCTGTGGCGTGAAAAGTTCGGGGAATTCTGGTACTGATCTGTAGCCATCGTTCAAGACTCACGGGGCCTTTGGTGCACTGAAGATCAAGAGGCCACCATGAAGTCTCCGTGGCCTCCCGAGAGGGACCTGATCCGGGTCACTCTGCACGTGGAAGCATCCTTGGAAACAGGCACTTGGCCTTAATTAAAAATCAAGCCTGTGCAGCTAGACAGCAATTCAGCTATAAATATTTGGGAGCTTCCAGAAGTTTACTCCATCCACTGAGCAGGCTTTCTGGTCACCGAACCTATAAATACTGATTTCTGGATAATGTCTAATTCTCCTGAAAGCACAAGGGCGACCCGTGTCAAGGCCTTGGGTCCCCAGCTCTGCTGCCATTGTTTTCCTTCTCACCAGCTTGGGCCGAACCCTAAACCGGTTTATACAAGCAGACCACAAACAGCTCGGTGAACCCCAAATTGTATACCATAAGAACGGTCATGAGGGGTACCTGGGTGGCTCAGCTGGTTAAGCGTCTGACATCGGCTCAGGTCAGGATCTCCCGGTTCCTGAGTCTGAGCCCAGCATCAAGCTCTGTGCTGACAGCTTGGAGACTGGAGCCTGCTCCCAGTTCTCTCTCTCTCTCTCTCTGTGTCCCTCTCCCGCTTGCGCTCTGTCTCTCTCAAAAATTAAAAAAAAATTTTTTTTTAATTTATGAAATGAAAAATATAAATAAAACGCTGGGAAAATAACCTTAAATTAGGCGCTGGCTGGAACGAAAACTTCGTAGTTCCGTTGCGAATGTAATGAAGTAAAGAAGCATCATTCGTTGATTGATCTGGTGATCGCTTTGTGATGCATATCAATGTTGAATCACTGTGTCGTACGCAACATTATGAAATGGACAGAATA
Source organism: Panthera uncia (assembly GCF_023721935.1). Taxonomy (NCBI): domain Eukaryota; kingdom Metazoa; phylum Chordata; class Mammalia; order Carnivora; family Felidae; genus Panthera; species Panthera uncia. The sequence goes on along the minus strand of NC_064815.1, from coordinate 22,388,063 downwards.
CCGCATGTCAACTGCATTTGCATTAAAAAACAAAAAAAATCACTTGGAGAGCCAATCTGACCAGGAAACACTTTGGGGAAGAAAGAAGACATTAAGTGGGTGTGACAAACGGGCAGCAAGACAGCCGCCGAGAATGAAGACACCCACAAGACAGGAAGGGGGCGTGCAGCCATCCGCATGCATCTGGAAGCCTTCGGATGCCATCACAAGTGGAACCAAAACAAGTAAAGCAGTGTGCGAAACCTAAGCGCTCCTTGGCCCCTGGCTCTACCCTTAACCAAGCTCCGTGCCTCATCACGCCAGAAGTGACACACGCTCAGGACTGCCAGGGTCAACTTCTCTGCCAGAAGCTCTCCGGAACGTCTGGCAGAGGAACAAGCTTGAGAGACAGTCAGCAGGCACCCACATGCCAAGAATCTTCCTTGACCGCGAGCCTTTTCACACCTCAATCTCTCATGGTCTCCCAAGGAAGCGTTGCTTCCTCCTCCCTGGAAGAGGTGGGATCGCGGGGCGCCAGATTGGCCCGGTCGGTGAAGGGTCCGGCTCTTGATGTCCACGCGGGTCATGATCTCACTGTTCGTGTGTTTGAGCCCCACACCGCGCTCCGCACTGACAATGAGAAGCCTGTTTGGGATTCTCTCTCTCTCTCTCTCTCTCTCTCCGACTTTCTCTCTCTGCCCCTCCCCTGCTCATGCTTTGTCTCTCAAAAATAAATATACTTAAAAAAGGCAGGCGGGGGGTAGGATCGACAAATAACTCTTCAAGTCAGGGGATAAAGGGGTGTGTGGGCCACCTACCCTAAAGCACCTCCATTCACACACTGGGGTCAAGGCTCGCCTCTGTGCCCAAGTGCTAGCTCCTTGCCGTTGGAGGAAGGGGAGGGAGGGAGAGCTGCCAGACATATTCTTGATGAATTCTAGTCATTAAGCTAGAGAATCTATTTTCTGTTAGAGAGTGAAGCAGAACAGATTTCACATTTTCGAGCGCACACCCTCAGCATTCTCTATCAGATAGCGTGCGAGGTACTCTGTGTGCCGAATGCGCGTTACCTCCCTTGATTATGACAACGGCTTCGGGAGGATGGTAAATGTATCCATAATTTACAGGTAGTGAAACAGATTCCACTTAGCGAGATGAGATCACAGAGCTGGAAAATGGTAAAAGCGGAGTTTGGAGGTAGGCTTGTCTGACTCGAAAGCCTGCTCTAACATGCTAAATGTTGGGACGACGGCTTATGTGGCCTGAGAAAGAGTAGGTTACGTGCCAGAGGCCGTCGTCCATCCGTGTCCATGAAACTCGGGGCAGTGACCCGTAAGGTGCGAAGGGCAAATAACTAAACGAAAATCATGTGCAAATGAAGTGCAGGGAGGTGTGGAGGATGAGAATTTGACACACACAAGAGGTTTGGGGAAGGGTTTCGAGATATCATTACTTAACATCATTACGCCTCATTATTGATGCTTCACAGAGCCAAATTTTTATATTTACTTGCGAGGTTTTATTTTTTTTTCAACAGTCTCCTTTTGATATAAAAGTCATGCTGACAAAACAAGATTGATTAAAGTTTCTAATTATCTGTCATCACAGCATGACCAGTGGCAAATGGAATGCATTTTCTTGTTCCTTCCAGCAAAAAAAAAAAAAAAAAAAGGAGTTCCCTGATGCAAGACACAAAGATCTTCTGGTTCATTCAAGTGCTCGGGACAAATCTGCACGGCAGGGCACTAACACGGGAGGGTGACGTCACATCGTCTCCCAGCAAAGCTGATTTTGCATTGGAAAGACCATCAGCCGGGGCCAAGAGTAAGGACTGTAGAGCAAGTCTCCAACGCAGACATCTTAGAGAATAATTACTCTCTCCCTGTCTTTAATTTTGGTACCAGATATAACTCGGTTATATCTGCCCTTCCGGTGGTATCCATTGAACAATCCTGCTGAAATCCTCTGTGAGCATATTCCTTTGCTGCCTGCTGTAATAAATACACTCTTGGAGCCTGTGGATGGCTCAGCCAGTTAAGTGTGTGACTTGATTTCAGCTCAAGTCGCCATCTCACAGTGGTGGGATCAAGCCCTGCGTAAGGCTCTGCACCGACCGCACAGAGCCCGCTTAGGATTCTCCCTCTCCTCTCTCTCTCTCTCTCTCTCTCTGCTCCTTCCCTACTTGTGTATGCGTGCACACACACACACACACACACACACTCGCTCTCTCTGCTGCCCTGCTCTTGTGCTCTCTCTCTTTCCAAAATAAATAAACAAATAAATAAACAAGCTTAAGAAAAGTTAAAAAAAAAACTTGCACATTATTAGTGCCTTCACACAAAAGAAATGTATTTTATTTATTTTGAGAGAGAGCGGAAGAACGAGCGTAGGGGAGGAGCAGGGAGAGAATCCCAAGCAGGCTCCACACTGTCAGCGAGGAGCCCGGTGAGGGGCTCAGACTCAGGAACCGTGAGGTCATGACCTGAGCCGAGATCACGAGTCAGATGCTCAACTCACTGAGCCGCCCAGGTGCCCCAGAAATGCATTTCCTATTCAAATGACTGACCAATGCAGGTGCTTCTGGTTGGTAGCAGCCTTCAACAAGGTGTTCAGGAATCCGGGTTCCTTCTATCTTGTTGTTGGGACATCCTATGAGGCCTCATAGTCCCCGCAATCCAATCAGTGGGTGGGGTAAAAGCCCAACCCCCGGTTAAACTCTTCAGGCTATAAATGGCACTTCACCCATAGTCCACGGCCAGATGTCATGATGCCAGTGGGAGAGAATGTATTTTCTCTCCTCCCTGGGGGAGGAGGCTTTGGCCACAGTGAGTCATCTTGCCACCGATATCCACATACTTCTTTTCTTCCACATGTGCAAACACCTACCCCTCCTTGGCTCTCCCCGATGACAGCACCCAGTGCCAAGCACAGGAGTGAAGAACAGCCATTTCCACACAGTTTTGTCAAAGCTCCTCGTGGTATGGTATGTCACGCAGTGAAAATAAAGCTGTCTATCCTCCGTATCCTCAATATACATGGTGGTGACGAGGCAGGGACCAGAGAACCCAACCACTAGTCATCATCATCATCATCATCACCACCATTACTATCATCATCTTCATCACCATCATCATCACCATCATCACCATCACCATCATCATCTTCATCATCACCATCATCATTATCATCACCATCACCATCATCATCTTCATCACCATCATCACCATCACCATCATCATCTTCATCACCATCATCATCACCATCATCACCATCACCATCATCATCTTCATCACCATCATGATCACCACCACCACCATCATGATCACCACCACCACCACCATCATCACCACCATCATTATCATCATCACCACCATCATCACCATCACCATCATCAATAATAAAAGAACAAAAGTCTCTCACTCCTCTCTCCTGAAGGAAAGCCAGCACACTCCAGTTACATCCTATTTTCTAACTTTTGTCTACCCGAGCTACAGCCTTAGAAGCTTTCAGCTCGCTTTCCAAGTTATTCCAGACAGCGCTGTTTTGTGTGTCTGTCATGGATCTCCGATACTGGTGTCCTCAAAGCCCACCACCCACATGCCAAATCAACAGCACATATTTATGGCTTCTTCTGATGGTGACACCTGTCATCAAGGGGAGACCGGAAGTGGGAAGATTGCTTCCGAAGAAAGCCTCCATGCTCTTATGCTTAGAGAATTCTGAAAAGGACCCAAACTGGTATTAGAAGGAAGTCATTCTGGGAATGGGATGTGCATTTGGCAGGTTAAGTTAAAAGAGTTTTGTTTATTCTTTTCTTGGAAACAAAGATGCGGGTGCCTGGGTGGCTCAGTCAGTCGAGTGTCTGTTGATTTCAGCTCAGGTCATGATCTCACGGTTTGTGGGATAGAGCCCCACATAAGGTTCAGCGCTGACAGTGGGGACCCTGATTGGGATTCTCTCTCCCTCTCTCCCTGCCACACCCCCTCTCTCTCTTTCTCTCTCTCTCTCTCTCTCTCAAAATAAATAAACTTTAAAAAATGAAACAAAGAAGATATGAAACTGAATTCTTTCTTTCACTGTAGAGTTTGGTAATTTTGTCTATATTCAAGGACTGATTTAAAAAATGCAATCGAGGGGCGCCTGGGTGGCTCAGTTGGTTAAGCGTCCGACTTTGGCTCAGGTCATGATCTCGCGGTCCGTGAGTTCGAGCCCCGCGTCGGGCTCTGTGCTGACAGCTCAGAGCCTGGAGCCTGTTTCAGATTCTGTGTCTCCCTCTCTCTGACCCTCCTCCGTTCATGCTCTGTCTCTCTCTGTCTCAAAAATAAATAAAAACGTTAAAAAAATTTTTTTTAATTTTAAAATAATTTAAAAAAAATAGAAATATGCTAAGGTCTAAGGAGGAGCTTTGAAAATCCGGAAGCATAATCCAAATTAGTAACGGTCGATGCAGTATATGTTTGGAAACACTGTTGTTACTCTCTAAGTCAGGACTCCTGCCTCTCCAGCCAACACCCAGAGAAGGCAGAAACACAAAAGCGTAAAGTCATTCCAGTCAAGTGTAAGTGTTTAAAAAAAACAACAACACTCAAGAGCATCTGAGGCATTAAATGTATTTCTGAATGAGTTTCAGTATCATCACCCATATGGCATGGAATTGTTTCCTCTGTCTTTCAATGTGTGCTCCTGCTTGTGTTTTGGCTGGCTGGGCCAACTTCAAACCCCATGCTCTCGACACAAACAAACAAACAAACAAAAAGTCATTTATCTCTGGGTTTGTTGGTGAGGCATGGCAGCTTTCTGGAGCGAGGTGGAGCGGTGAGCACGGGGTGAGAATCACCCATCCATCAGACACTGGGGGAAGTGTATCAGCCGGGTTAGCGATGGGCGGTCAGCAAACTAGGCATGGCTCAGAGCCCGATGGGCTTAGCCTTTTCTCCTGGCGATCCAGAAAAGCAGCTGCTGCTGTGGGCCTTCGGTGTCATTGGCTATTTCCAGGAGGTGAATCCGTATGACTTCGGGTCATGTGACCAGAACACATACAGAAATCCAAAAATTGCCAATAGTTTTCGTCCGGGGTAGGGTCTGGTGCGAGGGCAGGGAGGGAACTGCCAAGAATCAGACATGCTTCCATGCTTACCGAGAGACTAGAGTTACCCAAAGGTAACTGCGGACCGGAAGCTCAAGTCCTAGGACAAAGCAGAGCAGACAGGAGGCACAGGGAGTCCATTAGCAAAAGGGACATGGTGTGACCCTGGCTTCAGGTGGGAACCAGGTGGGGCAGCCGTGAGACATCCTTCTAAGGATCAGGGCCGCCCAAAGAATAACTCAAAGGCAAGTCCTTGGATGGAGAAGTGGGGCATGTGAGCACATCCAGGGTCGATCGGCTTAGGCTCAAGAACATGGGCACGTAAGGGGTGGGCTAAGTCTGTGTGGGACATCAGTGAGCCCAGATGTAAGGGCCTGGGGAAGGCAGATCATGGGAAAATAAGGAGCGAGGCAACAGAGAAGGGCAAAGATAAAATAAGTCAAATGTTTAGTCTCTTGGCCTATGCCCCTCTTTTCCCAAAAGGTAATTTCTTAAGATTTCTTTTTTTAATGTGTGTTTATTTATTCTGAGAGACAGCAAGTAGAGGAGGGACAGACAGAGAGGGAGACAGACAATCCCAGGCAGGCTCTGTGCCATTAGCACAGAGCCCGGCGTAGAGCTCGAACTCACGAACGGTAAGGTCAGGACCTGTGCTGAAGTCAACAGTTGGATGCTTGGGGCACCTGGGGAGCTCAGTCGGTTAAGCAGCCGACTCTTGATTTCAGCTCAGGTCATGATCTCCTGGTCCGTGAGTTTAAGCCCTGCATCAGGCTCTGCACTGACAGTACGGAGCCTGCTTGGGATTCTCTCTCTCTCCCCGTGTCTCCGCCCCTTCCCCCACTTGTGCACTCTGTCTCTCTAAAAATAAATGAAGAAACTTTATTTTTTTTAATGTTTTTATTTATTTTGGAGACAGAGAGAGACAGCGCATGAGCGGGGGAGGGGCAGAGAGAGAGGGAGACACAGAATCGGAAGCAGGCTCCAGGGTCCGAGCCGTCAGCCCAGAGCCCGACGCGGGGCTCGAACTCACGGACCGCGAGATCGTGACCTGAGCTGAAGTCGGACGCTTAACCGACTGAGCCACCCAGGCGCCCCACAAATGAATAAACTTAAAAAAAAAAAAGAGAGGGGGGGCGCCTGAGTCCAGATAAACTCTGACCCCCAAGGCCAGCACCCACAGTGTGAGTGGAATTCACTCACTGGAGCCACACAGGATGGACAGTACCCTCTCGAGTCACACTCAACCCCTGGGAAGGCGCGGTCTCGGGGAAAAAAAAAATCATAGGCTCAGAAAAAATAAGGAGAACAGAGATCTGGTAGGAAGTGTGCTGCCTTCCACCCTGCCCACCATCTGTAGGGACAAGTATTGGTCCCGGGAGATTGGAGACCCCTCAAATTTGACAAGCCCGGAAAGGCTAGGGCTTCCTTCGAGGAGTCCTAAGGAAACAAGGGTGTAACTCACAAAGCAAGCTCTCGCTCATTTGCAAAGCAAATTTATGCAAATCCACCGGTGGCCAGAGGTTGGTTTTATTAGCCCCCCCCCC
>NC_064815.1:22366353-22381354 GCF_023721935.1 Panthera uncia | reverse complement strand
CCCCCCCCCCCCCCCCCCCCGCACCACTGTCTCCGGGGACAACACCAGAATCTTTGGGCCGCTCGGCGTTTGTGGAACTGAACTGAACCTGCATTTGAAGCCAAGTGTTCGCGGACAACTTTCGGAGTGCCAGGCGGCGTGCCCCAGGAGGAGAACAAAGGTGAATTAGACCCAGTTTCTGGAGGAGGCAAGCACTCGGTAGGAGAAACAATGTGTCCGTGGATCACTCCAGACTTCGGTGGTCAACCCCGAAACATTTATGTCAAGTGTGGGGTCGTCCTCCCCCCCCCTAAAAAGAGCTTCTGATTCTGTAGTGACTTCACCAAAGCTTCCGACAGACATCTGGAAACAGGGCCATTGCAAAAGATGGATTTATTACTATGCGGTGGCCTTCAATATCATACCGTTTGCTTGGGAATAAAACCAATCGTTAAATTGGGTACATTGTGGACTGGATTTCGTCAACGAGATACTGAGTGGACACTCGAACAACCACGTATTATCCTGAGCCCTGGGCCAGCTACTCTATATGATTTCTCTCTAGTCTTTTCTATCACTCATACCCACAGATTGTCAACATGGGCCCAGAAATGGGAATACTTTGTTCATTCATTTAAAAAAAAAAGGAAGGGGGGGGGGTTGTTGTCGTTGACATACGCCATTCTCTTTCGCGTGCTTCTCTAAAAGCACACTTAAATTAAACAATGGTTTTGCTTTCTACGAAGCCAACTTTGCCTGGGTCTCCTGCGGAGGAGACGGGAAATGGCGGCAAGAACCCCCAATGTGTCTAAGGCCATTGGACGGGAAGTTGTCCATAACATCCGCCATCATTTTACTTATTAGTGAATAAGTACGGTTCACGCCAGGGAGAGGTCTGGGTGGAAATGACAAACACCTTCAGATGGAATCCCTGTGCTTCCAAAGGTAGAATCACAGTCGGCTCCCCCTCTGGCTCTGACGAGTCGTGTGTTGCACACGCACAGGCTCGGGGTAGGGCGGGTGGGGGGGCAAGTCTGGAAGGGAAGCAGAGCCAAGAGTGGACACTGGACCCATTTCCTACAGCGGCTGCAACAAATTATCACCGAAGAGGTGACTCAAAACAACAGACACTTATCCTCTTGCGGCTCTGGAGGCCCGAAGTCCAAAATCAGTAGCCCTGGGCCGAAATCAAGGAGATTTGCTGCGTGGGAAGGCTCCGGAGGAGAATCCGTTCCCTGCCTTTTCCAGCTTCCGGTGGCTGCCAGTGTTCCTTGGCTTTTGGGGCCACATCATGCGTCTCTCTGCCCCCACCTTTTCCGCAGCATTTGCTGTCTCTCCCTCTGCCCCTCTTGGTTGTGCCAGCATTCGGGGCCCCACCCAGAAACTCCAGGACAACCGCAAGATCCTTCATTTAGTCACATCTGCAAAGACCCTCTTTCCAAATAAGGTCACACGTACAGGTTCCAGGGAGTAGGGTCTGATCCCCGTGGGAGCCATTATTCTGCCTACGTCACCAGGCCCCCCATGAGGTCGGCATGACGCTGGTTCTTCTCCGGAAATTAACCCATGCTTGGCTTCTTCCCTTTCTCCACCTCCTCCCACCGCTCCCCAATCGTTGTCTCTCCAGAGCCAGACTCTCGCCGTATCTCCAGACTTCCCTGTTTCAGGGGCAGGAATTGGGAATTGGTTGAGCTGGTCCTTAACAAAGTACCATAGACTGAGCAGCTTAACCAACGTCCATTTATCGTCTCGTAGTTCTGGAGGCACGAAGTCCAAGAACAAGGTGTCGGCAGGGTTGAGTCCTTCTGAGGGCTGTGAGGAAGGATGGATCCGTTCCTCGCTTCTCCCCCGGTGTCTGGTGGTGCGTTGGCAATCTTTGGCATTCCTGGTGTAGTAGGTCTTTGCCTCTGCCTGTTGTGTGGGGCCGAGTTTTCTCCTTTTTATAAAGACTCCATTCGTGGCGGATGACGGATCCCCTCTACTGTAGTATGACCTCAACTCAAGTACATTGGCAACAACTGTCTCCCCTAAATAAGGTCACAATCTGAGATACTGAGGGCAAGGGCTTCAACGTGGACTTGTGCGGAACATAATTCAAGCCAGAATAGTGTCCACGGGCCTACTGCCTTCTTACAGATTTCTCTGCTGCTAACCACCTTTCTCGATTTCTGTCTGTCCCCAACATCCGGACATCGTCTCTGTATCTTCCTAAGACAACCCTGGTGCGCGGTGTCGGGTAGACGGGCTCAGACTGCTTCCCTGGCCTTCCACCAAATGACTATCGTCTTACTCGTGCCTTGCCTGTTGGCCTGGAATTCCTTTCTTTATGTTTATTTATCTTTAAGAGAAAGAGAGAGTGTGTGTGTGAGCAGGGGAGGAGCAGAGAGAGAGGGAGACACAGAATCTGAAGCAGGCTCCAGGGTCTGTCCTGTCAGCACAGAGCCCCACGTGGGGCTCGAACTCACGAACCACGAGATCGTGACCTGGGTCGAAGTCGGAGGCCTAACCGACCGAGCCACCCAGGCTCCCCGGCCTGGAATTCTTTACAGCACTCGAGCTATCGTGCTAAGACAGTGTAGGCATTCAATAAACAGCCATCGAGTTAGTTGATTGATTCATTACCACCCAACAGGTGGGATGTACTTGCAGATTCGGACATACTCACATTGCCACAAGTGCACGAACGTAAGCCACACTCAGCCACCCCTTCAGACATGACATTACCCAGCAGTGAGATAACAGATAAGTGGCTAAGAATCCATAATTCTACAACTCATCCATCATTCTCCTGTGTTGTAGGCCCAGGTTACACATGGGAGCAAAGGAAGAAGCACAGAGCTTTCTGATAAATCACTAAAGAAGACGAGCATGCGTAGTCCCTAGCTACTCTCAAACACTCCCGTTAAGAAGAACAGACCCCAGCGTGCCTGGGGGGCTCAGTCGGTTAAGCGTCCGACTTCAGCTCAGGTCATGATCTCCCGGTTCCTGGGTTCGAGCCCCGCATCAGGCTCTGGGCTGAAAGCTCGGAGCCTGGAGCCTGCTTCGGATTCCGTGTCTCCCTCTCTCCGTCCCTCCCCCACTCATGCTCTGTCTCTCAAAAATAAATAAACATTAAAAAGAAAAGAAGGGCACCTGGGTGGCTCGGTCGGTTAAGCGTCCGACTTCGGCTCAGGTCATGATCTCACGGTTCATGTGTTCGAGCCCCACATCGGGCCTGTGCTGACATCTCAGGGCCCGGAGCCCGCTTCGGATTCTGTGTCTCCCTCTCTCTGCCCCTCCCCTGCTCCTACTCTGTGTGTCTCTCTCTCACACAAATAAATAAACATTTAAAAATTTTTTTAAAGAAAGAAAGAAAAGAAAAACAGACCCTGTCTCTTTGTGGCTTCAGAGTCGTAGAAAGTCAGTGTGATAGAATCCACCCAGGAAAACTAACCAGGAATGCTGTTAGGCAGCCCACTGAGCATTCAGGTCAAGCTTAGCCCCATAATTGCCCGGATCTACCTGTCCATTTTCCCCCTCCTGACCCTGTCCTTCCCTTCTTTCTTCTTAGGTGACACTTCTCATCTTCCTCCTCCATTTCTATTTCAACACCATCGGAAGCACCCCAGAAATCCTCACTGAAACACAGATAAACGTGCCGTGAAACATACAAGGTCATTATCCGTTTCTGAAGTGTCACCCCACACAAAATGCCAGGAGCCAACTGAAGAGAGAGAAGGAGGAAGAAGTTTCGTTTCCTCCTCCTCTCAGAGTTCCTTATTTCTTCTCTCATCTCATTTTTTCACTAAGTATCGAATTCGCGGATAAGACCATTTCTCACCTACGTCAAAGTTATAAGATCTCCGCGGACGGGTGGCCGACAGACACGACAAGGGGCTCGACATCCCTCACTCGTCATCAGGGAAACGCAAATCAAAAACCACAGGGAGATGTCACCTCACACCTGTCGCAGTGGCTAACATCAACAACCCGGGAAACAACGGGTGTTGGCGAGGACGTGGAGAGAAAGGAGCCCTGGCGCACTGTCGGTGGGAATGCAAACTGGGGCGACCACTGTGGAAAACAGTGTGGAGGGTCCTCCAAAGGCTAAAAGTAGAACTGTCTTATGAGCCAGTAATCGCGCTACTGGGTATTTGCCCTAAGAATACAAAAACACTAACGCAAAGAGATACATGCGCCCCTTGGTTTATTGCAGCGTTATTTACAACAGCCAAATGATGGAAGCAGCCCAAGCGTTCACTGAGAGATGAGGGGAGAAAGAACTTGTGAGAGATCTACATGAATACATACACACGTATATATGCAACTACTATTCAGCCATTAAAAAAAGAATGAAATCTCGCCATTTGCAACCACATGGATGGAGCTAAAGAGTACAACGCTGAGCAAGGTAAGTCAGTCATAGAAAGACAAACACCATATAATTTCACTCCCATGTGGAATTCAAGAAACAAAACAAATGAGCAAAGGGGTGAAATGGGTGATGGGGATTAAGAAGGACACTTGTTCTGGGGCGCCTGGGTGGCTCAGTCGGTTGAGCGTCCGACTTCGGCTCAGGTCATGATGTCACAGTTTGTGAGTTCGAGCCCCGCGTCGGGCTCTGGGCTGACGGCTCGGAGCCTGGAGCCTGCTTCGGATTCTGTGTCTCCCTCTCTCTCTGCCCCTCCCCTGCTCATGCTCTGTCTCTCTCTGTCTCAAAAATAAATATAACCATTAAAAATTTTTTTATTAATGAAAGAAGTGCGCTTTTTCTGGGGAGCACTGGGTGATATATAGAATTGTTGAATCACTATATCATACACCTGAAACTAATATAACACTATGTGCTAATTAGCCGGGAATTAAAAGTAAAAACTTAATTAAAAATGTTATGAAGTCTCTGGGGCGCCTGGGTGCCTCAGTCGGTTGAACATCTGACTCTTGATTTCGGCTCAGGCCATGATCCCAGGTTGTGGGCTCAAGCCCCTTGTCAGACTCCACGCTGCGTGTGGAGCCTGCTTGAGATTCTCTCTCCCTCTCCTGCCCTGCCTCTCTAAAATTAAAAAAAAAGTTATAAAGTCTCTAAAAAACTGCAAAGTCCTCAAATTTCAGATCTAAACAACTTCAATGAATCAAAACTAGCATTGCATTGAACTCCATCACTGATTTTTTCCATGAGTCACTTAACTCAAGGGAAAAACACTTAAAAGAAGAAATATCTCACACCCATACATGTGATCTGGTAGCTTTAAGTTAGCCCAAGTTTACATTCCATGAGTTGTGGCTGGAGGAATAAAGTTTTTGTCTCTCATCCCTCTTGTTTTGTCTTTCAACCTTCTTGTTTTGTTTATATTTTGTATCCATTCTACTCGGCCCCTCCCCCTTGAACCCTGTCTTCTATATTCAGCTTCAAGACTATCCTTTGCACTAATTGACTGCTCATAGAAGTTTGAACTGCAGCAGATTGGCTGGAATCCACTCCTCTGGAACTTTCCCAAAGCACTGTCTCTTTATCCATTCCCAACATCTGAAATCTTGACAGGTCCCATTCTTCTGTCTGTTGTGTCTCTAGGGCCTGAGCCTCCAGCCTGGCTTGTTTAACTCATATGACAGCCAAGCCCAACCCAACTCAAGGTCGGGGGCTGGGGGGGGGGTAGGATTGGGGAAATGTCCAACTTCTTCCCAAACTGTCCTATTCAGTCTACAAATGGTTGTTGACCAAGAAGTTAAATAGCAAAACCCAAGGGAGGGGTATTTTAAGCTTATCTGCCATGGAAGCACGGTGGGTGCAACGCAGCACAGGAGAGGGGTAACCACAGGCATCCAGCTGCGTGCAGGGAAAAGGCACCTCACCCACGCTTGGGGAGACAGGGTGCAGAAGGTCCAGGATGGCTTTCCAGAGGAAGAGACATCAATTCTGAATCATAAAAGAAAAATAAATATCTCGTCTCTTGCTCCATTTTCCATGTTTTGAAAGCTTCCACCCGATGTGGCCTTTCCCTTCTGTGATGAACAATTCTTTTTTGTTTTTTTTAAGTTTTATTTATTTATTTTGAGAAAGAGGAAGAGAGAGAGCATGAGCAGGGGAGAGACAGAGAGAGAGGGAGAGGGAGAGGGAGAGAGAGAGGGAGAGAGAGAGAGAGAGAGAGAATCCCAAGCAGGCTCCACACTGGCAGCACAGAGCTTGATGACGGGCTCAAGCTCATGGCCCGTGAGATTGTGACCTGAGCCGCAATCAAGAATCAGACGCTCCACCCGCTGAGCCACCCGGGCGCCCCTGTGATGAACAATTCTATGTGTTGATATGGTTAGGCTTCTGGTGCCCAGTTGCTGGGTCCGACACCAGTTTAGATGATGTCGTGGAGGCATTTTTTGATGTGATTAACATATAAACCAGGAGACTTTGAGTAAAGCAGATTACCCTCCATGATGTGGGTGGGCCTCACCCAGCCAGCTGAAGGCTTTAACGGCAATGAGTGAGTTTCCCCAAAGTAGAAGAGATTTTGTTTCAAGACAGCAACAGAGAAATTCTGCTTACGTTTCTGGCCTGCTGGCCTGCCCTACAGATTTTGGATCTGGGAGCCCCTACAATAGCATGAGCTAAACTACAGAGAGAGAGAGAAAGAGAGAGAGAGAAGAGAAGGGAAGGGAAGGGAAGGGAAGGGAAGGGAAGAGAAGAGAAGAGAAGAGAAGAGAAGAGATGAAAGATAGATAGATAGATAGATAGATGATAGATCAGTCAACTGATTTCCTCTGAGTTTGGCTCTTCTCTAGGATTACAGAATTCTGACACAGATATTTCAAGACCAGGAACACCAACACGCCGTGAGGCAAGGGCAGGGAGAAAGTGAAGAACCCACCATGTCAGGCTTTCTGTGGAGTGCCTGTTCAACCACCAAGGGACTCATTTCTGAGGCAGCTTCAACAAGTCTCTCCTGAAAGAACAAGAAACACCCTGAGGCAGGTCCCCGGGGGCCCCAGAGATATACCATTAAATGCCACGATCCCCGGGGAAGGTGCTCTGAGGCTGATCCCTTGGGATCTTCATTCTCCTATTCAATGGACTGACTGAGCCACAGGAACTTGGAAGTCACGTGAGCAAGAACACTCGGGAACCTGGGCAACCGTGGTATAAGAAGGAAGAGAAGCCACCCAGGCCACCCACGGAGCAAGAAAAAAATCCCTCCACCCAGGACGGAATACGAAAGGCTCGGTTCTGGAAGCCTCTGGGTTGGTCCTCGGTGATGCTCTTACAATACCCTCATCTTATTCCCCAAACTGGATGTGTGCCTGATCAGGACCTGCCTGTGCCATTGGACGTTCCTGGTTTCAGGAGCTTGTTTCTCCAAAAGAGGCCATGACAAATGGCTCCAGAATCTCAGTAGGGTCCCCCCAGGCCACTCGGGAGTTGACTCAAACTTCCAAGAACTGTTGTATGAAGTCAAGAACTGCTCCCAAGAGGGGCTCACGAGATAGAGAAATCAGGGTGGGCTCCAAAGTCAAGAAGGTCTAAGTCATGCTTCGAAAAAGGGCCCCACGTCGGGCTGTTGAGGAACACGATGAAGGACAGACGCATCTTAGGGGGACAATGGCAGCGTGCGGGGGAAGGACAGGACCGAGAGGAGACCCACTTGCTGGATGACAGAACCCGAGGTAGGAAGACGTCGGAGGCAAAAGCTGTCTCAGCTTTGAACTTTCCCATGAGCCTCACGTTCCTCCGGACCTCCTTCTCTGAGCCTCTCCGCGTACCTGATTCTGATCACTCTCAGGGTGACCTTGCTGAACACTGCCCGGCTGCAGCCTCACGGTGGGGCACGGTGACATTGTCCCATCTCTAACCCTGACAGCTCTTAATAAGAAAACCTGGTTCTTGGGGCATCTGGGGTGGCTCAGTCAGTTCAGCGTCCAAGTTCAGCTCAGGTCACGAGCCCGTGGTTCTTGACTTCAAGCCCCCATGTTGGCCTCCCTGCTGCCAGCCCAGAGCCTGCTTCAGATCCCTGCTTCCCCCGTCTCTCCCTGCCCCTCCCCTGCTTGCACTCCCTCTCCCTTTCTCTCTCTCTCTCTCTCTCTCAAAAATAAACATAAAAAAAAAAAAATTCCTCACCCCCAGCTCTGGGCTGACTTCTCCTCTGGACATTTTCTCCTGAGTTACCAGCCGTCGACAGCTGTCGCAGCAGCTCACATTCTAAACGCTCATTATTTGCAGTTTTAATAGAGATGCAAATCCGGATTATGAAAAGCACTTCAAAGGGGAACCATCCACACGCGCGTGCGCTCGCACCCGCGCGCGCAGAGTTTGTGAAGTGCCCGTTTGTAAAATAAAGCCACATCCGCTGAGCTGCGGCTCGTACCGTCCCCGGAAAGCGGTGCCACTCCTCTGGGACGGCGGGCCCGGGTCAGCGAATCAGGCCGCTCGCAGCCTGTCGAGGACGCGGGGCCCTCGCAGGACGAATGAAATGGTCGTTTCCGCCCGTGGCCAATTTCCCTTGTCGGGGGAGCAGCTCTTAACGGGGGAGCTCTGTTAACACGGGAAGGACCTCGACCGGGACCGGCTTCTCCACCTTCAGGTCCACTTGATCTTACCCAAAAGGCCGAGAAGCGATCACCTTCAGGTTCAAGTGTGCCCGGGCTGGCTGGCGTGGGCTGGAGAATCCGATTCACCCACCCGAGCCGGCCACGGCACGGATCGTGCGCCTACTGTGCCTGGGACGCGAAGAGGACACCTCCCCGCCTGGCGCGCAGATTGGAAATCACACGGGCTGTCCCCGGACCTACCAGCCAGATCCCGGCAAGTGGGGTTTAAAGCTTGGAGAAGACGCTGGATCCAAGAGCAGCCCGGGCCCGCCCCGGGGGATTGGTTTGTGCTTCGCGGGAGCCAAGAGCAAGGGCGTGGGGGCCGAGCGGGGAGTGGCTGGCTGAGCCTCCGCGGGCCCAAGTCCCCAAACCCAAGAAATCCCGCGCTGCCTCGGCATCGAGGCCCGGATCTGGCGCAGAGAGCGGTCCCAGGAAAGGGTGAAATTTTTCAAGCAAACAAACTCCCCGCATTCCTTTCTCCTTCCTAGACAACTCCCCCGGCCATCCGGGGTTCTCCCAGGGAGAACGCCGTGAATGTTCCAAAACAACAATTCCCGCGGCCCGATCTGTTCTCTCGCCTCCTGTTCTCTCTCTGGCTCCCACCAGCACCCCCCCCCCCCCCCCCAGGAATCCCACTGTCCAGCCGACCATGTCAGTGCGTTTCTAGCTGCCCTGTCTCTCCCTCCCCTGCACTTGACCTCTGAGTTGCTGCCCCTGAGCCGCGGACCACCTTCTCCTTTCTCATGCGGCCCCTTCCTGCAGCCTGCCTCTGTTTCCCCCTTCCTGGCTCTCAGACTGCTTGTTCCAGGCCTCCCTGGGGGGGCCTCCTCATTTTCACCCCAGGTTCTCTGTGCGGGGTCCTCCTCTCCTGCCTCTGCTTCCTGCCCACGGCAGGGGTAAGTAAGCGGGTCCGACTTGGGCGGCGCATTCGCACCTGCGGTTCCCACATCCTGCGGCACCCACCTCATTCCCAGTTCCCGGGTTTGATGTTCCAGTTGCCCCGTGGGCACCGGCTGGCTGTCTGGTCTTTCTCTCCTTCGAACTAAAGTGAATGGTGGAGGCGGCCAATGTGCAGCCCGGGGGCTGTTGCCTCCTTGAGCCTGCCATGTGC
Source organism: Panthera uncia (assembly GCF_023721935.1). Lineage (NCBI taxonomy): Eukaryota > Metazoa > Chordata > Mammalia > Carnivora > Felidae > Panthera > Panthera uncia. Next base: position 22,371,711 of record NC_064815.1, on the reverse strand, counting down.
CTCCCCAGCTCGGCCACGCTGGGTTGAGCTCCCCCCTCCTGAAACTGTTCCTCCCCTGAATCCTCACCGCCTGTCCTCAAATATCCTAAGAAAGGCCGTCCCTGCTCGAAGGGGAAACGACACTTCCCACGCCCCTTCTACCGCCTCGCTGACCAAATTCAGTGGTTGTTTTAGTTATTCACTGTCGGTCTCCGTTGCTCCGTGGCTAGAACGTGAACTTCGTGAGGGCAGGTGCCTCGTCCCACAGCTCCCCCCACGTGACATTCGGCACAGACCCCTTCTTCGAGCTCCAAATCCACGTGCCCGATGGTCCACTTGGCACCCTCTCTGGAGGTCTCACAGATTAAGTCCAACATAGCACGTCGACACCCCTCGTCTGTATTTTTTTTCTTTTTCCTTTTTTTTTAATGTTTATTTACCTCCGAGAGAGAGAGGGAGAGCGCAAGCAGGAGAGGGGCAGAGAGAGAGGGAGGCGGGGAATCCCAAGCGGGCTCTGTACCGTCTGCCGTGGAGCTGGATGCAGGGCTCGATCCCATGAACCGTGAGGAGCACAACCTGTGCTGAGATCAACGGTTGGACGCTTAAATGACTGAGCCCCGCGGGCGCTTTTTTTTTTCCTGTTCCTTCTTTTTTTTTTTCTTTTAATTTTTTTTTTTAACCTTTATTTATTTTTGAGACAGAGAGAGACAGAGCATGAATGGGGGAGGGTCAGAGAGAGGGAGACACAGAATCCGAAACAGGCTCCGGGCTCCGAGCTGTCAGCACAGAGCCCGACGCGGGGCTCGAACCCACGGACCGCGAGATCATGACCTGAGCCGAAGTCGGACGCTTAACCGACCGAGCCACCCAGGCGCCCCTTCCTGTTCCTTCTTTATCTTCATCACAGTGAATAAATGGTGCCGGTCACTAGGTCTAGGATCCTCCCTCTTTCCCACCGCACCTGCTCACATCCGCTTCACCATGAAGCCCCGCGGGCGCCACCTCCAGGATCTACCCCCAAACCTTCTCTCCGGCTCCACTCTATACCCCCACCCTTATTAGCCGCCGTCAGCTCTAAAAGGGAATGGCCGTCCAGCCACCATCCCTGAACGCACTCACCCTCCCCCGGAGGACACAGAATGTTCTTTTTCTCTTAGATTTTAACCCTGGTGATGTCATGCCCACGCTTCCAGGCTTTTATTTGCGAGCTGCTCGCATGACCTCCTACACATTTCAGCACGCACGTCCCTTCTCGTCCTTCTTAGTCTCAACCTTCACCAACCGTTCCCCTGCCACACTGGTTGTCTTCTCCTTCCTGGGACACCCAGAGGCCCTTGCGGATGCTAGTCCCTCCGCCTGGAAGGTGCTGCCCCCTCGTCTGCAAGGGGCTAGCTCCCTCTGTCCTGGAGGCCCCGACGTAAATGTCACCTTCTTGGTTCACTAAGTTGGTTCTTCCCCCACCGCCCTTCTTCTGTGTCCTTCCCTGCGGTCTCATACGGTTTTCTCCTCCACTAAACAGTAAGGTCCCCAATCAGTTCCCAAGACTGTTTTATCTACAAGGTACACCCAGATCCTGGCATAACTTACAGGATGTGTTAAATATTTACTGAACCACAAGAAAAAGGAAAGTCTGGAAGGGAAGGGAGGAAGGAAGGAAGGAGGGAGGGAAGGAAGGAAGGAAGGAAGGAAGGAAGGAAGGAAGGAAAGGAGGGAGGGAGGGAAGGAAGGAAGGAAGGAAGGAAGGAAGGAAGGAGGGAAGGAAGGAAGGAAGGAAAGAAGGAGGGAGGGAGGGAAGGAAGGAAGGAAGGAATTTCACAAGTACTTTTAGACTACATACAAACTTTGTCTTTCCCCAGCATTATACAACCCACCAGGCATCCCAAATCCCCTGTCGCAACGGACAGGGTCACCATTCTCTGTGTTGTCCAAGTAAACACCTCGAAATCATTTTCATTCCTTCTCTCACCTCCCCTACCTGGTAGACCACCAGAAGTCATCATCTCTACCTCCAAAACATATCTCAAGTTCCTCCCTCGCCCATCATCCCCCCTCCCCCCACTTGGTAACTTGGATACAGCCTTTGTGATGTCTCATCTAGACCATTACACGAGCTTCCCGGCTGGTCCCTACTTCAGACCGGCTCTCCTGCCAACCAGCAAGTTCTAAAATAGAGGCGTGACGTCTGCCATGCCACTTCTCTCAATAACGTCCAACGGCTCTCCGCTGACCACCGAATTCTTTGCCATGGCCTTCAGAACTCTTGAGATTCTGGCTCCGTTCCATGTCTCCTGTCTGATCTCCAAAGGGGTACCAGAGATTATCTTGGCCCCCGCTGTCACTGACACCCCATCACCCTCAATTTTAGGCACGCCACCAGCCCTCACGTTACCATGTACTCACTCTAGAATCGCATTTCCTACCTCCAAGGCCCCGACTCATAGCCAGGCTTGGTCATCTTCCCATAAGGGAAGCCAAAGCTAAGCACGTTTGCATAAACTTTAAATCAATGACCGGACTTCTTTTTCTTTTCTTTCTTTTTTTTTTTTTACAATGAAAAAATGTGTGTTTATTTTGAGAGAGCGTGCGCGCACGTGCACGAGCACAGGCAGGGGGAGGGGCAGAGAAAGAATCCCAAGCAGGCCCCTCTCTGTCAGCGCAGAGCCGGACGCGGGGCTCGATCCCACGACCCATGAGATCGTGACCTGAGCTGAAATCCAGAGTCGGACACTTAACCTACTGAGCCACCCAGGCGCCCCTCACTTACTGGATTTTTTGTGTGTGTGTTTTATAGCACCTGGGCAGCTGGACCAGCTCTACATCGAGCAGTTACAAGGCACCCGCTTTTCTCTGCCGAGAAAGGCTCACACACCATATGGTTTTACCATCATCCCTACCAAGAAAGTAAGAAACCAAACTTCAATAAACGGAATTACTTTTTCCAGGTCACCCAGTTAGCAAACACGAGAGGTGGGAACCTAACCCAGGCAAGTCAGACCCCAGAGCCTGCTTTTATTTAAAGCACTATTTGGTACAGCTTCAAAAGGCGGTCGTCCCATCTGATTTTTCTTTAATGTTCGGCATCCAGGCTACAGTAGACAATCAATAAGTGTTTGTTGATTGAAGGAGAGAGAGTGGAAAATCATCAGGCTTCCCGAGGCTCACAAGGGAAACCGGGAGACTCCTTTGCAATTTGGCTGAAGTAACTATTCAGTCAACATTGAATCAAATGTGAATTGAATTGAGTTACCCCAAGTAATAGAGCTAGAGATGTCTCCCGAAGTGAAGACAGAAAACTCCCTTCTATATGACTTTGCAACTTATCACTGTCAGAAAGGCTGCGCGGGGAGAGCTGGGGCTGAGCTGGCATCCGCAGAAGAGTCTGGAAAATAATCAATTGAATTCAAACCACCATACATCATGGACGTGGAGAGCCGGAAAGGGCCCGGGAGATCATCCGCTTCTCTTCCTTCATTTTGCAGAGGAGGAAAATAAGGCCCAGCAGGGGACGTACCATCCCCTAAGGCACCCAGATTTGTGGAGCGTTAGTAGTAAGGACAAGCTGAAACCAGTCCCTTTCTCCTCTGTAGATTAGTCCATTGCTTTGCCAGAACACAGCCTTCAGGTGCCAAAATGCCTACCTACGTTATTCTCTTTTTTTCTAGGTGATTTTTAGATCCATATCCAAATTTTTTACTGCCGTGTATGCCTACTTAGAATAAATAACGGCAACGTGCTTGTCTTTAAAGGATTATCTGCTTGAATGTTTCACTTGAATTTGGGAAGGGGGGTGGCTAAGGTAATTGATAGCATCAGCCAGCAAATAAGAGCCATCTGTCTATAGAACTTTCACTTTCAGATGTAGAATGTGACTTTTCTAGCCATCGGCCCAGCAGACCGTAATAACCCTAAACTTTTCACTGTTAAGATAAGGGGAGATCAAGTCCAACCCAGGATAGAAAGGGCGGTGTGCAAATGTCAGGGGAATGGCGATAAAACACCCTATCGGCTACGGGGCTATCGAAGGCAATTCACACAAAACGTGGCTCAGACAAAGAGAACGTACGTCACCTCATGCAACTGACAAGCCCACAGAGAGGGCCGGCTTCAGGTGGGGTTTGCTCTAGCAGCACAAATGGTGAGCCCACGACCCAGTTTCTCCTGCCTCGCAACTGAGTTTACAAGGTGCCCAAAGCATGGGTGACTGCCCTCAAGTTGCTCACTGCCAATGAGGGAGACAGATCTATTGTGATCATCTTCTAGAAACAGCAATCTGTGCATGCTGAGTCGACTTCCTCACCACCTGTTCACCCCTCGGCCCATTATGAGAGATATTCACTGAATCCTTGAGAGGATAGAAAGAGGTACTTCCCCAGACTGGGCACAGCACTTAGCTTTCCTACTCAGAGAGCTCAGGAGGTGTGTCTGACTCCTTGAAGAACCAGCTAAAAATAATCCGGGAAGTAGGGGCGCCTGGGTGGCTCAGTCGGTTGCACATCCGACTTCGGCTCAGGTCACGATCTCGCGGGCCGTGAGTTCGAGCCCCGCGTCGGGCTCTGGGCTGACGGCTCGGAGCCCGGAGCCTGCTTCCGATTCTGTGTCTCCCTCTCTCTCTGCCCCTCCCCCCACTCATACGCGCTCTCTCTCTCTCTCTCTCTCTCTCTGTGTCAAAAATAAATAAACATTAAAAAAATTTTTTTAAGTAATCTGGGAAATAGAGTGGAAGAGGAATTAGTAAGCACAAGGGCAAAGAGATTATACTTGTGGGTTGTAGAAGGGGATTACTGAAAAGTCCTGATAGAGAACAATCCAGAAGTAAGGAAGGCAGAAGTAGGTAGTCCCTGGTAATAGAAGGCCATTCATATAGGGTGGAGAGACACTTAGCAGATGAGGGCCACTCTTTAAGGAATTACAACCAATGTGGATTGGGGGGTTTCCAACATCCAGGACCTGATTGTGGAGGGAGGTACACAGCACAGAGTTTCTGGAATGAGAAAAGAAGCTGGAAATGGTCTCCTCTCTGAAGGAAGCCACATTTCAGAGATAGGCCCAGGAAGGGGGGCCCACGAAGAAGATAAAGAACAAATACAGGCAGGAGTTAGGTATCACAGGAGAAAAAAACCAGTGTTAACCACGATCCCTTCCCTGAACTGATGCTCAAATTTTCATTTTCCAGAAAGTACCTTTTTGTGGAGAAAGGTTCCACATATTTCATCAGAAACACAAAGATGTCTGTGACTCAAAAGTCGCTAAGAATCACTGGTCAAGAACATAAGTACAAAGGAGGGCATGACAAACAGTTTTAAAAACCCCCGACAGCCAGTTGTATGGAAGACAGAAAACAGAAATGTCACGTCACTGGGGGCCCTGAGAAAAGCCGTG
>NC_064815.1:22246805-22366253 GCF_023721935.1 Panthera uncia | reverse complement strand
GGCTCCGAGCCGTCAGCCCAGAGCCCGACGCGGGGCTCGAACTCACGGACCGCGAGATCCTGACCTGGCTGAAGTCGGACGCTTAACCGACTGCGCCACCCAGGCGCCCCTAGAGGGTCATTTTTAGAATGTGGGGGAGTCCATCATGTTTGTGGTTTGAGGGAAGGAATCCTGGAAGCAAGTACTGGAAGAATAAATCAGGCATTTTTGCAGGCCCAGAGTTCTGACGGAATCTTTCGAGCCTAAAACGTATAGGTCTCTGGTCCCAGCATTTGGTGGAAGACATTCCATAGCCACACTCATCAACACCAACTTCATGCTTGGTCCGAGGGAGGACAAGGGAGCATCCTTCCCACAAATTAACTTTTTTTCCTTTGTCCCCTCCAAATCTCTTGCCAAGGAAAGGCCCACCTGAGAAGGCTGCTTGCAATTTCCTAACATTCCCTTCTCTTTTACCAAAGAGACGTGCTAAAGAACAACAAAGGCAAAGTGTGATGCTCCATGAGAGAGGAACAAGTTCTTAAGATACACAGACAAAATGTTGGTCTACACTGAAAAAAAAAAAAATCCCAAATGTTTTCTTCTTGATGCCCCCAAATAAGGCATTTGGCGAATACGGAATGTGTACGTTTGTATTCGTCAGCTATCGTTGAGAGAAGGCTGCATAACAAACCACCCCAAACCCAGTAACGTAAAACAATAATCATCCGTGTTCACATTTAGTGTTCTGTGGGCTATGAATCTGCTGATTTAGGCCAGTCTCAATCAAATGGCTCTGTCTGAGGCTACAGGTTGGGTTGATATCTACTCCATGTGTGTTGTTTCTGGGACCCAGGCTGAAAGGGAAGCACCTACCTGGGGAAACTCCTTCCAATGCAGGTCACCAGAGCACGGGAAGTGAGCAGAAATGCACAAGGCCCTCTCTCTAGTGGGAGCTGCTGCAAAGGCAAATGGAAAAGGCCATAAATACGTAAATCTAACATAAGGAGGGTGTCTGCGAACAATGGATTCCATCTATCACAGGGTAAGCCAGGTATCGAGAGAACGGTCAGGATTTTTGGGCATGTTAAAGATGATCTCTTGCCTTTTTCAACCCCAGCACTCCATAGAGTCAACCTCGATGATCACACACGCACACACACCCTTGATGCAGTTCATGTTCACAATCCTACCCCCTGGAACGCATGTGCCATCACGGAAGCCATCTTCTGAACAGGTGGTTAATGTAGTGGAAAGAACCATGTGCTCAAAGTCAGAAACTCTGTGTTCTAGTCCTGATGCTGCCACCAATGGATGTAGCCTCTTGGGCTTAAAATAGAAAAGACTCCAATGAGTCAAGAGACTGAGCTGCCATGGCCGGGGCTAGGACGTGAGAAGGGGAACAGAGGACGAAACTCTTCACCGCGCTGGTTAGACTGACAGTCAAGAGTTTACTACACCAACCACTGGAGAATTCGAGACGTTGGATTTAATAAAATACTAATCCTCCAAAGAGCAGAAGAAAGTCTCGGGCCTGTGACCTTGCTCCCAGGGCATGCGAATGGGGGAGAAGTTGACAATAGATTCCGCACCCTCTCTGGGAATGGCAGCCCTGATCCTGAGAGTCCTTGAGGAGCAGACGCGGCTTCTAGCCCTTTCTGTCGGATATAGCAGAATCAGGTCCATGTCGAAAATATTCACCTGGGCCTTTGGAGGACAGTTTACCTACAGGCGGGAGCAAACCAAAGTGTCCCAAAGCAGAGCCACATAAAAAGATTGTGGCGTATCACATGGCCCAAGTGTAACTTTCTTGACCATTATATCCATGTTTTCCAGAAAAATCTAGACTCTCTCTTTTGGAAGGTGCCGAACGCACCTTCATTCTATAATAGAACCTCCTAGCCTATGTGCCCGAGCACCTGACCCCCTACATGAGTATGGCTGGCGTGCCAATGTACTGATCCTTTCTGTCCTTTGTGCAGCCAGGCAGAGCCTGGGAACCACGTTGCTCTCAGACCCGTGGCCCCTGGCCACATTTGGGGTACTCGTTCCCCCGGTGCGCCACGCAAAATATCATCACTTTCTACGTGTGCCCTGACACGGAAAAGGTTGAGAAGCATCCATCTGTCTATACACGCAAAAGGTTAAAAACTTCAAAGGTATCTTCTAACATAGGCTGAAGAAGTAGAATTCTCAGCCTGGGTTCCCAGAGAGAATTAATCCCTAATTCCAGAAGGCATCCATTGTATGCAGCAAATTAAACTCTTCTGATCGTTCAGAAAGGCACTGGCTATGTCCTGCTCTTGGAAGAATGGAGAAAACAGTCACTCAAATCACCTCCTGTGTTCTGTGGTTCACATGAGGAGCCTGGTGAGAAACATTGTCGGACTGCTTACTGTTTACCTCCGTGGACCCTAACTGGTTTTTATTTTCGGCCTTGTGTTGGAAAAACAAACCAAAACTAGCTTCTAGTCAAGTAGGCTCACCTTCGTTCAAATATCTAATTTAACGCGCTAAACATCGCACCGCCATAGATATACGTGAGACTGCATGAATTACTCTCCTCGATGGTTTGACATTTTTGGCAGATGTTTCCTTTGATCTGAAATGGGCGAATGGGAGTCTCGCCTTCGCACAGAAAAAGAAATGGGACGGCAATTGTTCCCGAAGGGGTAGTGGCTCACCTCATCACCAGCCTCTTGACCCCTAATGAAGCGCTCTCCCTTCCTCTGCTTTCCCTGTCAAAAGCACGCTTTCTGATGATTTCCCATTAAATGCCTCATCCCCATTCACTCTCCAGAGAGCACTTTTGAAGCATCGTCGTTCTCTTACCCAATCACTTAGCATGGCTGCTCGGTGAAATCTGCGGTTTGGAAACCTTCTCGTTGCTCCTAACCATTCCATTTCTTGGATTCCTAGGGACGTGTGCACCTGATAATCAAGAGCTATTCATGGGAAGTCTTCATTACATTTGATGCGGATAATACCAATTTGCCTCGTAAAATGCCACTCAGGGTCTCATTTTTTGAACGGAGACGTTGATTTACTTACATTTTCAGAGCACACACAATAAGGCAGAGAATTAAAATAATGGACAGCAACTAATAGAAAACAGCTGTGACTCTGAAACTTGGGTGGCGCCTTCTCCAGTCTTGAAGCAATGCTGGGAGAAGAATGTTTACCAGTAACGGAGACAGCAAAAAAAACAAAACAAAACAAAACAAAAAAAAACAGGACAAAATAAACAACAAATTCTCATGGAATGAGGGCAGGTTCCCAGCGGTAGCCCCTCGTAGCATCTCGCGGTGCAACCAAAAATGAATCCACAAAGACTGCTAAGCTAGGTTGGTTTTATTTTCCCTGGAGACTGGGAAGAAGATGGAAGGAGTGGAATTTTGTCTTCGTAAAATGTTTTCTGAACAAGTTCAGGGGCTGTGTCATCTGGCGGGGCAAGTCGCATACCAGGTCTGAGGTTCTTGTCATAAGGCGCGTGCCTTTGACTTCACGGGAGAAACTCAGCCCTCAGATCCACACCGAGAATGTCACAAAATCCAAGGGAGATGTACCAAGCGCTCAAGGCCAAACCTCAGGCATCCCCTTCTGGTGCAGGGCGGAGGATTGAATCTGCTGTCCCTCCGTGTCCGGAAGGAGCCGGAAGTGGTAAAGACCACGGTGAGCGGTTGTTTTTGGCATCTCGTGTCCATCCGTGCTGGAACACTGGGCTGGTTCCACCGACCGGTTTTGGCTGAGTGGCCATCGTGTTTGAAGAACCTCTTTCCCTCTTGTTCTGAGTTTTGAATGACACTCTGCCAAATTAGCCTAATTCCATTTTTGCTGCATTTCAGCAGATCACATTAAACAAATGGATTGAAATAGTTTAGGGTGAATGAGCGGGGACAAAAATTAGTGTGTTTTTTTTTTATAAGAGTGACCACCTAGAGATCCAGGCCTAAGTAAGGGGATGCCATAAACAGAATGTTTGTGTCCCCCCCAGAACTCAGATGTTGGAACCTAATCCTCAATGTTGTGATGGTATTTGAAGGTAGGGCCGTGGGGAGGTGATAAGGGATTAGTGCCCTAATGAGAGACCCCAGAGGGCCCCTTGCCCCTTGCACCATGGGAGGACACGATGAGAAGGCAGCAATCCATACCAGGAACCAGGTCCTCGTCAGACACCCTGCTGGCACCCTGAACTTGAGCTTCTTAACCTCCAACTGTGAGAAATTTCTATGATTTTAAGCCACACAGTCTGTGGTATTCTGTCACTGCAGCCTAAACTAAGACTGGGGCAGGGACAGAGAAAGTGAAAAGCTACCAGTACAGAGAAGAGGGGCCTTAAGAACAAAGGTGGTCAAGGACACCTGTAGACCCCATCCCATCTCCCATTTATCCTAGTTTTCTCCCTCCTCGAACACTCTTCCATGGCCAGTAAGAGCCAAGAGTTTGGAAGGAACCTTCCGGGTTCTCTAGTCCAACTCTCTATTCAAGATGGTACCCGCTACACCTGCGGTTCTCAAGTCATGAGAAGCTTTTTGGAATGTGGATTCCTAAACCTTGCCCCCAAGGATTCTGATTCAATAGCTCTAAGGATGACCCCCAAGAATCTTCATGATTCACAAGTTTCCCCCAGATGATTCCGGTGCTGGCGATCTGCTGAACCCACCTCGGGCGATGCTAACCACAGTTTCCGTACGGTGCCATTGCTTCAAAAACCCTGGGAGTGAGGTTTTCACTTCCCAGCAGGCAGTCAATGCTCAGACAGAGCGGGTTACTATTATAAAGGTCCTTCTTGTTCTTCAGCCCATTGGTTCCAGCCATGAATCCAAGGGACCGTGTGTGGCGATTCTCCCTTCTTGAATGATCCTCCAGAGATTAGAGACCATTCATTGGTCCCTCATCCTGAGACTTCCTTCCTCCTCTCCTAGTTTCTTTCAATGGCTCCTCACCTCAGTCAGAATGAGCTTTGCACCCATAACCATGCCCGTGACCTGACCCATACCTGCCTCTCTGCGGCCTCCTCCCTCTCCAACCCTTGCCCCACATGTGAAATCTCCACAACCCCACAACAGTTGTTTGCACATGTTGAGATCCACGTTTCCACACCTTTACTCGTGGTTTTTCTTCGTGTGTGTCTTATACTCCTCCTTCCCCTCCATCTCCTTAAAGTGGTCGAACTTCAAGACCTACCTCAGGCCTCCTGACCTCTAAGAAGCTTTCATAACCATCGCAGAATGGGTTAGATGTGCCTTTGGTGTGATTTGTACCTCTTCAGCCTACCTCAGGTATGGCACTCATCAGCACCGGCTTAGAATGACCTGCTTTTTTCTATCTCCAACGGTAGACTCAAGGCCTTAGTCTTACCGACTTTCGTGTCCTTGGCCATTGACCCACAGATATGACTCCGTGGGTATTTGTTCAATTGAATCATATCCTCCAGGGCTTGAATGCAGAAGACAGCCCTTTGGCCTAGCATCACCCCTCCAACCCTTCATCACAACTCTTTTGTTTTTAAGTTTACTTGTTTATTTTTGAGAGGGACAGAGAGAACACGAGTGGGGGAGGAGCAGAGAGAGAGGGAGACAGAGAATCCCAAGCAGGCTCCACGCTGCCAGCGCAGAGCCCCACGTGGGGCTTGAACCCACGAAACTGAGACACCGTGACCCGAGCTGAAACCAAGAGGTGGACGCTTCACCGAATGAGCCCCCCCCAGGCGCCCCCAAAGTATTTTCAATAGTGGTAAAAGCTACAGGAAAACGTGAGGGACCGGGAGGGGGCTCGAAAGCGGGGGGCATAATCTAAGTGTGGTGGGTCCGGTCCACGGAGAGCGAGGGGGCTCTGAGGTCTTTGCACAGCACTGTCTTCTACTCTGAGTGCTCTTGGGAGCCATTCAGGGTCTCGAGGAGAAAAGATAACTCGAACCACCTGACACGGCAGGACAATCACTGCGGCTTATGCTCTAAGACGGGGGGTGGAAACAAGAGCCCATTGTGTCCCAGGCCCTGAGATGTGCAGGTGGAACCTGGGCCACCAGTTCTGTTGAGGAAATAATGACAAAAATTAGAAGAAGCATCCAAACAGGTAAGTCCACTCCTGCGCTCCCAGCTTCTAAAGACCCTTGCAGACTCTTGGAAACACGGGCCCCGGGTTCCTTCCCCTCCGAGCCTCACCCGCCTCTCCCCCACGTGGACCCTGGGCCTGGCTTCTGGCCTCAGCCCCTGCTCCCGAACCCGCTTGATTTCCTTCCTGGCCCTCATCACGCCTGGAGTGACTGTAGCCACGTCGCCCTGGTTTGTCTTCGGCTCCTTCCAGTAGAACAGACGTGGCCCGAGGTCAGAGGGCAGGTGGCGCTCATTGGCGACACGTTGTCAGCCCTTGCCGTGGACTTGTCACACGTCAGGCATTCCGCAGATGCTGGCGGACTGCGGCCACTTTGGCAACCCCAAGGCAAGTGGGAGACGTCCGTCTTCATCCAAATAGGCTTTCCTCGTATCTCGCGGGTTCCATCTGGTCTTCCTAGGTCCTGCCCAAAATTTGATTAAAATCCAACGAATGCCTCAGCGCTTTAGGCTCGGGTTACCCTCTCAGACCACTGCTCGAGTCTTCTGGAATTGAGTCCATCAGGAGAAGCCCTAACATCTCCCCCTCCCCGCTTTCCGCGGAAAGACAGGCTCTGAGCCATGGTGGAGCCCCCTCCCCTCGTGCCGTGGTGGTGCCACCAGATGAGACAGCTCGATAGAGATGCCCCCAACACCAGGCTCGGCGCTCCTCTCCCAGGATGGCCTGGTGTGAACAGAAACAAGAACTGAATAATACAAGAATCAAATAACAGGGGCGCCTGGGTGGCGCAGTCGGTTAAGCGTCCGACTTCAGCCAGGTCACGATCTCGCGGTCCGTGAGTTCGAGCCCCGCGTCGGGCTCCGGGCCGACGGCTCGGAGCCTGGAGCCTGTTTCCGATTCTGTGTCGCCCTCTCTCTCTGCCCCTCCCCCGTTCATGCTCTGTCTCTCTCTGTCCCAAAAATAAATAAACGTTGAAAAAAAAAAAAATTAAAAAAAAAAAATAAAAAAAAAAAAAAAAAGAATCAAATAACAGGAGAATCACAGTCACCTGCTCCACTCACTCCTTGATTTCCACATCAATTCACCAACTCGAGATCTTAGAGGAAAAATGGTTCCTTCTCTCACAACGCTTCTTTTTATTATTTTTTAAGAAGGGAAGCACTTTCCCTTTATTCTTTGAAATGTTTATTTTAGAGAGAGAGAGCATGAGCGGGGGAGGAGCAGAGAGAGAGGGAGACACAGAATCCAAAGCGGGCTCCAGGCTCCGAGCTGTCGGCGCAGAGCCCGACGCAGGGCTCGAACCCACGAACCGTGAGGTCATGACCTGAGCCAAAGTCAGACACTCGACCAACTGAGCCACCCAGGCACCTCAATGTGTGTGGGTTTTTCTCCACCAACAACCAGTTCTCTGACTCTCTGGGCATCAACTGGATGTCTTACAATCAACTCCATTCTGACTCCTGCAGTTAGCGTGGACCCCACAGGTTAAGAGTGTAGCCCCCCAAGGCTGCCCCCACTTCAGACACCAGTTAAAAGTCTCAGGCCTCGTTTACTTCTTTTTTTTTTTTTTTTTTTAGTAGGCTTCATGCCCAACACGGAGCCCCACGTGGGGCTTGAACCCAGGACCCTGAGATCAAGACCTGAGCTGACATCGAGAGTCAGACGCTTAAGCAACTGAGCCACCCAGGTGCCCCTGGCCTCCTGCACGTCTGACTTGGCCACACATCAGGGGTTCCTGGGGCCCCCCCCACCCTTCTGAGATTAGCGTTTGAATTGGTGAACTGGGGGCGCCTGAGTGACTCACTTGGTGAAATGGTCCTCCCCAGTGCACGTGAACTTCTTCCAATCCACTGAGGGCTGGAATAGAATGAAACGGTGGAGGAAGGGGGTAAGTCCACTCTCTCTGCTTGGGGGAAGACATTCACCTTCTGCCCCCAGACACCAGAGCTCCTGGTTCTCAGCTTTCCGACTCAGCTCAACACGGACGCCAACCCACTTTACAGATGGCAGATTGTGGGACTCCGCAACCGTGCGAGCCAATTTTTATAATTCGTCTCCTCTCCCATATTTCTCTCTCTGTATTCTATGGGTTCTTGTTTCCCTGGAAAACCCTGACTGGTGTAGGAAGTTGCAAGCGTGTTAGAAGCTCTGTGCCAGGAACTGGGGGCAGCCATCAAAGATAGATTTCTTGGGTAGGTATCGTTGAGCCCGATTCCGTTCCTGGACAGAAAAAAGAAAGTGAGGCCAGAACAGCTGTCTTGCTCACGTTTACACGGCGTGGCTGGGCCAGGAGCATGGAGTCTGAGCCCACATAGTGGCCACGGACAGTCAGTTATGAGCTGTCCGGATCCTGCCTGCTGCCCAGCAGCAGGGAGCATGGTCGGGGATTCAGGTCCGCTGCAGAGACCCTGGCTCCCGGCCACACTGCAGAGGCGGCTGGTATCCTGATCCTGAATGCGGTGAGGGTGGAAAGACCCAAACGTTGCCACCTGACCTGGGACACAGGTGGGCACCACTGAGTCCAAAGCTTTGGCCTTAAAGCTTTGTGGGTCCTGCCCCAGGGTCCCACTTCTTCCCCAGCCCAGTGCCGTCTCCCTCCCCTTCCTTTCCAAGGGTCCCCTAACCAACATCTCGCACCCTCAACTTTGTCCCAGCCTCTGCTTCTAGACAACCAACCCACGACACCCTCGTCTCCTGACTCCAAATCCACCGTTTACTTCCCCGAACAGCGCAGATAGGCTTTTTTAAAGCCTGCAGAAGGAGACCCTCAACACATCGACGCCTGAGGCAAACAGGGCAGCGGATCACAAGGTTGCCGTTCTGCCAGAATCTCTCCAAGGGAAGCGCCGGGTGCCGGCAGCCAAGCCCCTGGAGTTGCTGCGATTTATATTTAATGTGCAAACGCTCTGAGGAGAGCCAAGCATGGAAGACAGATCAAAACATTTATCCTCACCGTGTCTTGGAAAAACTTATTAGCTGGCTGTACACCGATATTCAAGAGGCGCAGGAAAAAAGGAAGCAGAGAAAAGGAAGCAAAAAAAAAAAAAAAGAAAAAGAAAAATCTGTTGCTACCAGATAAATAGACAGAGCCCCTCAGAGCGCCGGGGCGGCCGTGGCCACCATAATATATTGTTATGCATCACCACCAGAGCACTTGTAGAGCAACCACGGACCATGTCTGACATTGCCTTCGCTGACCTTTTCGATATTGCCCAAGCACTGCGGAGCGGGTGTTTCTAGAGGAATTCAAATAGAACGTACTCAGGCAGAAAGGATTTGGCTGTGGACAAACCCTATCAGTCTCCTCATGTTTCCCCTTGTCATTCTCATGTAAATTGCGACTCTTTATTAGCATGGCCGGTCTTCCGGCAGGTGCACGCGGGGCCAGGCTAAATGGCAGGGGACCGCATCCGCCTGCATCGAGAGTCACCCCGCTAGCAAGGACACCAGCGCAGGGCACCGCCCAGGGTGGGGACACCCCCAGGGCGCCACGGGAAAGCACCAACGGGGCGGGGGGTGGGAGGTGGGGGGTGGGTGAAGCTCAACCAGAAAGGAGAAGCTTCCCTCTTCAACGTCTAAGTGTACGATACCACGTGGTTAGCGGCTATTTGGTAGAGCAGGCATCTAGAACACGTTGACCTTGCATGACTGAAACCCCATACTCTCTGAACAACTCCTCATTACCCCCCTCCCCAGTCCCTTTTCTGAGTTTAAGTGTGTGTTCGCATCACACACGCACGCACGCACACGCGCGCGCACGCACAAAGAGGCACAAGGAAAGTTTTGGAGGAGGTGATGATGTGCATGCCTGTTCCCTTGACTGCAGCGATGGCTTCGTGGGCGTCTGGGGACACCCAGACTTACCAAATTGTATCTGGGTATTTTTGTGTATCAATTATATCTCAATGGAACTGTTAAAAAAAAAAAAGGTGTATGAAAGATGATTCTAAGAAGGCTAGTTGTATATGAGAATAAGGAGGGTGTTAAAAATTAAGTGAAAGAATGTGTTTGCCACAATGTGGTACACAGAATATGCGTCGTAAATGCACCTGCATACAAGGTATTTCTCAGAGTGTTTGAAAAATACAATAAAAGCCTAGTTTTAATTTTTTTCAGTTTTTTTATTTTTGAGAGAAAGAGAGAGAAAAAACACAAGGGCGGGAGGGACAGACAGAAAGAGAGAGAGAATCCCAAGCAGGCTGCGTACCATTTGCTCAGAGCCCCCTGTGGGGCTTGAACTCAGGAACCACAAGATCAGGACCTGAGCCGAGATCAAGAGTGGGACACTTAACCCACTACACCACCCAGACATCTCTAAAATTCTGGTTTTAAGATCAAGGAGTTGGGGGGACACCTGGGTGGCTCAGTTTGTTGATCATCTGGCTCTGGATTTCGGCTCGTCGTGATCTCATGGTTCATGAGATGGAGCCCCGGGTCAGGTTCCGCACTGATGGTGAGGACCCTGCTTGGGATTCCCTCTCTCCCTCTCTTGTCTGCCCCTTCCTTGCTCAGACTGACTCTCTCTCTCCCTCTCTCTCCCTCTCTCTACTAAAAAAAAAAAAAAAAAAAAAAAAAAAAAAAAAACAGAAAGAAAAGAAGGAAGAATTAAACTATGGAGTGAGTTCTTTGCTTTTCTTTTTATAAATTCCCCCAGACAGATAAGCCTGCCCACTGATCACCTCCATGCCCCTGCCCTCTGCGTTAGGAGACGGGGGAGCCCCAAGGAAGGACTGAGGAACTACTGGTGGCCAGAGGTACCCACATTGGTTTACAAAATCCTTTCTGGCCTTTACATCTCCTAAGAGCAAGGCCAGGACGACCAGAAAAGCCAGCTTGGTAGGAGCCATTTAAGGCAGTACCTGCCCATGGAAGAGCTCCAGGGGCGGGCTTAGCAACCACGGCCTCAGGCTTCCAAAGCCTTTCCCTTACTCCTGCTCCCTGCTTACCTGGCTTAAATACAGTGGTTCTCAAAGCAGGGTCCCCAGTCCAGAGGCATCACCATCACCTGGGAACCTCAACGAGCCCGATGTGGGGCTCGAACTCACAAACCACGAGATCACAACCAGAGCTGAAGTCGGGCACTCAACCAACTGAGCCACCCAGGCACCCATCAGCAATCTGTATTTGTACAAGCTTTCCAGCTGATTCTGGTACATCCCAAACTATGAGAACCACCCTTCTAATAGAAGCTTGGCCTATCTCTCTAGCCTTATCTGCATCCAGCCCAGGGATGCTTGCCCAGCTGGAAGGAGGGAGGAGAAGACTCAGTTCACCACTGTCACCCCCTGAGGGGCATATCTAGCAGGGAGGAGCCTGTAGGAAAACAGAGTTAGCAACTTAGGGTTTCCGAAACACGGAACCAAAAAAATCAGAGGAGAAGGCTCTCGTGGGCTGATTCATTTCCCGAATCAGCACTTACAGAACAGTAGCTAGAGGTCATAACATGGAGGAAACTACAATTACCCCTTACCTGGCCTCCCCCGAGGCAGGTGAACAGCCTGAGGAGGTAGCCATGTGGGCGAATCTAAGAACTATGCAGTTGAGAGACCAGGTGTGATTAGGCATGGAGAATCCTTGGCTGGGCCATCACAAACCTGGCTGCTAGCCAGAGATGGAGAAAAGCACCCAGGCATCTACAGGAGTGAACCAGAAAAGACTGCGCAGTACCTCTGCCGGGTACCTGGGCAGGGCTCCAATCCCAGGGAGCAGCAGAACTAACAGAGACCCAGCATCAGAACAGGACGTGGAGGAAAGTGGGACTCCACCCAGCTAGCTGACGGACCCCTGGCTTGTGCACCCTGCCCAGTGAGGGCTGGCTCAGGGACCGACGAGCCTTCACTTTGATAGAAAAAGCATCAGGCACTCCTGTGAGGAAACGCTGGGGAGACGAGAGCTGAGGGGTCCAATCCAAGCTTGCAGAGTTGAAATAAATTCAAGGTCTTTTCTTCCCCCAGGTGAGGGATCTCAGGGGTTCCCTGGGGCCGATGCCACTGACTCCCTGGGCTACAAATGAAAGAGCCGAAGAACAAGGCAGGAAAGATTTCCAAGACATCAGGCAACTCTGAGAGAACAATATTTCGTCAAGTGAAGAGTAAATTAATAGAAAACACATGGATTATATTTCTCCCAAAATACACACAGTTCTGAACATCAAGGCGGGGAGGGAAACTGGTGAAATCTGTTTGGGGTTTGGCACCATCTCATGTGTTCAGGAGTGAAGTGCAGCACTTCAGGGAACAGGTTTTTCCTATTATCTTTCTTTTTTTCCCACCAATAGTCAAGGGATGCAAAGATTTTTAGAGGGAGAAGACCTTAAGTCATCCACACGAGAAACCAGAGGCTTAAGGAAATTGACGGGAATGGTTTCACAAATAAATGGTAGCGAAACTTAGAGTCGTTGAGAGCCAGACCAGAGACAGTTGTGCCAATATGCATTCTTTCTCCTCCACTTGCCTTCACGTGATACATCCAGGAGCCATTCAAGACCACTGTGGGCCACTGAATCCACAGATGTTAGGTAACGTGGATATTGGGAAGAGTGGAATCCAGTGGGTCCATCCTAGTCTTGGTTAGACAGCATCCTCACACATTATGGGAGCTAAACCAGGAACGGAAGCTCCATACTTGCCAAGTCTGTGTCTTCCGACTCAGTCTATTACCTGAAAGACAAGGTCAAGGTCTGGGAGTGAGGATCATTAATTAGTGACTCAGAATTCTGGCCATGAGATGCCAAAACCCCATTAGCTACTGAAATATACATACATAATTACATGATGATAAAAGGATCAACCCACCGAGAAGTTACAACAATCTTAAATGTGGATGCACCAAGCAACATAACCTCAAAATATATGGATCAAAGTCGAACAGAGGAAATAGACTAATCCACAATTATAGTTGGAGACCTCAACACCCCACTCTCAGCCGTTGATAAAATTACCAGATGGAAAGTCAGCAAGGATATAGAATTGAGTGACACAATCAACCAGTAGGATCTCATTGACAAATATAGAACACTTCACTCAACATCAGCAGAATACATTTTTTTACCAAAGGCCCGTATAACATTCACCACAATTTATGTTTAAAATGATGGTGGGTGCATTACACTTAGGTCTATCGCCTTGCCATTTATTATCTATTTGTCCCTTTAGTTCTTTGTGTCACTCTTTTTCTTTTCTTTCTTTTTTTAAATTTTATTTTAGAGAGAGAGAGAGCACCCAAACAGGGGAGAGGGACAGAGGGAACAAGAGGGAGAATCTCAGGCAGGCTCCACACTCAGCTCAGAGCTCAATCCCACAACCCTGGGATCATGACCAGAGCCGAAATTAAGAGTCAGATGCTCAACCAACTGAGCCACCGAGGTGCCCCACCATTCTTTTTTTTTCTTTTTTTAAATGTTTATTTTTTAACGAGAGAGAGAGAGAGAGAGAGAGAGAGAGAGTGTGCGTGTGTGAGCAGGGGAGGAGTAGAGAAAGAGGGAGACACAGAATCTGAAGCAGGCTCCAGGATCTGAGCTGTTAGCACAGAGCCTGACCAGGGCTTAAACTCACAAGCCATGAGATCACGACCTGAGCTGAAGTCTGACGCTTAACCAACTAAGCCACCCAGGCATCCCTGTCTTTTTCTGATCTTCTTGTGGATTAACCTAGTATTTTTTTGTTTCCTTTTTATCACCTATTTTTTCATATAAGCTGTATCCCTTTGTTTTGTTATTTTAACAGCTTTTCAATTTATCACAGTTTACCTTCAAGTGACATTATACCATTTTACAAATAGTGTAAGAACCTAACAATAATACACTTTCTTTCCTCTCTTCTTGTCTTTGTGTTACTGTTGTCGTGTGTGTGTGTGTGTGTGTGTGTGTATATATATAATATGTTATATGTTTTATATTATATATATTATAAACCCCAAACTATATTATTAATTTGGTTTGAAACAGTTAATTATATTTTTTAAATATTTAAATAATAAGGGAGCATCTATGTGGCTCAGTCAGTTGAGCCTCTGACTCTTGATTTCAGCTCAGGTCATGATCCCATGGTTGTGGGATCAATCCCTGCCTTGGGATTTTCTGCATGGAGCCTGCTTGAGATTTTCTCTCTTCTCCTCTGCCTCTCACCCCACCCCACCCCCCCCCCCCCCCCCCCCCCCCCCGCCGACATTGTGTGCTCTCTCTCTCTCTCTCTCAAATAAAAAAAATTAAATAATAAGAAACCATTCTTACATATACATCCATGTAGTTACCATTTCTGGTGCTCTCCATTCCCTACATAGCTTCATATTTCAATCTGGTATGATTTTCCTGCTTGAAGACTTCCTGTAATATTTCTTATAGTGTGAATATGCTCATGATGAGTGATTGCAGTTTTGTTTATCTGAAAGCTCCTTATCTCACCTGAAAGATTTCACTAGGAATAGAATTGTAGGCGGGCAAATTTTTTTCAGTGCTTTAAAAATGTTCCCCATCGTCCTCTCACTTGCATTGTCTCTGTTGAGAAATCTGATGTCATCTGTACCGTTAATCTATTTTTACTTATAGTATATTTTTTTCCTCTGGCTGCTCTTGAGATTTTCTCTCTATTGGTGGGTTGAACGATTTGATTACATGGCATCATGGTTTAGTTTTGTGATATTGCTTGTGCTTGGAGTTCATTGCGTTTCTTAGAACTGTAGGTTTGTAATTTTTATCGTATTTGAAATTTGGGCATTTTTTTTCTTTGCATGTTTTAAACTTACCCCTCCTCTCCTCCAGGAACTCCAATTGCATGGATATTAAGCTGATCAAAGTTGCTTCACATTTTTCCTTCAATTTTCTCTTGATTCTGTGACTCATTTTGGATCGTTTCTATTTGTGTCTTCAAGTTTACTAATCATTTGTTCTGCCATATCTAACTTCTGTGAATCCCATTCTGTGTATCTTTTTTTAATCTCAGACATTATGGTTTTCGTCTCTGCACAATGATGTACATATATTCCACGATGCTACTTAACTTCTGGAACATGCGGAATATAGCTATAAAATCTACCTTCCCGTCCTTGTCTGCTAATTCTAACATCTGTTCCATTCTGGGTTGCTTTGATGGACTGATTAGTCTCCTCATTACAGACCACATTTTCCTGCTTTTTTGCATAATCTTTCGTAGTATGGCAAACTATGTAAATTTTGCCTTGCTTGATATTGGATGCTTTTGTATTCCCACAGCTACTTTGGAGCTTTGTTTTTGGATACAGTCAAGATATTTAGGAATAGTTTCATCTTCTGTGAGCTTGCTTATATCATTTGTTAGGCAGTTCTGGAGCAGGGCTATTATCCCCCACTCTTGAAGCAAGATCTCCCTGAGTATTTCAACTCTATGCTCTGTGCATCATAAGTTTTCCAGCCTGGCTGGTGAAAATAGGCACTATTGCTCACCCCAGGTGAACCGTGGCACTATTTTCTAATATTTTGGGTTTCCTTCCGTGCACATGCTCGTCAGTACTCTGCTGAACACTTGAGAGGGATCTCTGCAAATCTCCAGGTTTCTCTCTTCGTGTAACTCTCTCCCCTTTGGTAATCTGCCCTATAAACTCTAGCCACCTTGGACTCCCTGGACCCTCACTTCTGTCTTCTCAGCTCAGGGAAGCTTCCAGTCTCCTCCTGGGGTCTTCTGCCGTCACCACATGGAAACCCAAGACTATAAGCCGAAGCAGTTGTAGAGCTCGCTTCATTTGTTTCTTATCTCTCAGGGATCACTATTCTTTAAAAAGACATTGTTTTATATATTCCGTCTGAGTTTTTTGGTTGTTTGTTACAGAATCATAAATCCCACACCTGTCACACCATCTCGGATGAAAGCAAAAGTCCCACAGGCATTTATCTGGGGCAGGAGCCCAGCCACAGGGATTTTGGCAAATATGTCAGAGCTAAGAATTTATCATCCAGAAGGAATGTTGTGTTTGGAAAGCTCTCTGGGTGCCCACAGTCAGCAATCTTATCAGTCATTTTTAATCCCAGTGGTGCTACTGAAATGCACATCAGTAGTGTCTCCTTGTGCTCATTCTGGCTGAAGAGGAGACAAAAAGAAAGGTTCAGAGTGAGTTTTATTTAATATGGAGTGTGCTCATTTAACAAAAATTAAAAACAGCCCATTAACCCCGTTTTTATTATACTTTAAACTTAATTTATTACAACCTTCATATAGTAGAATAATAACATCATAGCTTTCAAAATAAGTTAAAATAATGGCATTAAAAATAAACTGAGTCTAAATAACCCTTATCATTTACAAAGCAATTTCATCAGCATTATCTTTTCAAATCTTTTCTCACTTCTTTAGAACAGATGCATGCACCATGGCTCTTAATGTTTATTTAACCTCAAATTTGCTCAGTTAGAGCTAAGACTCAGACTTAGATCATTATTTAACTATAATGGATAATGTACAAACAGATTCTAACTTAAAAAAAAAATCGATGTCATGGGGGAAAAGTTGGGGTCTGTTCTAAATTAAGATCAAAGAAATAAAATAAAATGCAAAGTATAACTCTTGAGTGGATCCTGGTTCAAAGAAAAAGCTGGTAAAAGATACATGGGGAGAAAACTGGGCATATTTCACTATGTGTTGGAAATGAGATGATATCAGAGAATTATTTTAAATTTCACAGGCGTGGTCATGATGTCATCTGTAGGGGAATGTACTTATTCCGAGGACACATGTGATGAGATAATTGGGGGTGAGATATCATCATCTCTACAACTTGTAAATGGTTCTGGAAAAACTACCTGTATATATTCACACATATCTATAAGTAAAGCAAACAGAACGAAATGAAAATAATTGTTGAATCTAAACTGGCAGGCACACAGGTATTCACTGTCAGTGTTTCTGTATGTTTGCAAGTGTTGATAATAAACAAAGATAGAGGGATCAAAATGCAACATTAGACTCTAGAAGGGAAGAAAAAATACCTATAGATGCACAAAGAATAACTATAGAGGGATCCCCGCTGACCATGGGAATCCCAGGACCATGAATCTTCCTTTCTTACATCAACTCTTAGTACCATTTCAGATTCAGGTTAAGTGACATTTGGACTGCTTTTACCTTGAACTGGAAACCTATTTAAAGTATTGTTATGGGGCACCTAGGTGGCTCAGTCAGTTGAACGTCCAACTCTTGATTTTGGCTCAGGTCATGATCCCAGGGTGGTAAGATCGAGCCACACATTGGGCTCCATGCTGAATGTGGAGCCTACTTGGGATTGTCTCTCTCTTTCCCTCTGCCTCTCCCCATCTCTATCTTTCTCTCAAAATAAATAAACTTTAAAAAGTTATTAAAGATTAATGTTATTATTAGCGATTCTGTAAAATTATACATGTTATATAACATATAACATAGTAAGATTATAAAATATTAAATGTATATAAATATAATCTTAAGACTAAAAGGAATGAATATTGGTAGATTTTATTTTCCTTATTCTGCTAAGGAGACAATGAAGTTCAGGGTGTGGAATGACTTGTCTGATGCCACCCTACTAACAGGTGTCAGAGCTGGGATTCAGACCCATATCCACCTGGCCCCAGAACCAGAGCTTCCGGTACCACACCTTGCTGCCCTCTGAGGTCTTCATTGTCTGGTCATCTGTGTATGAACGTTAAAATAAGAAGAAAGAGTATGGCCTTGTTTGAATTCATCTGGAAATGTGCATGTTGGACAACTCAAATCTTTCAGTGTTCTGTGCTGTTTGGGAACGATCATAAAAGTGAAGTGAGCATTGATTTGGGGGTTACAAATAAATTTCAACAAGTTACAGGATGCCTGGGTGGCTCAGTCAGTTGAGCGTCCAACTCTCGATTTCTGCCCAGGTCATGATCTCACAGTTCGTGAGTTCGAGCCCTGTGTCGGGCTCTGCACTGACCGTGCGAAGCCCACTTGGGATTCCCTCTCTCCTTCTCTCTCTTGGTGGTACTCATGCTAAATTCAGTCCATTATGCTCAACAGTGCTTCTCCATAGAAGACACTCAGTGCATCGTTGATAAATAGTGGAACGTAAAGTTGATACTCTAAACCCAGTAGACGGTGCTTTACAGGCAAGACAACAGAACAAAGATAAACCAGACCAGATGGAGGTTGCCTCTGATTCTTGCCTTCAACGATCCAAATCAGAGATGAGCAAACACTCTGAAAAATGTTAAGGCTCATGGCATTGCCTCCAGACCCATGGTGGAAGGGTGGGCAAAAACACGCATTCAACGGTCGCCAAGCAGTTCCTAAACTACAAAATAGGTAACATACCTATCGAAATGGGAACTCACAGTTTAAAAAATCAAGACAAGTTCTCTCAGGTTCTGAATGGTGCTTAGTTCCCCATTCACAAAAGGCAAATATGCACACCATGCAGCCGGTTACTGTGTTATGTTAACTGGAGGTAAAATGCATACAATACAAACTTTGGTCCACAAATTACACCACCAGTGAACAATCACGTCCTTTCAGAATCCATCGGTGATTGGCCACCGGACGTCCGTCCTTCAGTTCATGCTCAGACAGCAGCGTGTAGACAAGTTGCCTCCTGATCTCTTGGGAATACACCCCTGTGACATCTTCTAAAAATGCATAAAGAAAAGAAGGAGTTGGCCAACAGAGATCAAAGTGTCGCAAAGTAACAAGAAGTGATACCAGTGGAAATGAAATTTGGGTCTAAGGCAGGTGGACTTAGAGAAAACCGTGCGACTGTTGACACTGTCTCTGAGACCCTAGACGCCCAGCCAGAAGAATTCAGTGATGGCAAACTTATCGACATCAATGAGGAAGAATTTACCGAAAAAGCGTGAGGATGTCCCAAAGGAAGTGATGCTTGCAAGAGATTTCACGTTAAAGGAAAGTTCAGAGATATCTCATGACGTTAATAACACAAAGAACGGAATTTGGAGAGTTGATTCAAGCGCTGATAGGGGAAGGACGGTTCGCCAACATGCTCACCGCTGTGTAAGCCGAGCACCATCCTGCTCTTGATCTCAGGGTCATGAGGTCAAGCCCCACATTGGGCTCTGCTCTGGCTGTGAAGCTTACTTAGAAAAAAAGAAAAAAAAAATTGTGCCTTCCTGTGGAACAAGCAACATACCGATGGAGCTCCAGAGAGTTGGGACTTTCTTACATGAAAATTCGTATTTCTGACATTATCAACAAGAAACAAAACGTGTAACTGTTTACATTTAAATCGGTCAGCCTGTGACCAGAAGTGGTCAGGGAATCAGAATTGCATCTGACAGTGAAAACCCCCGACTCTCCTTGTGACACGTCAAGGTGTCCCCAAACCTGGGCAGCCAGGGCCGTGGCTCCCAGCCAGCCCGCCCTTCTCGGTGGTCAGACAGCATTTTTCTATAGTCTTCTTTTGCAACCTCAATGCCACTTAGCTGTCCTAGGCAGCTAATAATTCAGCCAATCCTTGTTGATTTTTTAGAGGACTTAATTTTTTTTAATATCCACATTTAATTGAGATAAAGCTCTCACCCTCTTCAAGCCCAGTCTACCCATTGCCCAGAATTATCATCTCCAAGTAGGACACAGTCCTTAAAGTCCCCAATACTCCTTACTTCACTGTGGGGTGGGGCAAAAGACAAGACCGGCCTCTCAGCAGAGGGACAAATGGTGTCTATTTCACCTGAAAACATGCAACACAGCGGGGCACCTGGGTGGCTCAGTCCGGTGAGCCTCTTGATTTTGGCTCAGGTCTTGATCCCAGGGTTGTAGGCTCAAACCCCGCCCCCCCCCCAACTGCCGCATTGGGCTCCATGATTCTCTCTCTCTCTCTCTCTCTCTCTGTCCCTCCCCCTTTCTCTTTCCCTCAAATAAGTAAGTGAATCAATCAATACATAAAAGAAAACACAAAAGACAGAGCCTTAAAAGCCCAGTTTAGTCCCCAAGTGTTCATTAAGCACCTACTTCTCCAGGCACGTTGCTGGAAGCGTGGGGCACAGACGTGCAAACAATTCTACCTGCCCTAGAGCTCACGGGCACATGGCCAGAGGGACAAGTGCACAAATGATAGAGACCCTATGAGGCTCTGAGGGAGTGCAATGAGGGAGTCGTTCCTTCTGTGAAGGAGTGAAAGGGAAGGTCCCAAGGGAGATGAGGTGACCCCAGGCTAGCTACTCAGTGACAGCTCCAGAAGCAAGGCACAGAGGGCGGAGGAAAGCCCGGAGCCCAGGTTGCCCGGTGGGAATGACTGGGCATTGACGCTCACGGGCAGGATGCCGCCCTGATGACCTGGGACCTCGTTTGTTCTTGGTCAAGGGAGACTCTTCCGTTCCTTCAGACGGCGGTGAAGCCTGGCCTGAACCAATTCCCACCTCACTCACCTTCAGGCTCTTGGTCCCACCCAAACCCCGTCCCTGGGCTCAAAACCATAGAAGAGAGGGAAGCACTGGTAAGAATACGCCTGGAGAGAATAAGGACCGTGTGCGTGTGTGTGTGTGTGTGTGTGTGTGTGTTACTGCTGTGCTCCCATCAGGCAACAACAGTGCCTAACAGATCATTGTTGCCCTGTCAGTGTGTGTAGATATAGTCACCAATGCCCTTAAAGGGGCCTTTGGTTGCCCGAAGGAAAAATCTAGAAGTGATGCTAACAAAGAGCTTAAACCTCCCTTCCGCAGTGAAAGGTGTCTTTGATTAAGGCGTTTGGGCAGAGGATTTTTTAAATAATAGATTTTCAATGGTAAGAGACTGAAAGTTTCCACTTGACAGGCTCGGAGAGTTTAACCGGGGGCTCAGGCAGCTGCAAAAGGTATTACTGGGTCTTTGCTCCAAGGAAGACTGGGCCTCCAGAAAATAACATTTGGCCGAAACCAAGGAGAAATATAGCTTTTGAGGGACCACCTGCGGCGAGCGTTGGCCAATAAACGTTGGGAACAGCAATATCCGCTCACCTGTTTGAAGTCGTTCCCTGGCCCGTGCAGTCATTTCCCATCAGGCTCCAACCCAGAATTCTCTAGGGAATTCAAGAGCGGCTCGGTGCGGCTGTGGGGTTGGAGGCAGGGGACCTCGGTTCACATCTGGGGTGAAGCAGTGAGAAAGTCACAGTATAGGTGCAGACGACCAGTGGATCTGGGGGTGGGGGGTGGGGGGTGGGGGGTGGCAGGAAAAGCCACCAGCATGCCCTGAGAAGGGGTGGGGGGAGTCCGGACTTAACCGCAAGATAGAGGCTCCAGGTGTGGATAATTCGGTTAATAGGGACGCCTGGGCAAGTCTGGGACACTCAGGTTACCTGCCGGCTCCCCCTAGGATATCTCCTAGCTTGTCGATTTCTCCTGGTGGCCTCGGCCACTTTCCAGTTGTTTGAGCCTCCGGGCACCGGGTCGTGAACCCACGCGCAAGTCTTCCCGGACTCACACCAGCTTTGTGACCTAAATAGTCCACCTGCCACCTGCTAAGACCGACTACCTGTCCCCTGCCTGCCCAGCCTCATCAGCCCAGATCCCCTGTTGCAGGCACCAGATGGGATGCCTCTTCTCAGCTCTTTGCTGGGGCAAGAACTCGCTAACCAGTCTCCACACCCCAGCCCACCCCCACCCACCCCCTGCACCCCAGTAAGAAGGCACTGCCTCTGGAATCCCACTGGATTGTTCTTTTCTCACTCCATTAAAAAACTCCTGATCCTTGGGGCGCCTGGGGGGTGCAGTCAGTTAAGCATCCGACTCTTGGTTTCAGCTCAGGTCATGATCTCGTGGTTCGTGGGATTCAGCCCAGGGTCAGGCTCTGTGCTGAGAGCACAGAGTCTGCTTAGGATTCTCTCTCTCTGTCTCTCTGTCTCTCTCTCTCTCTCTGCCCCTCTCCCGCTCACGTGCGCTCTCTCTTTCTCTTTCTGTCTCTCTCTCAAAATAAATAAGTAAACATTTAAGAAAGAAAGCGCCTGATCCTTTTTATTCAACCATATCTCTTCTCCTCCATCAGGAGGTTTGTTCCCAATACGATAAGCAAATTGTCTTGAAAAGTCCCCCAAATAGAGCGTGGCAGTCTGAAAAGGGTTCACTCATGTAACAAACGTTTCTGAGCTATGTGCGAAGTGTAAGAAATGCAATATGGATTAAAAACAAAAGAAGAGACACGGAATATGGCTGCTGCCTTGTCAAGCTCAGTCTGTGGAGGAGACATCCACTCACCGAATTATCCTGTGGCTGATGTGAGTGCAAACTGTGGAGGGTGGGTGGGGGCACGGAGGGAGGAAAACTCACTTCTCTGAGTGTTTTTAAGAACAGCCTGGTGGAGCCTGGGAGGCCAAGAACGGCTTCCCTTGAAGAAGTGTCATGTGTGTGAGGCAAGAGTAAGTGACAGTTATCGAGGCCAAGGGGCAGGGATGGGAGGGCAACATGGCGGGCGGTGGGTAGGGAGTGCATGTGGACCAAGGGAATAGACAGCACAAGGCACTGAGAGGTCTCCAGAGTGGGAAAAGTACAGAACATGTGAGGCAAGACTACGCATGGCCTCTACAGAGCCGGCAGGTATGGGAAGGGTCTCATCCTAGGCTGACCCCAAAGATGGCTCCCTACTGAGGCAGTCCTCCCGGGACTCATGCCCTTGAGGAATCCCCTCCTCTCGAATCTCCGTGGGCCCTGTGACTCACTTTGGAACAACAGAACACAGTGAAAGTGACAGCTCGCCCGGCTGAGGTGCCAGACACTTGAGTGAAGAAATTATCTCAGACACCCATCGCAGTTGACCCTTCGGACCGTGTGACAGACCCCGAGTGAGAGCCCAGTCCACCCAAAGGACCGTAAGAACCAAAGAGAGTCCGCTTTTAAGCCACTAAGTGTTGGGTTGATACAGAAATCGGTGTCTAGAAGTTGGATGCTGTCCCTCTCCCCCCAAAAAAAATCTAAAATAAGGCTCAAGACGTGAAAATGTTCGTGTGGATCAAGAGAGCTGTCGTTTCATGTCCTGAGTCGTGAATGCTACCCCCAAAGGCTCGGGGCACAATGCCTGCTGGACAGAAGTCTGGCCCCTGTCTACCTGTTGAATTTCTTTTTCTTTTTTCTTTTTACCTGTTGAATTTCTAAGCCTTTCATTTGTTTGAGTCCTGTGTTTTCCCGATGCACGCTGATAGCTCGGTGCGTCCTTCCGGGCGTCGCTGTAAAATTGTAACCAAGCTGATTAATCAGGTGTCTGTATTTCCCTTCACTGCCATTTGCGAGAAAACGGCAAAAGTGGGTGGCGAAACATAGCTCTGTCAGGATCCTGCCTTAACAGAAATAAAGAAAAATGGGCGACTGTCAAATCTCAAGTGTCCTGTATCCAGAGGACCATT
Organism: Panthera uncia; assembly: GCF_023721935.1. Taxonomy (NCBI): domain Eukaryota; kingdom Metazoa; phylum Chordata; class Mammalia; order Carnivora; family Felidae; genus Panthera; species Panthera uncia. Next base: position 22,342,925 of record NC_064815.1, on the reverse strand, counting down.
CCTCTGGCATCCCTCGACATCCCGTAATGCTCCCATCAATGAAAAAACACAAAAACGAAAAACAACAGTGTGATGGGCAGATGGCTCTTCTGGGTTTGTTTTCGTTTGGCGGGGTGATGACCAGGGTGAATTTTGAATTCCAAGAAGGCAGTTAGTTACCCGCGGTGTTTCTGCCTTCCCTACTGGACGACAATTTTATTCATCGTTGCAGCCAGACTAAAATGCTCAGAAAGTTCTCACGTTGGTCTGTGAAAGTGTTCTAGCACTATTCGTAGAGATTGTAGACTGGTCTGTCTCACGACCTGATTCACTTATTTCTTCATTCAAAAATCTTCTTTTGAGGGTCGCCTGTGAGCCAGCTACTGTGCTTTATTAAGCCACCTTTTTCCACCGTGGCAGGTGACTTCAGTCTTAGGCTTTAGACCTTCATTTACTTTCAGTTCTGAAGGAGCTACGTCTGAGCCCAGGTTTGGGCACCTGACGGTCTGTGTGTTTCTATCACTCAGGTGTCCAGACTGGCATTGGTGTCTTTCCTTCTGGAAGCCTGTTATTCAGTTCTTTCTTCCACTCAAGAAGTATTGCCCATCCTGGGGCTCCTGGGTGGCTCCGTCACTTGAGCATCTGACTCTTGACTTCGGCTCAGGACATTATCTCAAGGTTCATGGGTTCGAGCCCCTCATCAGGCTCTGCACTGATACTGTGGAGCTTGCAGGGGATTCTCGCACTCCCTCTCTCTGCCCCCTGCACATTCTCTCTCTCTCTCTCAAAATTAATAAATAAACTTAAAAACAAGAAGTACTGCCCATCCTTTTAATAATCTCCTTTCCGTTGTTTAAATTAGCTGAAGGCTCTTTTCACTGCTTACGGCTAAGGAACGCCACCTGAACATCCTTCCTTACAGATCAGCTGCCGATGAGTTTTATTTTCTTCAGGACCTCAATTCAGCTGCAGATAAAACAGAAAAGCCTACTTTGCGTCAGTCTTTAAAAAAAAAACAAAACTTTCCAGTTTTAAGGTCACTTATATGCAATGAAGCAGTCACTTCAGTTCATGTTAGCCTTAAGCCTTCAATGGCTGCCATATGCCAGGCTTATGGAAAGGTCCAGTTCCAAGGCACCTGGGCAGACTCGGTCGGTTAAGCGTCTGACTCTTGGTTTCGGCTCAGGTCATGATCTCACGGTTCGTGGTGTCGAGCCCCACACTGGGCTCTGGGCTCTGTGCTGACAGTGTGGAGCCTGCTTGGGATTCTCTCTCTCTTTCTGTCTCTGCCCCTCCTCTCTCTCTCTCTCTCTCTCTCTCTGAAATAAAGAAAGAAAGAAAACTTTAAAGAAAAAAAAAGTCAGTTTCAGAAAGCTCTCAAAGCTGCGTGTGCACATCTTATCCAACGTACTAGGCTATCAACCGCTTCCTGTGAGAGACTATGGCGTCTTGATTTTTGTATCCTCAAAAATAGTGATTGCTAGGCGTTCGTGCTTCAAGGGCGGCAGAGAGGGTCTTCGAGACCCATTGGTACACATATACACTGCCATAGATGGGTGGGAGTCCTGGAAATAGGGGATAGTGTCTTGGGATGTTGAGGGGGATTTGAGAACTAAACCCTAGGTCACATCAACATTTAAAAAGAAGAAAAATGGGGGGAGGGAGCAAGATGGCGGAACAGCATGAAAGTTTCTTTTGCGTCTCTCGTCCCTGAAATGCAGCCAGACGAGAAGAAGAAAAACGTGGAAAGAAAAGCCAGCAACAGAGGCAGAGAAGGCAATCGGGGACGTAAGAACCAAGCACGTTCACACAGAAGCCAAAGGGGACCAGAATCTGGAGGACTGTCGTCAACAGTATTAAATCCAGGCCAATCGTACACTGAGGGCAGTTCAAAGGACTGGGCGAGAAAAAAAGCCACTGGTGGCTCAGAAGGTCGTTCCCAGCACAGCGATGGGAACCAAAGCCAGATCGCCCTGGTTGAGGAGCTGAGTCAGGGCAAGTCCTGTTTTCATGGTGGTGGCAGAGAAGGAGAAAGAATGGGCCACGCTCTGTGGCAAAAACAAGAGAGAGAGGCTGGAGAGAGGCTGTGACTGCTGCTTGCAAAGGAACGGATCAGTGAATGAATAATTGCTTTCAAAATGAAATGTCCTATGTAGTGCCTAACTCTCTGAGTACCACTAAACCCCAAATTCCATGTTATGATAACAAAAATAATCAGAGTCTGTGCAGGACTCCGTGGTTCCCAACGCATGGGCTAGCGCTCTTTCTCTCTGGTGTATAAGCAAAACTGATCTACTCAAAACCCCAAACCAAGAATAGTCTTATATTGAATCTCTGACGAACTAAGACTCTAAAACCCTTCCTTTGATCAGGGACTGAGAGCACTTGAGAAGAATACTGTGGTAATCCTTCTACTCTCCGCCCTGGAAAAAAAAAAAAAAAAGTACCAAGCACTGATGCAAATAGCAAATGCTTCTTTGTGCTTTGAACTAAAAATCGCACGATGCCAGGGGAGCAAGAGAAGCGTCCACGTGAAGATTTTCTCTAATGGAGACGAAGACAAAAACCCACTTCGTAATATGATCAATGGGGCTCAGAAAGTAAAGCCAAAGTCATCTTCGTGTTATCTGGATGCCCAGACTTCTGGCTCTGGAGTCATGCATTTAGTCTTTAGCTTTTTTTCTTTTTACAAGAGTTTCCTCTTGCTCTTGGATGTCGAGAGCACCCATCCTTGGGCAAATGACGTCTACACCCCATCTTCACTGTGCGTTAGCCGGTCAACTTCTTGAGCGAGGGGACCTCGGCCGTCCAGTGCACTTTGTATTCCCATGCCACAGCACAGTGCGTCACATGTCACAGCCTTAGCTTTAGACTTAGCTTAAAGCCCTCATCATTTCTTGCCTGAACCAGAATGTTCCCTAATAGATACCCCTGCCTTTATTCTCTTCCATAAAGCAGCTCTCTATTGCTACGGAATGAATCATCACAAAATGCAGGGTCTTGAAACAATAGGAATCCCTTCTCTTGCTCTGAAATGTGAAATTTGGCCAGGGCTCAGCAGGGACAGCCCCTCTCTGTTCCATGTGGCGTTAGATGGGATGGCTCACCTAGGGGCTGGGCGGTCCACTTCCAAGATGGCGCCCTCACAAGGCTGGTGAGTTGGTACAGGTTGCCAGCTGGGAGCTCAGCCCTGTCAGCTGGGGTCCCGAATTCCTCTTCGTGTGGACCTCTCCACAAATGCTTGGGGATCCTCACGGCGTGGTGGCTGACTTCCAAGAGCAAACATACCAAGAGAGCCAGGTGGAAGCTTTATTTCCGTCTCTGGTCTGGCTTGGAAGTCACTTGCATCTTAAACCTGCCCAGACACTCCTCCGCTCGGTGAAAGGAGGGTCAATGTCATCTTGTAGGAAGAGCATGTGGGATGGCTGATACTGCTTCAGCCATTTTATACAATCTGTCACATTCTCTAACCACCTTTCTCAATGTTTCTAGAATTTTCTAAAACACAAATCTGACTGGGGCACCCCTCTGCCTGAAAACATCCAATGTTCGCCTTTACTAAAATAAGAAACTCTACACTGTTAGCAGAGGGTGCAGAGATCATGAAAGGCAGGAGAGGCTTCTGTGACCTGGTCCCTGCATCCTTCCTGCTTTCACCTCTCACGTGGTTCTCCAAGGTCACACTAGTCGCCCCTGTTCCTCACTTGTTCTTCTGCTATCTCCAAAAAGACATTTCACCTATCTGATCAGGTGCATTCTCACCCGGAAAGGATGAGTGACCAACCCCATTGTCGTCCCCCAACCACCACTGGGGTTAAGGTACCCTCTGCGGGTCACGCAGACATCCTCCCATTGACGTTAGCCTTCTCCATTTTATGTAACCATTTATTTTTCAGCCTGTCCTTGAAAATGACCTCCTGGAGAAAACACACCTTGTTTTATTTACATATACATCTCAGAACCTCACAACAATAATACCTATCACTATATTAAAGGATAAAACAGACACACACAGAATAAGTAATCCGCTCAATATCACCAAGTGACACAAGAAAGAATTTTTTTAATGTTTTTTTTTTTTTATTTATTTATTTTGAGAGAGAGGAAGGAAGAGAGAGAGCAAGCAGGGGAGGAGCAGAGAGAAAGGGAGAGAAGAATCCCAACCAGGCTCTGCACTGTCAGCTCAGAGCCCGAGGCGGGTGTGGATCCCATGAAATGTGAGATCATGACCTGAGCTGAAACCAAGAGTCAGATGCTTAACCAAGTGAGCCACCCAGGTGCCCCTACAGCTAGAATTTTAAGCCGGAGTCTTTCTGGTTCTAAAGCCCTCTCTCCCCACAGAAAGTGATCTACACGGTTCTTGAATAGAGCACTAAGGTACTACGAAGACACAAATCAGGCTCACAGTTCCCTGAGTTCTCCAAACGAACAAAATAAGTTTGAAAGATAAATGTAAGGCCACCATAAAAACAGGCAGTAATCAAAAAACAAAGGGCCACAGCTTATGCCATAATCCTTTTTGAAGATCTAGGAGAAAGTTCTAGGAATTAATGCGTCTTGTAGCCATGTCCCACCAGAAAGCAGAACAGACTGAAGATGGTCAATAAGCAAAAGCCAAGAGTATCTCACAAATTCCTCATTATTTCTAGAGAGGCAGGCTGAGGGATGTGTAGCAGTCAGGGGAAAAGATGCAGAAAAAGCTTCAAAATCAGAAGCCCTCCTCCACAATCTCAGTGTCTCACCTTTGCTTTCCCCTGGCGGAGAGGAAAGCTAGAGAGGGAATAAAGAATGATTATAATTGCTCAGAGCTAATTACCTTCAGCAATAACAGGGATTTCGAATTGCAGTAAAGAAAATAAATAAGACAAGCTATCCAGAGGGAGGGAGAAAGTTAGAAGAGGAAGAAACACCGAGAGACCTAGTTTGGTCCCCCTCTTCCCGTGATTTGAAACATGGCGGCTGGAATCCCTGGGTTTCTCCTTCTGTAACTACCACGGGCTGGGAACGGAAGCAAACTGACCCCTGGGGAGGAGGGGTGGGGAGGTTTAAGAGAAACACTGGAAACAAATGTCTGTTTACAGTGGAATTTTAGGATTCTACCTGGAATTAGGAAAATGGCCCGCAGCCCAAGAGTGACTTCCATGACCACCGTAAGACAACTTTTAAACAAAGTTGTGGGACGGAAAGCAGGAACTGGACCACCCAGCCTAACGCCCACATGCCCAGCTTGTTCTCCAGCACAACAGCAGAGTCGAGTAATTGTAAGAATGACCCTCCGGCCAGCAAATTTGGCCCTTCACAGAAAAAGATTACTGACTCCTGATCTAAGGCATTTGCAAAACAGAAAACAAAAATACGAACGGATGGGTTAAAAGAAAAAAAAAATAACATAAAATAAATACCCATCTACGATAATATGTAAGACAGGGTAGGCGATTCAATTGAAAGTGTTCTACGGTCCCTTATTGTTTGAAGAAAAAAGTCACTGGTTCATTTTGGATGTTAAGCTTTTTAAGTATATTGAAATTTTAAGAACAGTGACCAAAAGAATAGAAACAGAGTGAGATCTTCAAAAATAATAGAGGGGAAACATGAAATTTAAAAATACCATTGATTCCCCCCCCCTAAAAAAATGGGGTGCCCGGGTGCCTCGGTCAGTTGAGCACCCTACTCCTGATTTTGACTCAGATCATGGGATCGAGCCCCAACATTCTTTCCCTCTCTGACCCTCTCCTCTGCTCATGCTGTCTCTCTAAAATAAAAAATAAAAATAAAAATACCATCGATCCACAAGAAGACAGAAAAAGAAAATCAACAAAGCAGAGAAAAGGCAGATTAAACAGAGAGTGAACATGGGCTTCCAGGAAGACATTTAAATATACCCATCATAAATGTACACAGACAGACTAATATTCACCAGCTAATAGACAGAATGTCAGACTTCGTTTTTGAAAAAAAACAATGATATGCCAGCATACGAAATGAGAATTAAAAATACAAAAAAAAATCTGTCATAGCTTACCGATATCGAACGAAAGAGGCTTCAAAGCCAAACCACACTGTCGTGAATAAAGAGGGTTGCTATCACATTCAAAGGTTTGCTTCACCAGGATAATGAAGCAATTCCATATTTGTCCTGATTAACAGCACTGCCTCATTTATAAGATTGAAATTAACAGAAATAGAAGAGAAACCGTCAAGGCCATCAACGGAGTGGGAGTGAAATATATCTTTCCTAGGAAAAAATAAAGCAGATAATCAGGGAGCTATGGAAGATTTGAAGTACACAGTGAACGAGTTTCACCTAACGAATATGTCATGTATGTCCCTATAGCAAACAGGGAAGTCGTATTCTCAACCACTCATAAAGCATTTATAAGGACTGCAATGCCACAGGTCAGAGAGCTCTTAAGACTTTTCATAGAACTGGCATCAAATAGACCACGTTCAGCCAAATCCAATTAAGCTAGAAATCAACAATAAAAAGATAGGTTTAAAACCAACGCATTTGGGCATTTCAGAAACACAGTTCTAAAAAAAAACCTTTTTGTTGTGGGGATTTCCAAGCATACATATAATCAATCCTCTGTTTGCATCACCACCTTTGATTATCAATGTTTAAACACATGCATACACACACACACATACACACACACTCTTTAAAATAGCTTATGGGCCAAGAAATCATCATGGGAACATGACAGGAACATTTAAATACCGGAGACTAAGCCCTAATAAAATCATATACATCAAACTGTGGCATGCACTAAAGCAATACTCCCAAGGTTAATTTATCATCTTAAATGCTTATATTAGGGAAGAAAACCCCAAAAAGTAATGATCAAAGCATCATTTAAGGAGTTAGTAACAGGACACAGGATCGACACAAGGGAAGGAGTAGGAAGAAAATAATAATACATACAAAGTAAAATTAATGAAGTCTAAAGTAGCTGTAATAGAAAGGATCATCAAAGCCAAAAACAGGTTACTTGAAAAGCCTTAAAAAGTAAGCTATCTTTCACTGAGAATACTTAAGAAAAAGAAGGTACCATATAGTGATTTATCAGGTATAACTCAAAGAGAAAAGACAAAGGTAAACAGAAGGTGTGTTATACATAATAGGGGAATGCTGTAAACACGCCAATACCAATATATATGAAAACAGAAGAAACGGACATTGTTTTGAGAAAACGCTTATCAAAGTTAATGCAAGAAGAAATAGAAGACCTGAATGCTCCAAAAACACCTAGAGATGGTACCTTATCCAGTAACAAAGAACAAACTCATGGAAGTGCCCTCTGAATCGGCAGGCTTTTCTATTCAGCCTGCATAAAGCCATGGCACCTGCTCACCAAATGTGGTAACTCTTGGGAGACTCAGGGGAACCTACACAACCAGATTCTCCAAACACCAAGCAAACAGGTCCTAGAACTACATGAACCCAACCCGTAAGTTCTCCAAAACCACAGAGCGAGTCGTGGACATTTAAGGAGCTTCCAACAAACTCTTTGTGAAAGCCGAGCTTCACATCAAAAACAGGTATCCAAAGGGAAAGAGGCCATCTGTCAAGTCACCCGGATGAGGAATTAGTCCCACCCCCTGAGTTCTCCCGGAAATCCCGAAGCGGATCTAAAAGTGCCTAAAAGTTTCCCAAAGAAGATGTGCGACGTACCCCCAACTGACAGGGTTTACGGTTCTCTGAGCTGCAGGTTTGAACCTTCCTTAGGTTAAACATTTTCTTTAAGTTTATTTTGAGAAAGAGACAGAAAGCACAGGTGGGGCAAGGACAGAAAGAGACAGAGAGAGAGAATCCCAAGGCAGTTCTGCACTGTCAGCACAGAGCCCGATGTGGGGCCCAAACCCATGAACCTCGAGATCGTGACCTGAGCCGAAGTCGGACGCTTGAATGACTGAGCCACCCAGGTGCCCCACAACCTTCCTTAGGTCCAGTTTGTCGTGGAGAACACTCGCTGTCCCTTCTCTCAGCTCTTAGCTAGTTTCTTAGGGAGCCTGTAAGAGTGGCTTTGGGCTGTCAGAACAGAAACTAATTTGCAGCTTTGCAAAGGAGCACACCCAGGCACGCGCACACACACGAACACCCCACAGCTCCTCTGACATGTGGAGAAGGAAAGAGCAATCCCCAATTTCCCAAGGGCGCCTCTGGGTGCTACTTAATCCTGTGGCATCTAGTGATCCGGGGAGTGGACACAGAAGGAAGGAAAAGCAATCGAGCCCTGTGCTTTTCCTGCCTGACTCCGCCCCATCCACATTTAGCGCAAGCTCATGACCATCATTTGCTTCTCCAGTGAATGCAATTAAACACACCTCCGTGCCAGATCCGCTGGGAACCTGAAATGTTGCTTACAAATTATCCGCCTCCCTTGGCCATTAGCGGGCCTGTACGAGCCCCAGTGTGTTCTAACAACCAGAGAGGAACGGCGGAAAAAGCGAGGGCTTGGAAGGGTCGTGAACCCGAGGTTTGTGTCCTGCATCACGGTGGTCCCCACCTCACAGTCCAGGATGTGCTTCAGTAAAACTGAATCCTAACATACGGCTACCCATGTTTTCATGGAAAACCCCAGTCCCTTTGGGGGCGCCTGGGTGGCTCAATCGGTTAAGCGTCGGACTTCAGCTCAGGTCATAATCTCACGGTTCATGAGTTCGAGCCCCGTGTCGGGCTCTGTGCTGACAGCTCAGAGCCTGGAACCTGCCTCGGATTCTCTGTCTCCCTCTCTCTCTGCCCCTTCTTCGCTTGTGCTCTGTCTCTCTCTGTCTCTCAAAAATAAATACACACTAAAAAAAAAAAACAAAAAAAAAAAACCCAGTCCCTTTGACTCACTCACTGTCCCGGATTCAGTTACGCCCTATCCCAGATCCACGATTGCCTTGCCTTCTGTCTGAGGTGGCCCTGGATGTGGCCAGAAGTGCCTGCGGTTCTGAAACAAGGTCTCTGCTGCTGCTGTCATTGCCAGTACAGACCCGGTGCCCATGGCGACAGCTGCTGCTGGTCCCTGATGTCACGAGTCAGGTGGCATCCTGCCTCACACCTGTGCCGTGCACCTCGGCTTCCCAGCCACTGTTCTGGGGCTTTCGCGCGGCCGCTGAGTGCAGGATGCACCCCTAAGCATCCACACTTAGCCTGAAAATGCAAGGAAAGCTTTGCGCAATGGGACATGATGTCAGTAGATAAATTCTTCCCCCTTTCTCCTCTTGGCAACGTGGCCTCTCTGAGGGCTACCTGAGAGCCTGCGGGGTTGCCCTATGGTAAAGCTGTCGTCACTGGGCAACGCCCTCTCCTATATTTGCTCCCCACTTTTCCAGCCCCACTCTTGATGTCTGGGATGGCACTCCCCAATAAAGTGTTCGGCCTTCTGCTCTTTTTTTTTTTTAATTTTTTTTTTTTAACATTTATTCATTTTTAAGAGTGAGAGACAGAGTATGAGTGGGGGGAGGGGCAGAGAGAGAGGGACACACAGAATCTGAAGCAGGCTCCAGGCTCCGAGCTGTCAGCACAGAGCCCGACGCGGGGCTTGAACCCACGGACTTTGAGATCATGACCCGAGCCAAAGTCGGACGCGCCACCCAGGCACCCCCGGCCTTCTGCTCTTAAACCCTAGGCTCTGTTTTCTTGTTTGTTTGTTTGTTTGTTTGTTTGTTTTAGGGAACCCAGAATGAGATGCCATTCTTGAAAAGAAAAGGCATTTTCTCCTTTTCTCTTTGTGCCGCCTCCTTTAGGAACTGGAACTCCTGTTCTTTGGCTGTGGGGCTCTAAGCAACCTTGCCTGGTCCCCACCTTGTACTGAATCTATCAAGGCGCTGGCAATTGATTGTGTACAAAACAAACACTCAGCTGCAACTTTTACAAAGGAACTTTCTGCTGGAGGATTTCACAGCTCTGTTTGTGTTTTTCTTTTTTCTTTTTTTTTTTTCACATAGCCAGAAAGCAAATCCCGACGAATCCAAATCCATTTGCAAGCAAAGGGTGGTTCAATAAAGTCAGAGGCAAGCAAGAGGGAGGAGCATCTGTCTTCAGGGTGGGTTTCCATCACAGATTTAAGTATGTTAGCATTCAAATATAATAACTTAGTTTCAGACGGTCGGCTGGTTTCTCTCGACTTCATTGACAAGGAAAAAAAAATTAATTGTAAAATTCCGACTGTTTAAAAGCGGTTTCTCTAATCGCACACAAGAGTGATGTAAAAAGGAGATATGACGAGAAAACGTAAAACGGTGTTAGTCCACTAGGTATTGTGTTACACTCCCCATTCCTGAATCAAAAAAAAAAAAAAAAAAGGTTTTAAAAAAAAAAAAAAAAAGAAAAGAAAAAACACAAACAATAGGACTATTGTGATGTAGTGTTTCTATTGCTGGTTAAAATGAAACATTCTTACATGAAATATTCATTGTTACGTTTTTAAACGCTTAGGATTTTAATTAGCAGAGGGAATGACGGGAGGATTTCATATTCCCTACTGGCTATTCTGCTACGTTAGACTCTCCCCCTTCGCAATCGGGAGCAGGGAGATCTTGAAATGCCTGTTGGGGTTTTGAAAAACTACATCTTGAGATGTGAATTTTTCTATTGGAGCATTTCAACCTTTTCATAAACCTCTCTGTTATCTTCTTTTGGAGATGCTAAATATATAGCACAAAGATCGGTTCTAAAATGAAATGTGAAAGGCACCGCAGGCTTTATATAAGCAAGCGTGTTCGCGCATTGGCCATTCATCCCGCCGAAACACCTGTTTCAGCCACAATTCGAGACTTTTCAAACAGACTTCATCGGGCATATCAGGTCTCACAAAGATGACAACTAAACGAATGTGCTGTCTCGTATTAGATTCTGAATTGGCAGATAGACATATATCCTTCGTTCTTTCAAAGGGATGAATAGAAACATTTATGAGCACTCTGTCAGTCACCGGGCTAATACGTTTTGTATACAGCGTCGCCTCTGATTCTGTGCTAGTTAGGGTAACGCTAGCTGCTGTAACAAAGAAACCTCCAAATCTCAGCGGGCTGTCACACTCTGTCCCCTAATTATCTACAGTAGGTGTCCCCGGTTGACAGGTGGCTTTCCTCCACCTAATGAATCCAGGACCCAGGTTTTTCCTTGCCATGGCTCTACCGTCTGTGCTACAGGATTCTGGAGTGTTCATCGTCCGGCTGGCGGGCCCAAGAAGAAGTAGGGAAAGCATACCCATCCCTAATCACTTCAGTTCACACAGAAGACGAATCCAGACATCACCCGGATGCAAGAGAGAGTCCGCAGATGTCGCAGCTGGCTGCATGACTCCTTCCCAGAGACAAGTCTACACTGCACAGAGGGAGCACACATTTTAGGGGATAACTAACCATCTCCCGTCCTCCCTCTCTCCCACCTCTCTCCTCCTCCCCCCCACCCAGAGCTGTGAACCCACAAATAAACCCTATGAATTAGGCATAGTTTTTCCATTTCACTAACGATGAAACAGGCTTTTGCAAATTTCCTAAAGTCTCAGGGTAAGCGGGTTGGGATAATAACCCAGGTCTGTAAGACTCTAAAACCCTGGATTTTTCTAACATATCATGTGACATGTAACAAGTATTTGTACAGCTTTTTCAATATACAAAGCACTTGGGGCTTATCGGGAACTGGTGTGTGAAACAGCACGCCCCCCCCCCCCCGGTTTATATAAATAATGTATTTTGCACAATTTTACCCATTGATTTTGAATGAATTAGTGTATACCCCAGGGGACTTCGAACATTGATATATTTGTTTATTCCTGATGGGGTTTTTTTTCATGTTCATTTTAGACCATAGCCTATTTTCATAGTATAATTCTTAACATGGCAGAAATTGTCTTAGAAGATGTATAGATTTGGCTGCAATTTCCATGGAAAGCTTACTCATAATTTTTTTCAACAACTTTGGCTTGGTTTGTGGTCCACCAAAAATAAAAGCGATACTTGGAACTGCTTCTGCCTGGGTTCAGTAAATTAATGTGGTTAGTTCTGGTTTATAGTTAAGTCGAATTCTGATTCCTAGTAAACACCAAGTCTCATTTCAAGTCAAATAGCCTGTTATACGTTTTATTTATTTATTTTTTTTAATTTTGTTTTCAGCACAGAGCTGTTTCCTCCGTCACTGAGGCAGTAAATCTTGGGTCAGATGAAGATTTCTTCTTTCCTGTCACAGTGCCCCCTCCAGCTCTTCCCCTGATGCATTTCACGTCTATTTCACCTCCTACAGTTTAGTTCTATTGACAGTTCACATCATCAAAATGGAGTTTCTGAGTTTGTTTTTGTTTGTGGGGAGCCTCAACTAGGAAGTAAGCATGACGGGTGTTCCAGTCACCTATCTCTGCATAACCACCCAGCCTAAAAGCTAGTGACATAAAACAACCATTGTGTTACGTCTGTGGGTTCTGCAGGTCTGACATTTGAGAAGGACTCTGTGGAGACACTTTGGCTCTGCTCCCTGATGTCTGGGACCTCAGCTTCAAAAGACGCAAAAGCTGGGGGTGAGTTGACAGCTGGGGGCTAGACCCATCTGAAGGTCTCCTCGCTCACCTGCTCAATGACTGATACTGACCAGGACCTCAGATGAACTCTTGGCTGGGTCATCTTTACCTGTGGCCTCCCCATGGGTCCTGAGCTTCCTCACGGCGTAATAGCTGGGTGCTAAGTGCAAGTGGCCCAAGAGGACAGGGCAGGATGACCTATTGGACACATCACGTGGCATCATTTCTACCATAGCATTAGTTGGGCGCAATCACAAAGTTCTGCCCAGGTTCAAGCGCAGGGGAGGGACCCCACCACTCAGCAGGAGGGGGTGGTCAAAGTCACACGGTAAGAAGGTGTGGGGTAGGAGACATGTTGGAGACCATCTTTGGAAGGTACAATCAGCCACAGGAGGTTCAGGAGACAAACCCAGGAAGGTGGGAGCTGTCACCACATTTCTCTCAGGCTGCTGCTACTCAATAAATCACTGCAGGTGTGGCCGGAATCAATGGAGGCCAGACCAGATGGTAACGCGTTATTGGACTTTACGAAAGGCTCGGGATTAACCAAACGGAATGACAATACAGAGAGGTTAATTTTATAGACCAGACGTAGCTGTTTACAGATGCACAGAGCTGGCCCCTACAGAGCAAGCCCCTCCATTCCAAGTTTCTGGAACGTCAGCCCCCCCACCCTCCCTCCCACGGCAATGCCCAGGCACATGTCCCCACCACACAAGGTCCAGAAGACAGTTCTCCAAGGCTCGGGTAAAGTCTGGGGTCTCCCTCTCAAATCTGCCCTCCCTATCCCAGGCTGAATGACAACAGAAACATCCACTCCTTCAAATGTATGGTCCTGCCTTTCGGTACCGCCCAATGCGTCAGAACACGTTAGTTTGACATTAGTTTATTTCTCAGGGAAGAGTGCGTTTGATACTGAGTTTACCAGATGTGGGACCTCCGATGAATGGCCCAGGCTGGGTTTCAGCCATAGTGTTCAGGGTTCTATGAGCTATCCTCCCGCAGAAAGGGTACGAATGTACCTTCCTATGTCTTCTGAGTTTCTCTCCCAATTTCTTGTGAGCAAACGCACGAAAATACATGCACACACAGCTTCCAAGCACATAATCACATCTGATACTTGAAATTACCTGTTGGAATAGGTATTACTATCCCCATTTTGCAGGCGAAGAAACTAAGGCTTAGCCAGAGTTAGGAGCCATGCCCAAACGTCTTTAAACCAGGATTAACAAGCCAATTTCTAAACTCCTTTGTGTTTTTTGCCTCAGACCGCACTGGCTGCGCGGATTCAGAAATTCTCATTTTGAATCTCATACACAGAAGTCAATATTTCCTACCTGATATTAACTCATTCATCATTTCCTTTGCAGAGTCTTTGCTTCAGGTTGTAGGTAGCTCCCCACCACCGCTCTCCCTCCTCCGTCCCCACCCCTCCCTTTGAGGCCATCAATTTATTTTCGATCATTATCGCTTTGGCTTGAATCTGCACCGGTTTCCTCTAAGTGATAGAACACCCTGTATCCCAAAGAGAAATGCCACTATTCTGCAAAGCAAGCCTTTGAGTCTCTTTCTAAAGAGAGTTCCTGCAGTGTGGCAGATTTTAATGACCCCCATCTCTCATGCCTGCATTGGGTCACCTGAGCCACACTGCTCCAAATGATCCAACCATCTCATAATGCAGGCTGTGGCAGACTCAGGCTCACCGCAGGGTACCCGGCCTAATTCATTACACCATTCAAAGCCATAAATCACAGGATTCTCCCCCTTCCCTCCCTTCCCTCCCACCAAAACGAGAGCTCACATGAAATCTATTTACATGGCATGATTATTCAATTAATTTTTTCATTACGCTTGCCAGGAAGCATTGCCAGGATTTCTAAAACTGCCCTGTGTGTTTGCATTACTGATGACGGTGGCCCGTGCTCCTTAATTTAGCGATCCTGGCCCCTTGGGAGGTCATGCCGAGCCATACGCAGACTGGGGACCAGGGAGGGGGTGGCTGCCTGGTGAGGAACCTGAGTGCCCGACACGTGTTTAGGATAATCACAGAGATATTAACAACTCTACGTGCTATCCCCACGGCCCCATCGCCACTGCAGTGTTCTTCACACAGGCGTGGAGCTGTTATCCTCAGCAGCCGAGGTGATTACAGGAGCCCCTGATTGTTCTGTCTCTTTGACCCCTTCCAATCTATCCCCCACACAGGCTGCTCTAGTGATCTCTCTCCAATGTGAATCCGACTTGCTCTTACACATCGGTGCTGCCTGGAGGTCCATGGGACAAAGTACAAACTCCCAGCTTGCTCTGCATGCGACACCCAGCGTGATCTGGCCTGACCCACCTGGCCGGCTCAGCCCATGCTCCCTAATCCCTCAGCCACATAAATACCTCCAATTCCTCAGCAAAAACAGGCTCTCCCTGGCACCCTGGCTATTCTTCTGTCTGAGGTGCCTTATATTTCCTGACCACCGCCCCCCCCCCGACAAACTTGTACCCACTGTTTAATACCCAGCTCAAATGTCACTTCTCATGGGAAGTTTTTGTGGCTCTCTCTCACAAGGCACCAGCAATCTTTTTCTGTGACGTCCATAGCACATTGTACATGCCTTTCTCGTAGCCTGGACCTGAGATTTTATTTCTCTTTCCCACGAGTTAGTTAGATCAGAGTCCTGCTCATTATTTCCTGTAGCCCATCAAGACAGGGACTCTCAAAATGACAACTTTGAGGAGAAAAAAAAAAAAGATGATTTGAAATTCACCTAGACCTCTTGAGAAGCCCCAGAACTGATACTTGTAACAGCTTCCAAAGTTGCTTCTTTTGCTGCTAACTTGGCCAAGTCTGTTGATCTTGAGTTAGAGACCTATCATCCCAGCACATGCTCTGCCTCAGGAAGTGGTCTAACGGCTGTTTCCCGAATGAATGGAAAAACGTGTGCCTCTTAGGCCGGCAGAATCACAGAGCAGTGCTCTGCCGAGGAAGGCACAGAGCAAGGGCCACCCTTTCTGTCCCCTGTCCCTTTGAGGCCAACCCTGATCTGAAAGGTATCCCGGCGCTGTGAACTGTTAGAAAAGAAGTGGCTGGAGTGTGGATTTGGGTCTCACCTAAGTGCACTTTGACTTCTGGCTCTAAGCACAGTGCATCCTGGCTGCCTTTTCCCGTGGACTCTGTAAGCCACAGTAGGATGGGGGGGGGGGGGTTACAACTCTGGTTACAGAGCATTTAAGGATGCCTCTGGAAACCCAGCCCTCTCTTCCCTTGTTTGGGCCCTGGGAAACCCTTTAGGATCCACCAGCCCCCCCGCCCCACCCCCCAGGCTGTAACCAGAGTTGTAAACATCACCTCCCATCCTACTGTGGCTAAAGTCAACCCCCCTGGACTGCTTCTGCCCCCTTTCTGGAGCACTGATGCCTTGGGTGGATTGTCTGTGTTTCCCAAACCGACCTCCCCTCCTGGTTTTCTTAGAGAACGCAGTCTCTAGCACTTAAGTGTCAGACTGTCTGACTCCAAAGGCTATTTCATTAGCCAATCCTTTCTCCAAGTGGTGCCTTCCAGCAGGGCCGGAAGTAAAAGTCCTTGTGTACCTACTCTGCATTTGAATTTGGGAAAAACCTGTAAAGAAAAAGTAAGTATGGCGGTCCCCCCCCCCCCATCCACAGGGGATATGTTACAAGACCCCCAGTGAGTCCCTGAAACCATAGTGAGCACCAAACCCTATATATACTATGGTTTTTTTTCCTATACACACATACCTAGGGTAAAGTTTAATTCATAAATCAGGCATAGTAAGAGGTTACCAACAAGCACGGATAAAATAGAATAATTACAGCAATATGCTAGAACAAAAATTACATCAACGTGGTCTCTCTCTCTCTCTCTCTCTCTCTCAATGTATCTGATGATGCTGTATTCACTCTTCCGGTGATGATGTGAGATGCCAAAATGGCCAGGCGATGAGATGGAGTGAGCGAATGTTGCACGTGTCCTCGCATAGCCTTAGGCTACTTACTGACCTTCTGAGGACACATCAGAAGGAGGATCATTGGCGTCCTGACCGCAGTTGACTGCGGGCAACTGAAACCACAGAAAGCAAACCCACAGGTAAGGGGGGGCGGTGCTCATTACCAGGGCTGGGGCAGCAAAAGACCCCGGTGTTCCTAATCAAGTGGGCCGTAGAAGGGTCCAGGGCCAAGGATCCCTACTGAGCTACTAGCCTGGGAAGCTCAGTCTGCCTGGGTCCTGTGCAGGTGGGGAAGAACTCAGCCAATCCATTCATTCAGTTGGCAGGATAGCGTGAAAAGAGCCAGCTGCGGAAATTCAACCTCACACACACATTTATTAAGGTGATAGGGGTCAGGGGAAGAGGGAGGAAATTCAAAGGCATCATAAGGTAAAATTTGTCCTCGAGGGAACGGGGTACAGTAGGACTCACAAACACAGAATTACAATAAACCTGAGTCTCACTGCATTCTGGGACCTAGAAACGTGCTAAAAATAGGGGGTGAGGGGCAATTAGCCCCAGTGGGCGCCAGAGGTGTAGGGAAAGACGTCCCTTGAAGGATGAGAACACTCCATCCCTGTGGCCTCGGCCTGCGTGAGAGTCGCTGACAGGGGATGGGTGTCAGGGCAGACAGTTCCCTCCCCACCACACAAAGGTGGCAGGTGATTATTTTGTGTCCCCAGGCAGGAGATTTATTTAACTTCCTTTTGGCGAAGACCAATAAATGTTATCGGGGTCCCTGCTGTAAAGTTGCGAAGTCCCTTTTAGAAACCCGGGCTCTTAATTCACTCCATTGCCTACCAGGGACCAGGAAGTCTTCAAGGGATGGGCAGGGTGGGGGAGGAGGCGGGGCTTTTATCAGCATGGATCGTGTCCCTTGAGGGGTCTCCTGCTCTTCCTTTCCATCTCCCTCCCCTCTCTCTCCTCCCCTGAAAGCTAGCCACAAAAGACACATGAGACCTTTGGAACGTGTTGGATGGTTTAATGGAGGTCTTTCTGCTTTTCTCCCGTCAGGCTTCCCCCTCCCCCCCTCCCAGTCCCCGCCTCCCCCCACCCCACCGGAAACACTGCAGGGGCAGCAGCCATTTTCCCTCCTTTTTGGGGGGATTAATGGTAAATCCTGTCACTGGGCCTTTGACCGGTCTTTAGCCACTCTTTGGGCCTTTTTACCGGACTGAGTCAAGAATTGACATGCTAGTTGATTCTGTGAAAGAGGCCACATGACCCTCCTCTGCCTGTGCCCCCTGAAGAAGAAGGAAAAGACTGGAGGCTTTTGTTCCCTTGGTATTATTATTAAAATGAATATGTGGTGGGCTTTTTGGAAAACTCGAGATATTCCAGAAAGTAGTGAAAACAAAGTCTTTTGAAAAGAAAAACCTGGGGATCCCACAACTCAGAGATAATCATAAACATTTTGGCACAGTTCTTGACGCACATAATTTGCAATTGGTGACTTCTGCCCTGCTCTCATCACCGAGTTTTCATACGCAGACGATCATCTAGTACTCTTCTGTTGTGACAGAAAGTACAACTCAAAGTACCTAAGCGGAAATGGGTCTTTATTGGCTCACGGAGCTGAAAGTGCAGGGAACAGCACGTGTCATACATGGTGGAACCCAAAGAGTCAAACTGTGTCCCTCAGACCTGACTTCTCTCCACCTCTGCCCTGCTTCCCTGTATTACCTCCATCTCCGTTTGCCTTTCTTCTCATGACAGCAAAATGGCAGTCAGAAGTTCTAGAATAGTCTTCCTCGGCTCAGAGCAAGTTCTAGAAAAAGTTCACTATCATTAGATCTGGTTCAGTCCCCTGCTCATGCCTGAGCAGATCTGGGGTGATATGATGCTGTGATTGGTCAAGACTTTGTCACATGCCCACTCCCCGGAGCCAATAAGAGTACGTATGTAGAATGAAGCCGCGAAGGGGTCCTGCCAGATTCCATCTTGACCCAAAGTGGCCCCAGTCCGTCGTGCAAATTGATTTGACCCCCGGGTTTCCGGAGGTGGGCTCGAAAAACTCTTTTGTCAGCCCTTCAGCTTTTATGAAAGTCAACTAAATATGTGAAATAAAACCTGCTTTTCGTATCCGATCGTCTAGGCTACACAGAGGCGAAAGTCACTCATTTCACTCGTTCAGCCAACATTTCATGAGCTGTTTATGTGCCAGACATTATTCTAGAAACTTGAGGCTACAGACTTTGAGACGAAGGATATAAATCTGCTCTCTGATAGCTAAGCAAAGCTTCTGCCCTTAAAGAACTCAGAACTAGGTGCATTAGCCTTACGGAGATGGAATGTTCCTAGGTTAAAGCAAGACGTGGCAGTGAGCTACCTGACTTTATTAACTTATCCAGAGAACTATGTCAGTCAGAAGAGGGATGTGATCACAGAACATAGAAAAAAAAAAAAAAAAAAGGAAAATGAGAGATTCATTTTGTCGGTGCCCATCATAGCTCCTCTGTTATCCTAGGAAGTCCACAGGAACACATGAATTGTTTGATTTCTCTGTGGACGGAGATGCATCAGAGCCTGATGATATTAAACATTCAGATCTGCCACCAAGGCCCTTTGCTCTGATCTCTTATAATCCATGCAACCTTCTGACAATTTGGCTTTATATGCAGTTTTTCCTAGATGGAGAAAATGTGCAGATCAGCCCAATGTGAATGTCTGCTCCTCTTGTACGTTGCACTTCCCATTGTAAATTAGTGAATTGACGTTTTGATTTATATACATGAGATTCTTGTGAGCTGGGTTAATTTGCACCCTGAGAAATCGGCCCACTTAATATGCGGAGAGAATCAAGCTTCCAAGCCCCGTGGCTGAGGGTTGGATTCACGAAAGCGATATCATCCTGTAGAGCCACCCGATGACCAGCCAACCTGCTTAGCACAGTGCCTGGTACATAGAAGTTGTCCACCAAATGCTTCTTGACTTAAATGGGTTTGGACCGAATGGATCTGATTTCATTAACATTGGGAGAGAGAGAGGCTCATGGACTTGCGAGGTCACCAGGAAAGGTCAGTTGGGGCTCTGTGAGTGAATGAGACCATCCAGAAATAATGGGACCATAAGGAGTTGGGGGGCGATGCCGATGGCAATAACTCAGGGAACTACCATAAGGAGAAGCTAGAAGAGGAAGGCCATCTGAAGGTCACTCAAGGAAGAACATTGAAGAGTAGGGCATTTGAAGGTCACTCAGAGAAGAAGGTGATCTTCCTGATTGTATCTATGGCGCCTCTGTTCCTTAAAAGCACACCTTGGTTTATATCACTCCCCTGCCTAGAAACATTGAATGGCTTTTCCATTGAAACTAAGATAAGGGGCGCCTGGGTGGCCCAGTCGGTCAAGCGTCCGACTTCGGCTCAGGCCACGATCTCACGGTTCGTGAGCTCGAGCCCCGCGTCAGGCTCTGTGCTGACAACCGGCTGGAGCCTGCTTCCGATTCCGCGTCTCTCTCTCTCTCTCTGCCCCTCCCCTGCTGGCACTCTGTCTCCCTCTCTCTCAAAAATAAATAAACGTTAAAAATTTTTAAAAAGAAGAGAAAAGAAAGAAACTAAAACACAATATCCTCATCATGGGCTAAAAGTTACACGTGAACTAGTCCTGAATAACCTTCCAACTCCTTCTCTGCCACTAACTTGTTCTTGGCTACGACTCAGCCACACTGGCTTTTTTTTTTTTTTTCTTCTCTCTTGTGTGAACATACCAAGCTCATTCCGTTCTCAGGGGCTTGGCACCAAGCTATCCCTTCTGCCCCAAGAGTCTATCCCAATCTTTGCAGGACGGCCAGCTGCTGTTCGGGCCCCACTCTTATGTCTCCTCCTAACCACCTCTAAGGACCCTATTAAATTCTCCCGCTCCACGTACAGCCACACTGTAACACATCACCTTATTCCATGGTTCCCGTGACGCTCTCTTGCTAAGCTGCTAGTTGCCCTCTTTCCACTACCCACTCCCACCACTGTGTCTTCCAGAATCTACAAGACTACCTGGCGTTTACTGGATGCTCAGTTAATATTCATTCGATAAAAGGTGAATAAGTAGGCGCACCTAGGTGGCTCAGTCAGTTAAGCATCTGACTCTTGACTTTGGCTCAGATCGTGAGTGATCTCACGGTTCGTGAGTTCGAGCCCCGCGTCTGGCTCTGCCCTGACAGCACAGAGCCTGCTTGGGATTCTCTCTCCACACCCCACTTCTCTCTGTCCTTTCCCCACTCGCTTTTTCTCTGTCCAGAAAAATAACATTTTTAAAAAAGACGAATGAATAGAAGGGAAGGATCTAAAAGGAAACTCTATGGGAGGAGGAGTTGGCCAGCAGCCTGCTCCCTTTTCGCCACAATATATATTTTCTCCACCAAGGATCCCCATTTTAAAATCTGGTTCCATTTGCAGTCTTTTATTTTGCATTTGAGGACCCGAATACTTGATCTGTGGTTCTTCTTGACAGCCCCAGGAGTCATGCCAAAAAAGATTAAAAATCCACCCATCCCGCTGAACTACCAGAAAGATGATTTTTTTTGTGCATGCAAACCCAATATTTACGCTGGAATACCAAAACATGATTCTGGAAGAAAAAAAAAAAAAAGTCACCAGAAGATACAATTCATTGCAATCTAGTCCCGCTTTCTATTTTTCACCTTGAGCGGACAACTTGAACTGTCTGAGCCTTAATATCCCAGCTGTAAAGTAGGCGTACCAATACTAGCCTCTTCTCACCTACCAGGTCTGGTTTAACTCATAAAATGGGAAAAATATATAACCGTGGCTTCAGGTTAGAGATTTCAGAGTTTATAGAGCTCGTGAATTTTTTGATAGCTTTGGAGAGAAGAGTGAATTATTATTTTTACGGCCATAATTCAGAGACAGTTCATCACGTTATATAACTTTGAAAAGAATTGTTTTTTAACCAGAGGAAGAACGTGTTTACATTATGGACCGTTGCACTAGTAATGGGATCCGTCGCCACAGCATCAATGAAAAGGAAGACACTAGAAGGAGAGAAATGGGAAATCAATTTATCTACTTTGCCAACCCAACATTTATATGCTGACACCGAGCGCTGGTGGTTATTGAGTCAAGTATCAGATGTTTATGCAATGTCTCAAACACTACAGGCTGCCAAGGTTTTCTTCTGCAAATTCCAATTGCCTGACTTAAGTTCCAAGTAGGGTTTCTTTCTTCTGCTACACATCCAGGGTATTGCGTTGAATATTTTCCACCTGCGTTTAGTAGGGGGAGCTAAATGACCTCAGAGTTATGTAAGTCAGAATTGGTTATTGCTGCAAATAACAACAACAAAAACAACAATTTAACTCGCTCAAAAACATTGGGGTTTGTCTCTTCTAATAAGAAATCTAGGAGAGGGCTGTCAGGCTAGACCCATATGATAACTGGATGATGCCAGCAGCGATCCAGCAATGGTGTGCTCTTTTTTTTTTTTTTTTTAAGTTTATTTTTTTGAGACAGAGAGAGACAGAGCATGAACGGGGGTGGGGCAGAGAGAGAGGGAGACACAGAATCCGAAACAGGCTCCAGGCTCCGAGCTGTCAGCACAGAGACCGATGCGGGGCTCGAACTCACGCACCGTGAGATCGTGACCTGAGCCGAAGTCGGACGCTTAACCGACTGAGCCACCCAGGCGCCCCAATGGTGCGCTCTTAAATACTTAATCACCATGCTGCAGTTCGACCTAATTTGCATGTTTGTCAATTTCCATTGTGTGCCTACTTCCGCCACCTTTGATTTTAGCTACCAATGTGACAGAACCGAATGCGGACTTCCAAAGAGATACTCAGTCACATGCCATCATAAAGTATTTCCATCATACATTTAATAGATGTAAATAATCTCCAGAGTATAATTAGATGATGGTGACGCATAATAGAAGAATGAGGAAATTATGAGTTTGGTCATTATCCTCTAATATAATTTATCTTATTTTATTGTGAGTATATATAAGGCCATTTTTAGCAATGGCTGTGCTTGAACAACAGGTTTGCAAAACTCCTGGAAATTTAACTGTCAACTCTTGCAAACTGATGCGAGGCATGTCCAACACACCACTGAATGCAGGTTGTTCACGTTCTTTTGCTCTGCCGTCTTCAGTGTGTAGACAGACCTTCACCTCCATGCTTGGTACCCCATGGTCACAAAATGGCTGCCGACCTTCTAAGCCTCGCATGTGCATTCCAGGCAGGAGGGTGAGAAGGGGGTAAAAAGCTTAAGTGGCATGCCAGTTCTTAAAAAAGTACTTCCCAAAGCCCTACCGACCGGCTTCTGGTTACAACTCATTGACCAGAATTGTGTCAAATATGCCTAGATGAGTGACGGCTAGTCAGAAAGGAATCACGGGTGAAGGCTGGGTTGGCCAACCAAACGAGTCTCCCGTGACCATAAAAATATATTTCTAGAACTCCAGCGTTCAAGAGACTACGCCATGCTCAGCACAACGATGCAGAGATGAAAATAGAGTGGTTCAAGACTCGGTGCCTGCCCTCGAAGATTCTTGGACGGTAAGACATGCACACACGGAACTATAGCCAACAATTGCAGATGAATTCTCCTTTAACAGTCCGGTAAGAGCCAGGCATCGGTGCAGGAGCTAAGGACCTCTGGACTTGGAGGCAGGCATCACTCTGGACTGGGTGGCCCATTTCCACAGAAGGGCTCATCATCGCAGAAAGAGGACTCGGGTCAAACAAGTAACAGCCGCCAGGTTTATAAATTCTGCTTAATTTGAACCATTCGTTAGTGTACATGGATATGGCCTTTGTACACGGCTCTATTTCAGTTATTTTAGCTAATTGCATAGGAGACTTAAATTCGCGCTGAAATACACGGACCAAAATTAAATTACTCTCTCTGCAATGACCTACCTGCTTTTTCTGGGTAACGGATAATTATCATTTTCCTAAGCTCAGTCCAAACTCTTCAAAGCCCTCCAGAATCACGTTACTGGCATCAAGTGGCTTTCCCAGTGCTCCATTTTTTAAAAACTCTATCTGCCTACCCAAGAAAGGCTACCACTAAAACGCTTTAAAGCACTTGACACTTGAAACGATGATAAATAATCTAAATGATGGTGATAAAACTCATTGGAGTATTATTGTCATTTCTCTGGAAATTTCCATCCTTGCCAAGGTTGAATTATGTCATGCCTGCGTTTCTTCCAATGTTCCAAGCTTCCCCCTGCACCCGGACAGCGCGCGGGACCCTCACTCTTACCGTGAATGGATTTCACCTAAGTGAACAAGAATGAAGGTTGCTCTCGGTTGCTGTGCTATACAAGTCTTCGGGGCTGTGGAATCAGGCCATCAATTTTACCTGATGTAAAGGTCATTTTCTTACTGCCTTTTAGTTTTGCCCTTTTAGCTCTGTGCGGGTCACCATTGAATTCCTGCCTTAAAAATTTTTTTTTAGCATAATGGCCTGTCTGAAACAGTGATGGGTCTGGAAAGTTCAGAGAAATTCTTGCTACAAGGTCCTTCAGGACCTGGGATAGAAAAATAGTAGCATCCTCCTCTCGCATCCGGAAACCTTTCTCTTCTCCCCATCGCCCTGTGTCTTTCCCCATATAACTCACGTTGCCCCAGCCAAGAATAATATGTTGATCAGCTCTTGCCACAATAAGCCTACAAAACTAACTTCCCTGAAACACATTGCCTTCCAGAAGCAAGCATTTCTTTTCCTAACTCCCAAATCTGTGCAGTTTCTAGGATGGCCCAGCATGTGGGCCAGCCCAGCTTGGCCGCAGACTTCTGGTGAGGTTCAGGTCTGCCCGCGTGGCTCCACCTGTCTTTGGACAACAAGCTTCCCGGGCCATTGGTCTTTTCATGACCGGCTTCAGGAGGGCAAAAGGCAAAGAGAAACACACAAGGCATCCTGAAGGCTCAGCCTAGGGCCCACCATGGCCAAATGTGTTCGGTTTCCCATTGACCAAACCCAATGTCAGTGGGAGGGAAATCTACTACCCTCACTGCAGTGGAAAGTAAGTAAAGTCACTTTAAGAAGCAAAACAAAAAACAAAAAACAAAAAAAAAAAAAAACCAAAAAAAAAAAAAACCCAAACAAACAAGCAAACAAACAAAATCCAATGAACAAACAAAGAAAAAAAGAGAGACAAACTAAAGAAAAGACTTGTAAATAGAACAAACTGGCAGTTGTCTGATGGGAGGTGGGGGGTGAGAGGGATGCGTGAAATGGTTTAAGGGGATGATGAGGTAGAAACTTCCAGGTACTCTTTTTGTCACAGAGACAAAAAGTAAAGCATAGAGAATATAGTTAATAAGACTGGAATACGGCTCTTTGATGGCAGATGGTAATCACATTTATTGCAGTCAGTGCTGAGTCACGCACAGAATTGTTGAATCATTAGGGGCGCCTGGGTGGCTCAGTGGGTTAAGCGTCAGACTCTGAATCTCAGCTCAGGTCGTGATTTCGCGGGTTCGTGAGTTCGAGCCCCACGTTGGGCTCTGCACTGACAGCACAGAGCCTGCTTGGGATTCTCTGTCTCCCTCTCTTTCTGTGCCCTTCCCATGTTCGTGCTCTCTCTCTCTCTCTCAAAAATAAAATAAGTAAACATTTAAAAAAAAGAATTGTTAATCACTGTTTTATACCTGACACGTAACCCTGTATGTTAACTATATTTCATTAAAATAAATATAAAGTCACTCAGCAAAGGGTGTGAATGAATACAGAGGACCCTTGAGCAGCTTGAACAGCTGTGCACCCCCACCCCTTGCACAGACAAAAATCCCCCTATAATTTTTGACACTTCTAGAACGTTGACTACTGATAGCCAACTGTTGACCCAAAGCCTTACTGATAACATAAACAGTGAGTGAACATGTATTTTGTATGTTCTCTGTGTTATATACCGTATTGTTACCACAAAGTCAGCTGGAGAGAAGAAAATGTTATAAGAAAATCATAAGGAAGAGAGAGAGAGAAAAAAAAGTATACAGCTGTACCGCATTTATCAGAAAAGATCCGCATGTCCGTGTGCCTGTGAGTTCGATCCGCGTCGTGCTGTTGAAGGGTCTGCTGTCATTCTCATTCAGAGAGGACTTGAATTGTGACTAGTGATCTCGTAGCTCACAGACAGCCTTCCCCTTTTAGCTTCATCTGCTTCCCCACGAGCAATTCACAAGGGATAGTTTTGCAAAGAAGCTTTTCTGGGGGCTGACTGTTCTCTTGTCCACGAGTGCACATTGAATGCCCATAAAACATCCCACTAGTCACCAGGGAGGGGGGGGGAGCGAAGACAGGGGTGCTGTTCTAAAGAAAAACTCAGTAATGGGAACAACTGGCAAAACCACACTTGGTTCGGTTGGCTGGCAATGCCAAGTAATGCGTGATTACGAGCCAGAATGCGACCCGCTAGGCAGGATTTTGAGAGACACAAGGCATTTTCAAAAGGAGAGGCACATCGGAAGGAGGAAAGGTTCTATATGGGAACAAGCATTACCTCCGTCATCCTAACTTTTTGCAAGTCTTATCTATTTATTTATTTAGTCATCTCTGCCCCCAACGCGGTGCTCGAACTCATGACCCGGAGATCAAGAGTCGCATGTTCTTCTGACTGAGCCAGCCAGGCGCCCCCTCATCCTAACTTTTATAAGGTGAAGCGTGAATGGGCAGTAGGCTGGTTGTATTTCCGCCCTGTTTTTCTATCCCTAATTTCTGTCTTTCCATGATTTGATTTGTTCATAATAATAATAATCATAGCGTGCCACAAATGAGGGTTTTCTTCACAATGCTTTTGTAACGCAAACATTCACAGCCGCCGAACAATCAATCCGTCTTATAGATTCAGGTTTCCATCTTTAAGAGCAGAAATACATTCCCTACAGAGACTTGTATCTGTGTCCGAAGAAATATCACCCGAGGAAACAGTAACTGGGGGATTTCATTCCGGGCAAGAGGAGACCTTGACCACTCAGTTCTGTGGTCTCCTGGCAGGTTGCTGGATGTGTTTTATCCATTTCAGGTGAAAGCTGGACGAGCAGGCATTTTAGCTCTGAACTGGGCTGGCTCTCGTTTCTAAGTTTTGCATCCCAGATCCAGGAACTCTGGCCACTGGTCCGAATTGGATTCTGAGAACTAGATGTTCACTGAGCCTTCCCTTGTTTTACAGATGCTGGACGAGGAGCCCAGGGGCGTTATTCAAATAGCATTGAATAAGATTGGGACTGAAATCCCGATTTCCCAGATGAGGGCAAGTTTCTGCCAGTCACCTTCTGGGTCCTTCTCGGGCTCCTAGAGCGTGTCCTGTCAGCCTCTGTGAAATCAACATCTCAGAACCAGCCTAGGAACCTTGACTTCAGATAGAACTTGTTTCCTCTCGTAACTCCCGCTTATTTGCTGGGTGTCCTTGGGCAAATCGCCTGGCCTCTCTGTGCTCCTCTTTCCTTCTCAGCAAAACGAGGCTAATGCTACCTAACATGCAGTGTCATTGGAGGAGTAGATGAAACAATGCGTTGCACAGAGCCTGACAGAGCAATAAAGAGTCGTAACAATTAAGCGACAAGTGACCGAGGCCTGTCCGGGGACTGCGCGTGCACAGAGCACTTGGTGGGGGGCTGCGGCCTGATCTTGCCTGCAACCGGGCTGGGCTCCTGGAGGTTGTCTGCCCTGGGACAGCAGGACTCAGTCTGCTCAGTGAGAGAAGATATAGGCAGCTCCCGGCCCTGACAGACACCATGTTTGGGGACTTGGAGAAAGGGGACAATAATTCCCCTGCAGCACACCCTCACCCACCCTGCTCAGGCTGTTGTCATTAATGTAATGACTCAGACTTGGATTCATGTACTATTTGGAGTGGAATGCGGAGAGTGGTAATGGATCTTGAGATTCAGAGATTCCCCTGAGGAATGGGGAGAGAGATTTCCCAAAAGGTAAATGGAGCTGAGGGCCCCGTGGAGCCTGGAAGAATAAGACGCCTGCTAGAAAGGAGCCGGCAGGTGCGGCACCGCTGGGGAAGGAGAGTGGGCCGTCAGGACCCTGCAAGCAGCCTGGTGGGCGGTGGGAAAACTATCCCGGACAGTCCGTTTCCTTCTCCAGCGTCTCCTGAATTACTCCCGAATCCAAGCGGCCGATCCGATCCGAGCTTGCGGGGTAATACGATGGAGAGCAAAAATGTCAGGAGAATAACAAGAAGCAAAACCCTCCTGAATGGTCCTGGAGGTAAACCGTGGGCTCTACCCACACATCCACCTCCCAAGGGTAAACATGAGCTATGAGAGTTAGCGCTGCTGAAATCCACAAGGCAGAAAAATATGATCCCCGGTCTCGTGGTTTGAGAAGTTCTTCTCTTGCCCAATGGAGTCCGTCCTCCATATGACTGCAGAACCCTACTGGCGCCTGTCCTTTGCCCCTTCTTTTCAAATGGCACCATATGTCCCACCGGAAAGAAGGAAGAACGCTTTGTTCAGTCCAGTCCGTACCTCTCCACGACTACACAAAGAATGGAGGGAAGCCTGGAATTACCACCTGTCAGGATAGCACAACTCTGTCTTAAGGGAGAGTTGCTATAAACTTATTAAGCCTCAGTTTCCCCAGCTGTAAAGTGGACGTGATAGTCCCTACTCTTATGTTGTCACAGGGCTTAATTACATGAGCAGTTCTGGCTTTGCTGACAAACCTGTGCACCTGCCACATGGGGGGGGGGGGGGTTAATGTTAGTTTCCCTCTTCCACATCTTAGTTAACGCCCACCAAGGTCAACTCTCTCAGTCTACCTATAAAGAATGAGTGCTTCCAACAGCACTATGACAGAAGCTCAAAGCTGGGGGGCCCCAAGGAAAGATTTGTCCGAAAGTACCTAATGGAGGCTCTTCAGAAAGGATACTTGGCCAGGACACCGTTTGTAGGAATAAGGCACAGTGTTATTTCCAGAAAGAAAAAGTCACTGATTGGAAAACCAAAGTAGTTGGACGTTGTTCAAGTTCCCCCAAACTGGGTTGGTTTCTACCAAGGTGCGGAGCCCTCGGCAGACATCTATGGTGAGGGATGGATTAAAACAGACTAAATGAGGCCTTAAAGGAAAAGCAGCCCCAAAGTAGTTTCCAGAAGGGGGTAAGCAGCCTTACCACCAGGGCTTAGAGACAGGGAGGGCTCCCTGAGGGTCGAGGGGGCTAATGGAAGGACAGCATGTGCCCCAGGCTCTGGAGCTCTTTTTAAGAAACTGTTTGCAGAGTGACCTTGGTATCTCCGACTTTACTGAGCCCTGACCGCATGCCAGTAGGCTGGGAGCTCAGGCCATGACTTCACCCCAGGCTGGCCAGCACTGCCACGGCAGGCAGGTGGCTCCAAACTCTGGGGATTCAGCCTTCAGGCGTCTGTTTTCTGGAACTACTCCCGATGGGCTCTCCTGTGGGCCTCAGCACGTTGTCCTCTCTGTGGGTCTCTGGAGGTTGTCAGAACACAAGCTGGTCCTCCTTGGCTGCTGAGTCCAGGAAAGGAAGGAGCAGAGGAGTTATGGACGTGGCTTTGAGGGTTTTTTTCATCATCTAAGGGTTCAATATTTAGAGCAATATTGATTCGATTTATCTAGTGTTGTAACGTTCCATTGGTTGCTAGGCAACAGAGTTCTTTCTTCTCTGTTTTCTGGGTGGCTCATGGGAGTTTAACTACCAAAGAGATTACTTTGTGTGCATGAAACTAAATGGACCATAGGTGCCATACTTAAGTGGAGGAATACTGTTTCACCGGGCAGTGCTAAGACCGCGTTTCCTATCACATCTCGGTAATTGCGATTCAACCCCCAGAACAGGGCCATTCATATTCACATTCCCTTGCAAGATACCCACTGAGAACAATTTAACACAAAGTTGGGCTGATGCATAAAACCCTGGGCTGTGTGCTCACCATTCCATCCTCATAAGGTTCTAACCCACGCTGGGGCAAGAATGGATTTATCCCGCCCCATTCTGGTCCCCCCCGACACCCCACTGTAATAACCAAAAACAGCAACCTGGATTATGGAGGGCAAATTCAAGTTTGCGCCTCAATCCTGGCATGGCCGGATCTCTCCTCCTTTCTCGGATCCCATCTTCTCCCCAAACTCACCCCAAAATCGCCTTCCCTCGTTCGGAAGCTCTTTTGTAAGTCCTTCGTACGGATGTTCGCTGTTCCTTTAAAATCCCCAAGCAGAAGCAGCAGGCAACTGAGGACTGTCAGCTTGGGCTGTATGGTTCAGTGACTTGGCATTCATGACGTTTATTTTGGAACCTGCCTGATGGCCTGACCTATTTTAGGATCTCTGCTTTAACCATACCTTCCTCCCCCATTTTTCCAATGAGAAGTGAAGGCAAAAGGGTGGTGGGGGAGGTTGGACGGGAGGAGAGGGAGGAACGTGGAGCTCAGCAGTCTAGTTGTGACATCGGCAACTGCCCAAGCCGGCCATAGCGTTTCAGACACTGTCGGAAAGGTGATCTGCTGGAAAGGCCGTGTCCCCGAAATGGGAGGAGGTTCCGGAAGCACTCCTGTGCTCAGTTTCCCGGGTGCGGCCACGATACACAAACCAAAGGCCACATTGGGTATTTTTCAGCGTTTTCCTCTCCGGAAAGACCTGTTCGGGAGAGGAATGATCTCGTTCTTCCAGAGAGAAAAGCTATCTGGAAGCGGGGGGAGCGGCGGTGGTGATGAAGCAAATGCAGGCAAGTAGCCAACTGTGCACATTTACGGAGAGTAGGAATGTAAAACAGATGTTTGGCAGGAAAATAAACCATTGCCCTGGGAGCATCATCATCGGCCTCTGGAGAATAGGGTTTCTCAGATCCAGGCAAATAACGCAGTGGGTCACTGAGCTGCACACCCATCATAACCAGCTCTGAGGACCCAGCTTCTGGGTCGCCTGGTCCCCTGTCTCCACATCTTTTTTCTTGGCTGTGCAATAGCCAGAATACCTCTGAATAGATGTTATTCTGTCTCCCTAACCAGGAACGAGGTGTTCTCACACCAGAGGTTCTTCCGTGCCATGGAGGGCCGGAACAGCAAGACCTGGCCCCCAAAAAGGGAGGCGGCAACTCTCTAAGCCTTCTCCTACGGGCTCCAGTACAATAACGCTGAGAGTTATACGAAAGCAGGGGACCCGAGCCACTATGCGGAGACCCTCCCAAAATCGTTGTAACCCTCATGGAGCCAATGGTGACGTGAGGGTCATTTGGGATGGAGTACCCACGGCAGGTGCTGCTGCGGGCAGCTCAGGAACACTTCGATGGCTATCGGGAAGACAAACAAAACAGTAGAAACAGACCCATACATACCGAGAAGGAACCGACGGTTACCAGAGGGTAGGGCGCTGGCGGAAAGGGCAAAATGGGGGGAAGAGAGTGGAAGGCACCGGCTTCCAGTCACGGGGATGGAAGTCACAGCGTAGGGAATATGGTCAAGGGTGTTGTCGCGTTGTATGGCGACAGATGGTGGCCACACTCGTGGTGAGCACAGCCTGATGGCTACACTTGTCCAGTTGCCATGCTTACGCCTGAAATTAACGCACTCGGTGTGTCCCCTAAATTTGGATTAAAAAAAAAAAAAGATTCTGTGCTTGAATCACCTGGTACCTTCGGGAGGAATGGAAAGAATTTAGAAAATGGGGGGCCCCAGCATGGCACAAGATGGAAGTCAGAGGTGTGATGTCTCCTGCCACTGGGATGGGGTCTAGGAAACGTGTCCATGTCCCTTACAGCCAACGGAACTCAACCCTATTGTAAGGACGCCATAAACATAAAGGGCCACTCGAGTCTTGAGAGAAATAAAATAGAGGAACAAGCGTCCACCATGATGAGCCATCAAAGCTGAACACAGAGATAAGTTCGCACAGCGATAATTTCCCTCAAAACGGAGCCCACAGAGCACATCTCATAATAATTTATTTACATCAGTAGCTTCGGTGACCTGTGAAGTTTATTGACAAAATCAGAAACGGTCCTCTTTCTGGGCACTCCTCTTTGCCTTTCGGAATCTTCTTTTAGAATTTCCTGTGACAGGTAGACACTGATGTCTTGGGGGTTCCAAAATATTATTTTCGAAAAGCAAGCCCAAAATATCAACCTGTCAGACATTGTCTAAAGTTATTAGCCCGGCTGGTGGATGCCTTGCGGAGGCTGGATGGAAATTTGGCCAGATATTTTTTCCTCCTTTCCTATTTACTTCTTTTCTTTACTGGCTGTGTTTTCCTGGGACTGTGGTGCACATATTTATAATTAGAGCAGGAAAATGGAGAAGGAGGAGATAGGTGTTCTTTCCCTATTCCTGGAAGTGTTTGTGCCTCTAGCTTAACAGTGTTACATATTGAGGGTCTGGAGAGAATATTGAGGAAGGAGAGAAAGTATAAGAAGGAGGAGGAGGGGGAGAATGAGGAGGAGGGGGAGGAGGAAGAAGAAGAAAAGAAGGAGTTCCCTGCAAATTATATTTCCAGTTCTCAGACCCAGAAGCTCATTGTGACGGAAATCGCTCGCCCCTCTGTCTTTCTGTCCTGCTGAAAGAACAGACCTTTTCCTACGTGGAATCACGTCAAACAGAGGAATGTTGTGCCTTCAAATCAATTAGGACAAATGAATTCCTTAGTGTAACCTACCAGCAAGCACGAAAAAACTAAAGGCTGCAGAGTATTTTTTTTTTTCAACGTTTTTTATTTATTTTTGGGACAGAGAGAGACAGAGCATGAACGGGGGAGGGGCAGAGAGAGAGGGAGACACAGAATCGGAAACAGGCTCCAGGCTCCGAGCCATCAGCCCAGAGCCCGACGCGGGGCTCGAACTCACGGACCACGAGATCGTGACCTGGCTGAAGTCGGACGCTTAACCGACTGCGCCACCCAGGCGCCCCAAGGCTGCAGAGTATTAATGTGCTGATTAAAAAGAATGATCAGAGGGACGTCAGCCGATGGAACCTAGACCCAGGTGGCTTTGAAAGACACCCACCCTTCTGATGGTTGGATCACAGCCAACCGGTTAGTAACTGCTTGGTTGCTCAACTGAATTCAGCTGGTTTGTTGTGAAAATGACCCACGCTCTGCCTAGCCAGCATCGTCACTTTGGAACCAGTTTCCTGGGTGCAATCTTCACCGTCAGCCTGAGCTCAAATGGTGGGGTGGGTGACTACCACCGGTTTAAGCTGAGCCAGGGAAGTTGGTTGAAGGAGAAAGTTCACAGAAAGCCCGGCAGCCAGGAGAGGATCAAACGAGGGCTGCAGGCCGACAGCTAACTCCAATTTAAGAGGGAAACTGAAGTGAGACAGTGGGACTGCCAGAGAGAAAGCCACGTGATTCCAGAAAATTCCATCTTAAAACATGTCATAGGAGCAGAGTTCTTCCAAGGCCCCAGTGCTCGGGATGCAACCCCAGAAAACGGGAAGGAGGAACTAGCGAGGCGGCCTGATCTCTCGTGTGGGGATCTGGCGAGGCGGGAGTATTAGTCAGTGGCACGTCAGCGCTCTCCTCCACACGGAATGCCATGTCTATTTCTGCAATCCGGAAGTTTTCAGGAAAAGCGCTCGACCGACCTTTTGTGAGGTCCAGGAGAAGGGCGGAGAAGTCCACTGAGAGCTGGCTGCTTATTCTAAACAGCTGGGATCGAGGAGGAATGACATGAATGTAGACGTCCATTTCTGGCGCCAGGAGAGGCTCCAGGGAAAGGCAGGGGCAGTGACTCTTTTCCAATTAGTCAGAGAAGCTTTTGATGACAACCCCAGGAGTCCCTTATCCCAAAACATCACTTGTCACCTGCGCACACCCGCCCACGAATGCATCCTGGATGAGATGGATGGGTGGTACCTAGTTCTCACTCTCCTGCCGGGTTCCCTTGACAGGCTGCTCCAATGATTTAGGGCACCATCGGTGGCCCTGATCTGATTCATCACTTGGTGATTCATCTTTCCCAACAAGCCATGGCTCCCGTTTTGTAACGCCCTTCCATTCTTCTCCTTTGAAGAGAGACAAATAGGTGATGAAAGCCAGGCTGGGGAAGAGAATTCCAGCTCTTTCCTGCCAGAACTAACCCGTAGTAAGAAGAAGTGAACAGATTATCAGATCAATTTCAGGGAAGACTATGCATATTGACAAAACAATGCCCTTTTGCATCTCATGTGTTGCTTTTATTGTTTCGCACATGGGCATAAGTCCCATGAACACCCGTGGCAACATATGAACAAGTAAGTGGATTTTTTATCTGAACATTATGATTATTTAAAGGTAAACACATTTGGGGGGGCGGCGCCTGGGTGGCTCAGTAGGTTGAGCATCCAACTCTTGATGTCAGCCCAGGTCATGATCCCAGGGTCATGGGATCAAGCCCCATGTTGGGCTCCGTGCTGAGTGTGGAGTCTGCTTTAGATTCTCTCTCTCTGTCTCTCTCTCCCTCTGCCCCTCTCTGCTCACATGTGCTCTCTCTCTAAAATAAAATAAAATAAAATAAAATAAAATAAATAAAGGTAAACACATTTTTTCTTTTTTTACTATGAAATTTATTGTCAAATTGGTTTCCATACAACACCCGGTGCTCATCCCAAAAGGTGCTCTCCTCGGGGCGCCTGGGTGGCTCAGTCGGTTGAGCATCCGACTTCGGCTCAGGTCACGATCTCGCGGTCCGTGAGTTCGAGCCCCGCGTCGGGCTCTGGGCTGACGGCTCAGAACCTGGAGCCTGCTTCCGATTCTGTGTCTCCCTCTCTCTCTGCCCCTCTCCCATTCATGCTCTGTCTCTCTCTGTCTCAAAAATAAATAAACGTTAAAAAAAAAAAAGGTGCCCTCCTCAATACCCATCACCCACCCTCTGCCTCCCTCCCACCTCCCATCAACCCTCAGTTAAAGGTGAACACATTTTTTAAGGGAAATTATATTTTGACCCTTAAGTATATAGACCTATCAATATACTAAATGGTGCATTTCTTTTCTAAACGGTATTACTTCCATCTTGAATTCTGTTGCATATTGTCTGTTTTGGCCATTAGAATCGCCTATGCTTCTTATTTTTACAATATTTTTAAGCAATGTTTATTGTGTTTTTACAGCAAAATCAGTGCACAGGTATTATAGTGAGCTTAGAAAAAATGAAATTTCCGACTAATATAAATGAAAAAAAAACCCTATCATACTACCACCCAAAGATCATCATGGTGCATAACTTGTTGAATATTATATATTTATATATAATGTACCTATTACACAAAAAACAGTGACACCTGGGCGGCTCAGTCAGTTGAGTGTCTGACTTTGACCGAGGTCATGATCTCATGGTTTGTGAGTTCAGCCCCACATCAGGCTGGCTATTTTCAGTGAGGAGCCTGCTTGGGATTCTCTCTCTCTCTCTCTCTCTCTCTCTCTCTCTCTCTCTCCCTCTGCCCCTCCTGCACACATGCCCTCTCTCTCTCTCTCAAAAAAAAAAAAAAACTTAGAAAAAAATAGAAAAAAATATATATACATACATAAATTAGGATCATCTAACATACGGGTGACACAGTAACATTTTGCCTTTGTCCATGAACGGCCTTCATCCTACCACCCCCCCCCCCCCAATCAGCCTGCGATGCCCATCGATCCAGAGGGAGTTTCTTAGGAAAAAGCAAGCACGGAGCCAAAGCAAAATTCAGCTTCTGGAAATCAAAACCAGGACTTGGCCGCCGACAATCCCTTGCAATCCTGGGCAATTTTCTTAAGTAAGTTTTGTCTACATCTTGTAATCTCCTCTATCCCCATGTATCCCCAACCAACTGTTTTAATCATCCAGATTAGAGATCTTCAGTTAAGAGAGGTCCAGAGGGAAAGAGGAAACGGGAAATCCCTCCCTCCAGTGGAGGTGGGCCAAATCCCACCCCCAACCTCAGCCTGAGAAGGGCAGGTACATAGACGGATGAAGGTACCATGAAGAGTAAAGGAGATCATCTTAGTCTCTTTAGGCTGCTGTAACAAAAATACCATAGCCTGGGTGGAGTTACAAGGGAGCTCCCATTAATCAGGGTAGGGAGACACCCTGGGGTGTGGCTCTCCCGGGCTATCCTGGGTTCCTGAATAACAAGGCCACAGAG
This sequence comes from Panthera uncia, assembly GCF_023721935.1. NCBI lineage: Eukaryota > Metazoa > Chordata > Mammalia > Carnivora > Felidae > Panthera > Panthera uncia. The sequence goes on along the minus strand of NC_064815.1, from coordinate 22,307,421 downwards.
TAGTAGAGGGCCAGATGGGCTGCCCAGGGATTTGGCAGTGCAAGGTGGGCTGGCCTAGGCCCCCCAGACTAGCAGGCTAGATGGAGAATGGGGGCAGGAGCTCGGAGATCGTTTTTTTTTTTTTTTTTAAGTTTTTTTTTTAGACAAAAGGCTACAGAGCATGAATGGGGGAGGGTCGGAGAGAGAGGGAGACACAGAATCTGAAACAGGCTCCAGGCTCCGAGCTGTCAGCACAGAGCCCGACGCGGGGCTCAAACTCACGAACCGTGAGATCATGACCTGAGCCGAATTCAGACGTTTAACCGACTGAGCCACCCAGGCGCCCCGGAGATCATTTTTTATACCAAAGGTATCATACCACTGACCTTTTTGAGCTCATAATATTGATTCAGCTCTAGGTCAACTGGGCAATGTCTCTGAACAAAAGAAAAATCCCACAAAGGGCAAATAGTTGGTAAATTTCCTAGGTCCTTACATTTCCTAGAATATTTTGCTTCTCCCTTCATCCGTGAATTAAAATTCAGCCAGGCTTAAAACCCATGGATCTAAACATTTCTCCTGTCAAAACCCGTTTATTCCAACATCTTTTGATTATTATTTCAGCACATTTCGGCATTTTGTGTTAAAGGGTGAAAGCCTGAAGCTGACCTTATTTTTCGTTCTCTTGAGGGCACTTTTATTTCTTTTCTGTTGGATATTTGTATTATTTTATATGGCTTATTTTAATTCTTAGAATTAAAAACAATTTTTTTTTTCCAGGCTAAGAATGTGTGTGTATTGCCTGGGATACAGTAAGGCATTTCAATCTTTAAATTCAAAGTTTTTTTCAAATTCATATAGATTCCTTAAATACACTTTGAATTGTTACATTTTATTCCATTTGTTCTGTTTCTTCCCTCTATAAAACTTAATTTTATCTTTGTTTTATATCCTCCATCTCTTTCTAATTCTTCTTGCTTTTATCTACAACTTCTTTTCCCCTGAATTCTGAGAGAACTTCTCAAATCTGCCCTCCACAGTACTGAGAATTTTGATCTTGGCAATGTACATCAATTTATTTCATTTCTTCTTGTAATTCTCCTTCCTCCTTTCTGTCTTTTTTTTTTTTTTTTTTTTTTTTTTTTATCTCTGGCTAAATCTGAACCTTGTCCCATTAAACCCTTCACCTGTCCTACGTCCTTCTTAGAGCTTTGCTTCTTCCCTCATCAAGACCATGCCTTCTTATAACTATCGTGGTCACCAGATAGTTTTCCAGAAGGTTCTTTTTGTCCTTGCAGTAAGTATTTCCAGAACCGTATTTCCCCATGGAGTCCGCGGAGCGATGCTCTCCTTTCCTTTCCCTGCGGCGTGTTTTCCAACTGGGCTGTTACTTTGTGGTAAAGTTCTCAGTATGAAAATAGAAGAGTATAACTGGGGTTTCTCCGTAGATCCCGCGCGAAATTCTTTGGGCCCTACTCACAAGCCCCATAAGTGTCAGGAGAGCCTCTTCTTTAATCTTACCCTAGAGGGAACATTTTTTAAGGATCTGATATGCATTTATCTAGTTCTAACTTTGGTTTTCTCCCATCCCCACGGCTCAGCCTTAGAATATTGAGAAATGAAATATATGTTTACTGATTAGAAGGTGGAGGCAGTAAAAATGAGACCCAAAGTTTATAATAGCTTCAACAGAGTAGATACACATTTCTAACTTATTTAAGAATTCGAGAGTTCCTATGCAGCACCTGGGTGGCTCCGTGGGTCAAGTGTCTGACTTCAGCTCAGGTCACGGTCTCATGGCTCGTGACTTCGAGCCCCGCATCGGGCTCTGTGCTGACTGCTCAGGGCCCGGAGCCCGCTTCGGATTCTGTGTCTCCCTCTTTCTCTGTCCCTCCCCCGCTCACACTCTGTCTCTGTCTCTCAAAAATAAATAAAAGCATTAAAAAAAAAAAGAAAGAAAAAAAGAACTAATTCTTGACCGCATCTAACAAGGGAAGCTGGAAACGCAGTCTAGCTGTGTGTTCAAGAAAAAGGGAACACTGATTTTGGTGAACAAGTCCGCCGGCATGTTGGAGACGAGGACCACCGGCACATATAGCTGTGTAGACTGTTCCTCTCTCCCTGTCAACATTATTTTTCTTGGTTGCAGAAGATGCAACTCTCCGTCTCCAACTACTATGACTTCTCCGTCTCCTTGCTTCCTGGCTATTTTGAGGAAGACATTCCACCCGTCCCAGTCTGAGCCCCTGGAAGGCAGACTCTCCAACCAGGCCAGGCAGCCGGAAGACATGCTACAAATTAATCAGAGAAAATAAACAGGAGAAGAGGAAGTGTCCAACGCAAACTAATCCCTTTTCTTTAATTACTTGGGAACACACTTGGGTCTTTCCCTGGCGGCAGAGGCAAAACAAACCAATCTCACTGAGCCAACGTACCTCTAGTTCAACAGTTCTCAGAGTGTGGTCCTTGGGCCAGTGGCAGCAAGGTACTCATCAAAATGAGTCATCCGGGCACTCATTAAAATGGCAGCATCCGGGTCCTCATTAAAATGCAAGTCTTCAGGCTCCACTCCAGACCTAAGGAAGCAGAAACTCTGGGAAGGAAACCTGGCAACCTGTAGTTTAACCAGCCCTTCAGGTGATTCTGTCACTACTGCCCTTGGCCATGACCCGGACCATAGCACAGTACCCGTTGTCAACTCATGGCCCTACATTTTAGTCGCAAGGAAAACACTGTCGGAGGTGTATTTGGAATTCTAATCTTGCAAAACTGAAAGCACAGAGCAATGATAGTAAAACTCACTCTTCTGGTTGGACTCACGGGGAAAACTTGAAACTTAAGCCTTTTTGTGTAGGAAGCTTCCAGCACTCACGAACTATCACCTGTTTATTTTCTTTGGCACTAATTAGCTAATTCTCTGCGCCAGGTCAAGATGACCATCGGTAATGAACACGGAGTCATAAAATATCTGATGTGAAGGGATCTCATGGGTCATCAACTCCATCTACCCATTTCATAAATTGGAAAACTGAGGTCCGGGAAGAATAAATGGGGCATCCAAAGCCCCACCTCTAGTTGGAGGGAGAGCCACAGCTAGAACCCGAGACTCCCAATTCCTGATCCAGCTCTCTTTCTGCTAACATCATCTCATGAGATCCTATTTGTAAAGCCCTCTGAAACACACCCAGTGTAAAAAGGGGTTGTGTTATATTAATATTGAATTGGGTCCAGATAATTTGAATTCCAAATCTTAAAGAGCCAAAGTTAAACGTGTGTGCAAATTTGTTCTGTAAGCCTTGTCCAAATGCAAATAAAAAATGAATGAACAGTATTGCCTTAGAATTATAGAACACTCTGGAACATTGATATTGATATTAAGAAGTGCAATGAAAAAGCATCAGACAGCAGCCTCTGATATCTCCTTTTCACGGTTTCCCCTGAAATGCCTGTGATGTCATAAAAACCTGAGAGAAATGTCCACCCAACGTAGGGTCGGTATTTCTGAATAGAGGAAAACGGTGTGCAGGTTCCTATACCTTATTTCACAAAGAGAGAGAGAGAGACCCATGCATCGTAGAAGAAGGTGGGGAGTCCGAAACTTTCTCTTTCTCAGTCCAACAAGAGCCACACACTGTTCCAGACCTAGAACGTTTCAGAGATTGGGATCAAGGGATCGTGTCCCAGGTCACTCACTGACCAATGGAGACGAGTGCCCCTGGCTTGGTTTTACTGGTGGTCTGCTGCCCGGGGCCCAGTTGGAGTGGAAATGGCAGCCCCATAGAGCTGGGGTGGCCTCTTCCCGGGAAGAACGTTCCTCCCGGCTTATCGTTTAGGGATGTCAGCTGAAATCGACTTCTTTCTGCTTTCACTTTATCACTGGCTTCGCTGGGTCATTGAATGGAGAATCTTTTTTTTTTTAACACCTTTCTTCATTATGTAATTCGCGTGCCAAACAGTTCACCTATTTAAGGTGCACGTATCAGTGGTTTTAATGCCCTCACAGATCTGTAGAACCATTAGCACAGTTTCAGGACCTTTTCAGCACCTTATAGAGAAACCCTATACTCTTCAGTTATTGCGTCCTCAACAACCATTAATCTACTCTGTCTCTACAGATTTCCCTGCCCCGGAAGTTTCATAGGAATGGAATCATAGAGTCTGTGGTCTTTTTGCAATTGGCTTCTTCCACTTAGCATCGTGTTTCTATGGGTCATCTATGCCGAAGCAGCGTATCTTTTTTTTACGACAGAATACTATGCCATCACACGGGTCCACCACCTTTATTTATCTGTTCATCCCTTGATAGACATCAGGGCGTTTCTACCTTCCAGGTCTTATAGATTTTCCAACTGCGCATATTCGAATTGTCATCTAGTCCAAGGGAAAAGAAATTCTGAGTAAGGGAATTACCTTCGTAAGCAGCCACTTTTACACTGTTTAGCGCACTCCACAAATGTCGGGCACCTCAACAATGAAAACCAGGACAGGAGCTACTTTGAGGTCGCTCTGAAAAATATTTGTAACAGTAGCAGTGAGAAGGCTACGTGTTCCAAAGCCTTTTGACGTTACCCAGGTAACCTTTATGATAGGGCTACGAAGCCTGTACTGTTAGTCCTGTGTTTTTTCGGAAGACATGAGCTCTGAGGATTCAGAATCACCCATCGAGTGAGTAGGAGACAGGTCAGAGAACCTATCCTTCTGTCGCTAGTTAAGATCTATTTTCATCTAATTCTTAGAGGGAAGAAATCCCTGTAGGAACGTTGTCCTACAGTAGTGGGAGACTTTGGCATTTCCCGGTTCTCAATCAGCACATCCTTTCCCTTCTAAATTCCAATTGTTTTTTTTTTTTGTTTTGTTTTGTTTTGTTTTTTTTGCTTTTAAAAATATATCACCTTTGGCCTTTTATTGTCATGTTTGTGTGAAGGGTTATCCCCTCTGCTAGCTGCTCATAGAAGAAAGACTGGACCAGAAGTCCTCTGAGAAATCTGCTAGCTGTAAAGGTTCTGAGGGATTTCTTCAGTGATACACAATGATCTTACCATTAAAATAAGGTTTCTGGGGGATGCCTGGGTGGCTCGGTCGGTTGAGCATCCAACTTCAGCTCAAGTCATGATCTCACGGTCTGTGGGTTCGAGGCCCCCCTCGGGCTCTGTGCTGACAGCTGGGAGCGTGGAACCTGCTTCGGATTCTGTGCGTCCCTCTCCCTCTACTCTGCCTCTACTTGTGGTTTGTCTCTCAAAAATAAACATAAAAAAAATTAATAATGTTTCTGGTTTTTTCTAAGTTCATTTATTTATTTTGTGAGAGTGCATGTGAGAGGGGCAGAGGGGGGTGGGGAGGGATAGTATCCCAAACAGGCTCCGTGCTCAGCACAGAGCCCAACACAGGGCTCGATCTCACGACCATGACATCATGCCCGAGCAAAAATTAAGAGGCAGACGCTTAACCAACTGAGCCACCCACGTGCCCTAGTGTTGCTGGTTTTCTTGTCGGTGACTCCCTTCCCATGAGACTGGGCAAGTCCAGTAGAAATGCTGGCCCTGGGGGCTCATGCTGGATGGATTTGGAATGGCTGGAAGCCAGGGGCCCATGCAAGTGAACACCAAGGAGGGTCGTGTGTCTGCTAAAGGGGTGCCATCATGAGAAAGGTACCCGCCAGAGACAGGAAATGAGTAAGAAGTCAGGAACCAAGGACATCAGGCAGAGGTTGTAACTGGAGAGAATGTCAGATGCATCCAGGGGGCTCATGACAAGACCCGTGGATACGTCAAGGTACCTGAAGGCTTACTGATAGGGTGTCCTTCCTGGTAAAGGGCACAGTTGTCCAGCTGAAGAAAACATGGCACAACTGAACATCCTAGACTATTACTGGTCTAGTTTTCTGAGTTCGGGTTTTAAGGGTATCATTATTACCAACTTTAGTGCACAATTGCTACCTTGTAGCCTGAAAAAAAAAAAAAAAGGAAGAAAGAAACCGTCTAACTGTCCATCCTTTGGGAAAAGTTAAACTGTGAGTCCGTACAGTGGCTGGTCGAACTGTTGGTTCTTCAAACGGTGGTGGAGACCCATACACTTTTCTGAGAAGATATTCGTGATGCGGTGCCGATTTTTTTCGGAAGTTGTAAAAAAAAAAATGTCTATAAGAAAAAAAGTTCGTAGATACAGAGAACAGATTGGTAGTTGCCAGAGGGGGAGGGGGAGGGGTGGGAGAAATTAGTGAACTGTTTTGTTTTCTTTAAATAAATGGAACAATTTGTATATATTTTAAAAGGTTACAAGGTGCCATGAATATTATGCCATTCGTGTAAAATTCTGTGTGTGTTTACGAATGTGTGTATGTACATAATTTTATGTCTCTAAATATAAAAGGAGTATTGAGACCTCTTGCAACTTACAATTATATTTACCAGGGCACCTGAGTGGCTCAGTCGGTTAAGCATCCGACTCTGGATTTCGGCTGAAGTCGTAATCTCACGGTTTGTGAGTTCGAGACCTGCATCAGGCACCGTGCTGGCAGTGTGGAGCCTGCTTGGGATTCTCTCTCTCTCTCTCTCTCTCTCTCTCTCCCCCCCTCTCTCCACCCCTTCCTAGCTCTCTCTCTGAAAGTAAATAAATTTTTAAAATATATATATTTACCAAAATTAAAATTGCTTTCAGAATAAGTGGATTTTTCAGTGATTTTTTTAACTTGTAGCTCTTTTCTATATTATTTTATCACTATTCTTATCCTTAAGACTTACTAAATGCTCAAAATTCATAAAATAGTCTGCTTTAAGATAACACTATTCATTGTGCACCCACCAGCTATTACATGATTTGTCTTTTTTTTTTAATTCTTTTAAAGTTTATTTAAAGAAAGAGACAGCGTGAGCGGGGGAGAGGAAGAGAGAGAGAGAGAGAGAGAGAGAGAGAGACAATCCCAAGCTGACTCCCTGCTGTCAGCTGCAGAGCCAGCTGTGGGGCTCAAACCCACAAACCATGAGATCGTGAGCTGAGCCGAAACCAAGAGTCGGAGGCACAACCGACTGAGCCACCCAGGTGCCCCATGTGATTTGTCTTGTTGGAACCTTGCAGCAACTCTTGGAAGTATAATATTTTTTACCTCCATTTTTTAAATAACATTTTTCATCTGTTGTTATGAGTGCATAACACTTTGATGTGTTAAGAAATTGGCCCACGGCCACGCGGCAAGCGAACGACAGAGCTGGGACAGTAGTTCGGGACGGTCATGCTCTCCGTCATTGTACTGAGCTGCTGTGAAAAAGGCAAACAACTCGGGCCCTATCCAGGAAGGACTTAGCACGACCTCCGCGAGCGCCATTTCCCCGTGCTATCTATTCTCCAAAGCCGTAATGAGCAAATCATCGTGAACGCAGATCAGGTTTCACGAGAGATGTTCGGCACTCACAGGCCTGTTCAAAATCGAATCGCTTGATCCTCTTTATATACCGATATCAGATACTGAGGTGTAAGCGTGTCTGTAAATTGTTCGACTTTCTTCCCATGGAGACGCAGTATCTGTGCCCCCTTCCCCTGAAGCTGAACTGGTCTTAGTGACGGAACACATAGAACACACTAAAAACAATACCCTGCCAAGGCTTTCATCTGGCTCACTGGGCCACTCCCTTTTGAGTCTGGAAGCACCTACGGCCACCCCGACTGAAGAAGCTCAGGCCACGAGAAAGTGGTCCAGCTCACAGCCCCTGCTGAGAACCCGGCCAACGGCCAACATTGACCGCCACACGCTCGAGCGACGATGCCTCCGCACAAAACATAGCCTCCAGATGACAAGTCACCCCCAGCCACGGAGTCTTCCCGGCTGGAACGGAGACCCCGTGGGTCAGAGACGAGCCACCTCTCTCTAATTCCTGACCCACACGTTTCATAAGCATAATATAACGGTTGCCTCGTGCCACCGAGTTTTGGAGCGGTCCACTGTGCCTCAGTGGTCGTCAGCGTGCACGTCAGCTTTGATGTCGGCCCGTTCCTTTCACGCCTGTCCGTTTTGCTGAGCTCCTGCCAGTTGGATTGAAGGCTTGGGGGTTATTTGGCCAGGAGTGACGGGCTCTGATTTCCTTTTCCATAAAACTAGCACAAGCTGCAAGCTCCCTGAAGGCAGGAATGAGTTTGTCATTTTGACAATTGTGTTTCAACCACAGCCACGGTGCCCGGAGCCTACGGGTAGGCTGCTTCGGTTATCTATCACGTTCTTGAAGCCACTCCAAAAGGTAGTGGCTGAGCACAGGGTCAGCAAATTATGGGCCGCAGGCAAATCCAGCCTGCCAACTCTTTTTGTAAATAAAGTTTTATGGGAACACGGCCACGCTCATTTATTTACATATTGTCTACAGCTGCTTTGGCTGCAGTGGCAGAATTGACCGGTTGCCACAGAGACTATGAAGCCCTCCTTCTAAACCTAAACTATTTACCATCTGATCCTTAACCGAAAGTTTGCCAGCCCCTGGCTTAATGCAGCAATGATTTATTATTTCTCTCAATTCTGAGGTTGGCCAGGCTCGGCCGAGCAGGGTTTTTTCCTCCTCTGCATGACCACTGATGAGGCTGCTTTCTCCTGAGAGCCAGCCCGGTGCTAGAACATCCCAGGTGGTCCACTCACGCGTCTAAAGCCTTAGCGCTCTCGGCTGGGGCATCTTGATTTTCCTCCGTGCAACCAACTTCTCTCTGGCTTCTCAACGTTCATTCGTCTATCCCAACTGTCTTCCCTGAGACTTCCAAGAAGGAACAGAAGCAGAAGCTACCAAGCCTCTCAAGATCCAGGTCCAGAACACCCTTGCATTCTGTTGGCCAGGGCAGGTCACAAGTCAGTAGAGATGGAAGGAGAGTGACCCTCCACTCCCGCTCGGAAGGAGCACCTTGGAAATACAGCGAGAGCAGAAACTGTGCGTGGCCATCTCTGGATGTACCACATAAAGCATGCAGCCAATATTCACTGAGTGAACGCAGGAGAGCCCACAAAGGCACAACAGTAGAAAGAAACGCTTATCTACGGAGGGAGGCCAGGTCTCCACGAGCTGTCGGCACTAAGAAAGTGCCGTTGGAGCTGAAGAAATGCACAGGTTCCGGGTGAGCACAGAAAGAGAGAGACACCAGGAACACAGTCAATGAAGTCATTTGGGGACGGGAGGCTGCAAAGGGGAAATGGAGGGGAGATCGGATACCAGGTCTGCATGCCAGGAGACACCAAAGATCCTCAGAACAAATACGAGAATCAGACTCCATGGGTCAGTGTCACAGCTAGCACAGTGACTGACAGGAAAGCAAAGGAACGGACTTCTGTGGGTTTCCACAACGTGCAGATGAACGTACGGGATGGCCTCCTACCATATTGGTGCTGTGTCAGACCAGATGGCTGAGCTCGTGGATGTGATGGCCCAGGCTCATGAGTTGTGTCACAACAGCATCTGACAGAAAACAGTCTGAACTTAGCTAATAGACTTGGAGGAACTTGTTACCACCCAAGAAAAGAGCATAGCATCTTCAGCAACAGCCAAAAAGCATTACCTTCCAATGGTAGATGTAGGGTTGCAACCAACAGGGCCAATGTCTCAGCTGGCACAATGGCGACCCTTGTTCTTTATCTCACTTAATTCTGTGAGGAGGTTAAAATGTCCCCCACTTTACAAAGGAGGAAACTGAGGCTTGGTGAGATTAAAGAGCTCTCTCATACACATGTGGTTAACATACAGAAGGGGCAGGATATGGACCCAATTCCGCTGGAGTCTAAAACAGTCACGTTGCTTCCCCGTGGAATACAGAAATTGCCATGTAAGGACAAAATAAAAATATGAGGCTCTGTCTGCCTAGAGGAATGTGTCTCAAAACATGCCCCAAGCAAGACTAGTATTCTGAGATGGTCCCCCAAAATAATGACCCCGAGGTAAATAAGCATGAGAGCTGATATAAGGTAGGGTCCCCTTTTGAAAGTCACACGATCGCTCACGTAATTAGACAGAAATCTAACATCCGAATCTCTTTACATGTACTGTCCAATAATATCCTGAAGAACTAGTGTTTTTAAGGAACATACTTTGAGAACACGCCTGGGTGGCTTGAGCTTCCCACGTTGGCTCAGGTCATGGTCTTGCGGTCATGAGTTCAAGCCCTGTGTTGGGCTCTGTGCTCACAGCTCGGAGCCTGGAGCCTGCTTCCGATTCTGTGTCTCCTTCTCTGTCTGCCCCTTCCCCGCTCACACACACTCTCTCTCTCTCTCTTTCTCAAAAAATGAATAAACATTAAAAAAAAGAAAAGAGAACATACTATCTAGGAAGAAGCAGCAGTCAGACAGCACTATTTTTATAATCTCATTAGATATGTAACCGTGGAGAACACATTTTTGGCAACCGCTAGAATTTGGAGTACCCAATGAAGGCTGAAATGGTTCTAAGACAAATAAAAAGAGGCCTCCTTCTTTGCAGTCTAAAATAAGCTTATAAACCTTGCTGCCACACTAAATTAAAATATTAAAAAGCCCTAATCAGGTTATTAAAAAATAGACCCCGCGGGCCTCCCAAGAGTGGCTGTAGGTCTCAGCGTTAGAGACACAACGTTGTACCGGAACCTCTGTACCACTCCAGCACTTTGCAGAAACAGAGAGCCAGTCCGACCCAGTTCATCTGGCCTGTCGTGGCTGGCTAGGGGTTAACTTCTCCTGCCTGCTCTGTAAAGCTACCTGGAAAAGTCAGCCCCTTTCTGTCTTGCCACGTTTACGTAATCCCGGTAACTTAGAAAGGACGGGGTAGCTACGGGTGCATTGCCGGTGGAAATGTAAATGTTGCAGCTGCTAGAGGAGGCAGCATGGAGTTTCTCCAAAAATAAAAATAGCATTGCCATAGGATCCAGCAATTCCACTTCTGGGTACGCGCCCAAAAGAATTCAAAGCAGGGGCTCGATGAGATATTTGCACGTCGGTGTTCACGGCAGCACTAATCTCCGGAGCCGGAAGGCAGAAGCAACCCGTGTCCGTGACAGGCGAACGCACGAAGAGAGAGTGACAGATACATCCGACGGAGTATTATTCAGCCTTTAAAAAGGAAGGAAATCCTGACACCTGCTCCGGCGGCTGGGCCTCGAGGGCATGATGCTTGGTGACATACGCCAGTCACAAAAAGACATACCATACGATGCCACTCACAGGAGGTGCTTACGGTAGCCGGATTCATAGAGACAGAACGCAGCGTGAAGGGTGCCAGGGGCTGGGGGATGGGGAACGGGGAGTTCCTGTTTTAAGGGTAAGAGTTTGAGTTGCATAAAATGGAAAGCGCATGAGACGGATGGAGGTGACTTGTATTTATTTATTTTTTTTAATTTTTTTAACGTTTATTTATTTTTTTGAGAGAGAGAGAGACAGAGCATGAATGGGGGAGGAGCAGAGAGAGAGGGAGACACAGAATCTGAAACAGACTCCAGGCTCTGAGCTGTCAGCACAGAGCCCGACACGGGGCTCGAACCCACGGACCGTGAGATCATGACCTGAGCCGAAGTCGGACGCTCAACCGACCAAGCCACCCAGGCGCCCCTATGACTTGTATTTAATAGCATCAAACTGCATGCCTAAAAATGGTTAAGGTGGCAAATTTTGGGTTGTGTATGGTTTAGACAATAAAAAAAAGAAAGAACTGATGTGAGGGCTGGATTGCATTAACTTGCATCTAGCAAGGGAAAAGGGAGCCTTTCTAACACAGAAGCTGAGCCCTGACCTCTCCGTGCTCCTGGCTAGAATCAAACGAGGACAGCACGGGGACCTTCCGCCCAGTCCCCGGAACGGCTCTCCCAGAGGGAAGAGGCAGGTGAGTCCATACCCATGGCAGGGGCCACGCGTTCGTCGCCTGCCACCCAATCCTGCATTCACACCAGGCAGGGGGCAAGGATCCCACACGTCTAACTTACCGCCGGCCTTACGGTCCTTCTCCTCCCGCAGAAAGTTTCACGCTGAACAAAAGAACCAGTTTCGACAACAAAGAATTGCTTCAAACCTAATGAGGATCAGGTATTGAAAGAAGTAGGAAGCCCCGTCTCTCCTTTCTGTTTCCTCTTTTTGCCATGAGAACAAGGCAGGGCTCGTGACACCTGGCTCTGGAGGGCACCCAGGACGGGTCGGCCTTCGACAAGGGCTGGCATTCACCCGCCTCTTGGTTACCTGGTCCTGGAAGCCTCTTAGACCCTGTAAGTTTTGTGTTAACGCATCTAGGTGGTTCAGCCTCCAACTCTCAGTCTCAGCTCAGGTCTTGATCTCAGGATCATGAGTTCAAGCTCCAATCCTACTTAAAACAAAACATAACAAGAAAGAAAGAAAGAAAGAAAGAAAGAAAGAAAGAAAGAAAGAAAAGTGATTCAAGTAAATACACCTTTTCACTCAAAGGCTTTGTTTTCAAGAGATAACTTCTGCACAAAAATCTACATGCATTAGAATACGGATCCCAGAATAATGTCCAATATTTTTAAATTTTTTTTAACGTTTATTTATTTTTGAGAGAGGGAGAGAGAGCGCACAAGCTAGGGAGGGGCAGGGGGGTGGGGACAAAGGATCGGAAGCAGGCTCTGCTGTCTGCATGGAGCCGGATGTGGGGCTTGAACTCACAAACCACAAGATCATGACCTGAGCTGAAGTCAGACGCTGAACCGACTGAGCCACCCAGGCGCCCCGAATAATGTCCAGTATTGAGAAACTGCAGATAATCTAAATACCTGATGATCTTACAATAGCTAAGTAAGGTATGAGCAATTCATTTGATGATATATTATACAGTCACTAACAATAATTATGAAGAACTTGTCACATAGAAATTTTCTAGTAAAGAATTAACTAAGAAATTGAGAATTTACACTTACGTCTATACTCTGATTATAAGTATATAGTGTATAGAGATCTACTGGAACAGAATGGAACATTCTGTTGGTGGAATAAGGGTGGTAGAATTATCACTGACTTTTCTTCCTTTTTAAAATATGTTGTTTAAATTTCAAATTAAACATTATTAGCAGAATGACTTAAGGGCCAAGAAGCACCACCCAATTTACCATCAGTCTCCATCATAAGACCCAATTTTCAAAGACTTATAACTCAGATCTTTCGATATGTTTGGATCATACGGGCAGAGAGAGAGAGAGAGAAATATCAAGAAAATACATGCCTTAAAAGATTCACATTTCAAATACTGTGTCCTAGACTGAGCCAGCTCACTGCCAGGAAGCACAAGAATGTAACGATGTGAGAGTGTGGAAAGAAAGGTTGGTGGCTCGTCCATACGTTGAACAACAATTACCACATAACCCGGCAATTCCACTCCTAGGTATATACCCCCAAAGAGCTAAAACAGATGCTCAAAACAAAAAGTTGTACACGCGTTTCATAGCGGCACTATCTGCTGTAGCCAAAACGTGGAAACAACCCAAATGTCTAAGACCCGATGAATGGATAGACAAAATGTGGTATAGCCATACCATGGAGTATTACCCGGCCACGAAAAGGAACAAAGAACTGATATATACAACACAAACCTTGAAGACATTATACTCAGTGAAAGAAGCCAAACACAAAAGGCCACGTGTTCTGTGATTCCATCTACATGAGATATCCAAAATAGGTACATTCATAGACTGAATGGAAATCAAGGTCATGGTTGCCAAGGGCCGGGACAAGACAGAAACAGGACGTGACTGCTTCATGGGCATGAGCTCTCTTTTAAGGGCCATGGAAACTCTTTGGGACGAGATGGAGGTGATAGTTGTGTGACGTTGAGAATGTACTAAACGTCGCTGCACACACACTTTAAATCGCAAAAATGGTGACATTTTTGTTGTGTGTATCTTACCACAATTAAAAGAAAAACAACACTGGGTCCATGCCCTCAAGCTCATGACCCCATCGCCAGGAGGTAGGTACCCGGGCTGAAATGTAAGAATAGTTGCTATAGTTGTATCCACAACGCCCAGAATAACGCTTGGCACATTTTGGGGCCTGGGTAAATACTTGCAGAGAGATAGGAGGGAGAAAAGAAAGATAAGAACTGAGGGAGGAAGAGAGGGAGAGGGTAGCCTGGCACGATGTTTATTGAATTAAGCACCTTACTACAAACTGTACCTTAGAACCACACGTTCCTTCTGGATAGTTTCAAGGTTATATTTGCATCTCCTCCTTCTGGAACGCCTTCATGAAAATTTTAACATGCTGCAGCCATACTCTCTCCCTGGAAGCGCTGGGCACTCGAGTTGAATAGACAAGTTGCTTTTCCCCAGAGACATAGAAGACAACTCTAAAATGCAGTTGTCAATATTGAGCCAAGTATGACTTTAAGCAAATGACTCACCTACTCCCTGACTCATCCATCCACGAATGGAGACTGTTCTTTGACAATGACCTTAATACCCCTTTTAGCCCTTGTGCAACTCCCAGTCTGTTGGTTAAGAACAGCCTCTCTTGAATCTGGTTCTAGCCCTGACTCCTAAAACAGGGAATCCTTGCGCACTGCTGGTGGGAGGGCAAACTGGTACAACCACTGGGGGAAAACGTACGGTGATTCCTCTTAAAATTAAAAATAAACATGCCATTTGACCAGAAATTCCACTGCTGGGTATTTACCCAAAGAAAATGAAAATACGAATTTGAAAAGATACATGCACCCCTGTGTTCTTGCAACATTATTTACAATAGTTAACAGACACTTGGAAGCCACCCAAAGGTCTATTAATAGATGAATGGATAAAGAAGATGTGATATATGTACACAGAGGACTATTACTTAGCCATAAAAAAGAATGAGATCTCGCCATGTGCAACGACATGAATGGACCTAGAGAGTATTAGGCCAAGTGAGGTAAGTCAATCAGAGGAAAACACATACCGTATTATTTCACTTAGATGTGGAATCAAACAAAACAAAACAAAACAAAACAAATGAACAAACAAGCAAAGCAAAACAAAAGACCCTTAAATACGGAGCACAAACTGGTGGTTGCCAGAGAGGAGGTAGGTGGGGGGATGGGCACAATAGGTCAAGGGGATTAAGAGATCCAAACTTCCAGTTATAAAATAAATAAGGGGTGACACAGGGAGACTACACTTATCAGGGTGAGCACTGAGTCATGTACAGAATTGTCAAATCAATGTTGTACGCCCAACTAATATAACATGGTATGTTAAATATACTTCAGTTAAAAAGATCCAAACTCCTGAGGGTGCCCTGGGCCCTTGATGACCTGCCTCTGTCTCTTCTTGGACCTCATTTCCACCCTGCCCTGCTGTTTCTATTGATCAACCACACTGGCCTAGCTCCTTCACCTGGGTGTTTTCACTAGTCATTCTTTCTCCCTATATGCTCTCCACCTTCTTGGCTCCTCTCTAACTTGTTGATCCCAGCCTAAATGTTAACACTTTGGTGAGTCTTTCCGTCACTCACCCAAATTATATGACGTCATCAACTCACCGTATTTGAAATATCCGCATAAAGCTTAAATTTTGTCTTAAATGATTACTTATTGGATTACTTATCCTTTATTTACTTATTATGGTATATTAGGGTTCTCCAGAGAAAAAGAACCAATAGGAAATAGATATAGACAATGATAGATAGATAGATAGATAGATAAAGACAATGATGATGATGGATGATAGATAGATGATAGAAATATATGATAGATAATAGATAGATAGATGATAGATACAATGACGATGATGATGGCAGATATAGATGATAGAAATAGATAGATAATAGATAGATAGATAGATAGATAGATAAATAGATAGATAGATAGATACAGATAGACAGATAGAGACAGAGATGTAGGGTTATTATGAGAGCCTGGCTCATGTGATTATGGAGGCTGAGAAGTCCCACAATCTGTCATCCACAAGCTAGAGACCCAGGAAAACTGGTGATTCAGTCCAAGTCTGAAGTCCTAAGAGCCAGGAGAGCCAAGGGTGTAAATCTCAGTCTGAGAACAGAAGAAGATGAGGTGAGACGTCCCAGTCCAAACAGTGAGACACAAAGAAAGGGTAAATTTCTATTTCTTCTGCTTTTTGTCCTGTTCAGGCCCTCCATGGATTGGACGATGCCCACGTGCTTTGAGGAAGATAGATGTACCTTCTTGAGTCTTCCAATTCACATTCTAATCTCATGCAGAAACACTTTTGCAGACATACCCAGAAATAATATTTAACCCACGTGCAGTCGAGTTAACACATAAAATTAACCATCTCATTTGGATTATTACCCTTTTCCTGCAGAGCCCTTCAAGTCCCATGAGAGCAAGAACTTTATCTGTATTACCGACTTCTGTGTCTCCAACATTCAGGACTATGCCTGACACACACTAAATGCAACAGTTACCTATTGCTGTGTAACAAATTATTCCAGAGGTTGTAGCATAAAATGACAAGAAACATGAATTTTCTCATACAGTTTATGTGTGTCAGAACTTTGGGAGTTGTTCTTGTTCAAGGTCCCTCCTGAGACTGTCACGTAGTGTTATTTCTATGATATCTTCTTGGTTACATAGTTTAGTCCTATTCACTCTGGTAGAGGACAACGTCCTGGTGAATACCAGGAGGCCATCTTGGAAGCTGGCTCCCACACTAGGTGTTCAATTAATATACAGTTGACCCATCGAACAACATGCAGGTTTGAACTGCATGGGTCCACTTATACGTGCGTTTGTTTCGGATAAATACCATGCAGTACTATAAATGAATTTTCTCTTCCTGATGATTTTCTTCATAATATTTTATTTTCTCTAGCTTCCTTTATTGTAATAATACAGTATATAATATGTATAACACATCAAAATATGTGTTAATTGGCTGTTAATATTATTGGTAAGTCTTCCCATCAACAGTAGCCTATTTATTAGTAGTTAAGTTTGGGGAAAGTTGAAAGTTAAGTGCTGATTTTTTACCGTGTGGGGGGTCGGTGCCACGAACCTGTGCATTGTTCAAGGGCTAACTACCTGCATATTGGTGAACACTCATGATTCAATAGTAAAAAAAAAAAAAAAAAGTCTAAGTTCTTGGATTTACACTGTGGTTCTGACACTTGTTAGCTGTGTAGTTTTCACAAGGGGTTTGACTTCTCTAAACTTCAGTTTCCACATCTATAAAATAAAATTGCTTTACATATTAAATCACATATTCGATGTAAAAGCACTTAACATGAGGTGAAGCATATAATAAGTGCTCAACAAATGCTGGCTACTTTTTATTACAGTTGCTATAAATTTTTGGCCATAAATCTCCTCCTTAACACTCCTTGTGAGGATATCTTATTCAAGGAGAGAGAAACTCACTCATCTAGAGAATAATGGTCAAGTCATTTTACCTGGGTGAGAAAAAAAAAAAAGATTGCCCTGGACGCAAGATAAGTGGCAATAGACCATTTTAAGATTTACTGGGAGGAAAATATCAAGGCCGCTGGAGAAAAGTGATATTGGGGAAAATTGGATCAATATGGCAGCTGAGCACATGCCTTGGTCACTCTTCCTACGCAGGAAGAAATAGAAAATCAATGTGATCACCGGAATATGAGAAAGTAAAGTGTGCCATCAGCAGACCAAAGGCTTTCGGGAGTTCATAAAAAAAAAAGAGAGAGAAAGCATATGGGCACTGTAGATAACAGAACATATTTATGTTGGTCACTGTCCCCAGTTTCTTGACACAAAACTCCTAAAACCCTTGTCAATTCCCATCCATACACTCCCAATAGGAGGGGCTTCAGAGAGCCTCCAGATGAATGAACACATCCAGACAGGAAAGGTGATGCACCCCAACGCCACGGGGACAGAGACTGTGCTCAGGACCCTCCCAGACTTTGCTTTACGTGTCTCTTCATCTGATTGTACATCTGTATACTTGATCACGTCCTTTAATAAACTAATAAACATATGTTAAGTATTTCCCTGAGTTCTGTGAGCCCCTTTAACAAGTTAATTGCACCCCATGAGGGGATCAATGGAACCTCCAATCTAGAGCTGTTTGGTCCGAAACACGGGTGACAGTCTGGGCTTGCCAGTGGCATCTGAAGCATGTGTGTCTGAGGGAGATGTGGCGGGACAGTCTGGAGAACCGCGTCCTTAACCTTTGGGACCCGATGCCATCTCCGGGTAGATAGCGTCGGAACGGGGTGAAATTGTAGAGCACCCAGTTGGTGTCACAGAGAATTGCTTGGTGCGGGAAAACCTCCACCCATTTTATGGCCAGAAATGTCACAAGCGTTTGTGTGAGTGGTAAAACAAAACACCAAACACACCGTACATGGGCTGAACTGAGGCTTTTTCTCTACGACAGAGAGGAAAGACTGGATTTTTCATTTCAGGCACAACCACAGGCTTGTTGGTGGTAATGTCAGATGATAAATAAAACCTTCCTCTGAGGGCCTGGAATGCGTGCACTTCCTCCCCCCCAAAAAATGTTAATAGGCGCGTTATTGTAACCGTTTCGATACTAGGAATCTATCTTAACGATATAGGCTAGAACATGTGCCAAAGAATTACCTGTGAGTGTTTACGTGGGAGTATATTCACCAAAACATTGTCTTGTAATTGCAAAAAAATTAGAAACACCCAAAAGGCATAGGAATGGTCATTACTAAAGAAATTGTGAACAGACGCTTAAATACAGAGAACTGGCAGTTGCCAGAGGAGTGATGCGTGAAAGAGGAGAAGTGGATCAAGAGTACGTCTGTCGTGAGCCACCTGGGTGGCTGAATCGGCTCATGATCTCATGGGGTTCAAGCCCCGCATCAGACTCTGTGCTGATGGCTTGAAGCCCGGAGCCTGTTTCGGATTCTGTGTCTCCCTCTCTCTCTGCCCCTCCTCCGCTCATGCTCTGTTTTTCTCTCTCTGTCAAAAATAAATAAACATTAAATTTTTTTTTTTAAATCAGGTGAAAAGGGCAAGTTGTGGAACAGTGGGCAAAGCATGTAATGCCCTTTTGTAAAAATAAAGTCACGCACATATGATTAACCATAAACGCATGTGTGTATGCACGTGGGTGTAGAAACACACGGGAAAAAAATCAGAAACTTAAAAATCAACCTGTTGAAAGTGGTGTATCAGAGTCCAGTCAGGAATCAAAAGTCACAAAAGTGACTTCAACACGGAGAATTTAACAAGAAGCCGTCAACTGGGTAACTGGAAATTACGACCAGGGTAGCAACAACAGGAAGCAGCCACCACCTCCAGGGCTGCAGGAACAGAGAGAAGAAACTGGAATTATTAAAATGTAAGAGAACTTAGAGGAGTAGCCATGGGGCCCCCCAACCCCTGAGGAGGGGAGAACGGCCAGTTGGTGCTGGTGCTTCTGAGGAGTCATAATGAAGCTCATCTGCAAGAGCTGGAGGAGCTGCAAACTGGATTCAGCTACTACTACCAGAAGAAACCACCACTCCTGGGTGGCACTAACAGGGATGGAAGTCCACAGGGAGCAGACGGGAAGTCCGCAGGGCACAGACAGGAAGTCCGCGGGGCACAGACAGGAAGTCCGTGGGACACAGACAGGAAGTCCTTGGGGCACAG
The DNA here is from genome assembly GCF_023721935.1 of Panthera uncia. Lineage (NCBI taxonomy): Eukaryota > Metazoa > Chordata > Mammalia > Carnivora > Felidae > Panthera > Panthera uncia. The sequence continues at coordinate 22,287,919 of NC_064815.1, read as the reverse complement.
ACAGGAAGTCTGCGGGGCACAGACAGGAAGTCCTCAGGGCACAGACAGGAAGTCCGCGGGGCACAGACAGGAAGTCCACATGGCACAGGCAGGAAGGAGCAATTCTCTACTTCCTCCTTGCACCTGCAGTCCCCCTCTAGCGCACCTTCCACCGAGCCTAACAGAGCCACATGTGGTTTTCACGATTCCTGCTCCAGGATCACAAAGCCGACTAAATACTGGAGTCAATGACCCCATGGAGAATCAGAATGATTCCGGTGGTGCAGGGTCTTCCTGAGGTGGTGTTGACAAGGCTTTGAGACTCGAGGCAGATGCTTTTGCAAATTCTCTGAGATGTAATGAGCAATTAATTTCGGTGATGAGTGAAATGCCGCTGAATCCATGGACCATTATTCAGAAGCAAGGCAGGGCTGGAAGCTAGTAATTCAATTACTAAAGGTAGCACTTCTCCACTCAAAACAGCACATATTTCCATTTCTGTGGAGGAGGAAGAGTCTTTTATGTTTAATTTTCATCAAGCTGTGAAATGCGGTTGTAGCTGTGGGTGTCTCATTGATGCCAGCCATGCTCAGGAGGCTCTGTCTCCCCAGTGTCTTTAATATCATGTCCCCACAGTGTCCCCCATAGGCAAGAAAGATCACATGGCCCAAACGAGAGAGCAACTTTTTACTTAAAAACTTCCCAAAGAGTTGTCTTTACTCACAATTTTTCGCCAATTTTATTCATCCTATCTTCTCAGAAAGCCCCCTGCAATATCAGTAATCAGTAGTCAGTATCAGAGACTCATCAAAAGCATGTCTAAATAAAGGCTTCAAGGGAGCCAACCTGCCTTTTTCATACCAAGCTAATGGATTATGGTGTGTGTGTGTGTGTGTGTGTGTGTGTGTGAGAGAGAGAGAGAATGAGACAAGGTTTGTAATTTTGCTTTTCCAAGACACCCCAAAAAGCCAACTGAGACTTGAAAAAAATAAAACAGCTCTTACAAATTTCCCTTAAAGCAAAGAAATCGATGTGCATCAGAATAATAGTCTATGAGTCAGCCCCTTGAGTTTCAGTCCATTGAGTTAGGTCCACTTGGGTTGTTTGGGGAAAGCAGAATAATGGAAAATCTAGTGCTAACCACACCTCCAAGCATAGAACCAGTGAAGAACTAAGAAGGGAAAAGTTTCTCTTGCTCCTGATCTTTGTAAGCTGATGTCCAGAGAAGTGAAACAATCTACCCAGAGTCCTACAGCTGCTAAGAGGCTGAACTGGGCATAGACTCCAGGTTTCCTAGTTCCCTGGTCAGTGCTACGTCTAGTGCCCCACAGGGATTTTGCATCTTAGTGAAGGCATACGGAACACGAATATGAAATGTTCACCCTGAGTTCCCTTGGGATCAGTAGACTACGTGTTAAGAAAGAAATAGTTGAAGATGTATTGAGAATACAATTTAAAACCCAAAAGGTAAATCCAAGGAGTTAGAGATTGTTTCTCAGCTATTTTCAAAGACTGGGTCCTATTAACTGGAGATCTACTGACTTCTTTCTTGAGTTCAGGAATGTAGTTCAGGGTCAGAAACTCTGATAGAATAGCTCTGCTTAACAAAGTAGTCAGCAAAGTCAAATTCAGATTAGAGGGTCATAATCTCGTGGAAAGGAAGAGAAACTAGCAAAATTGCCTTGTTTGGAAAGGAAGGGAGGACACTAGCAGCTTTGCAGGAGACGAACTTTGGGGAAGGAAAGTGTCTCGGAGGGATTTTTAGGTTGCTGGCTGTGCTGCATGTTACATATAAACTGTGTTGGTTAGGGCAAGGTTAGCCGGTGAAACAAACAAACCCCCAAAGGTCAGTGTTGACCATCATTTCTCACTTATGTAAAATCTAGGGCAGATGCTCCCAGTCAGTGGAGAACTGTTCCCCACATGGCGTTCGGGGACTCAGGCTTCTTTTACCCTATGGGTCTCCCACCCTCTCAGGCCTTTGAGTTTTTGCTTCCAGCTGGTGGAAACAGAATAAGACATTGGAGAAAGCACGCCCACTCCTTTAAAACTCAGACTCGGATATGATACGCATCGTTCCCGTCCACATTCCAATGGCAAAAGCATGCCACTGGGTTCACAAAAGCTTGGAAGGCTCAGATCTCTCTGTAAGGATGGGCCAGATGTGAAGAGGAGACCAAATTGTGGTCTGTGGCTAGAAATCGCTGTAACATCCCTTCCCCCACTCCCCCTAGAAAATCTTCATTGATGCCTGCATCCCTTCTTAAACTTCCGAGAGGCTGGATCATCTGGGGAGAACTTGAAATTCTGTGACTGGAGGGGGGTTGGGAAAATCAGTCTGTCCAAGAGACCAAGGAACAAGACGGTAGCTGACATCTGGCTCACACGTATGTGCAATGCACACCTGCTGGACACATTTGTGTGCACGTGTCTGTTGTGGCTCTTCCAAATGAGCCCGGACTGGAATTCAGAGCCTAGCAATTTCGGGGACTGGTTCACTGGAAATTGGTTATACATGAGTTGCCAAGCGGTCGCGTAGGGGTTATAATTTTGACAGGAGAAGGAGAGAGAACCTTTGTCCAAGTTCTCCTGTGGAGAAGTAGGTGGAAAGGAGGGTAATGAGTAGACTGACATGGGAGCTGGCCCGCCCAGGCCACCTGGATACGTTTTGAACCCCTAGAAGGAGAGGACATAGGACTGGAAGCTGAAGAAGCTGTTTCCATAAAGGTTGTGTTTCATAATACATGGTAGGATTGCACTTCCTGGATCCCCTTTATCTGAGTCTAGCGATGTGACTGGTTTTGACCAATGAACCTGGGAGTGGAAGTGATGTATGTCAACTTCAGGGCTGAGCATTGAATCCCTGGTGAAGATCTGCCCGGTCCTGCGTTCCTTCTGTCGCAGTAACCTGCAGTATTCAAGATGGTAACCACTCCATCGGCCTGCGCCCTCGCCAGATTAGATGAACAGGGCACCACTCCCGATCGGCAACGGTCACGTAGTCAGAGAACAATTAACCTTTGCCGTTTGGGGCCTCTGGGATTTTGGAGTGTTTGTTATTACAGCATAAACTAACCTCACTTGCCTGGCACAAAGATCCTTGCGAGACTGTGGAATAAAAATGTGCCGTTTTCACAGCAGAAGACAAAGTGTAACACAGAGTCGATGAATGGGCATTCCCCCTATTTTCACATCCGAGGACACCAGTAACTCTGCTGTAGCGACAGAACGTGGTATCGTCCACCATCCCCAGCAGACTGGGAAGAAAATTATACCCTTGAGGATCGAAAAACAGGTAAAACCACCATCTTTGAACGGGATGATGTGACCAGGATGTTTCCGCTGCTCATTGAGCTCACTGCAGCTTACGCACTTGGACGGCTGCTTCCAAGCACGAATTCCAGTGATCCTTAGCTCTGTTTCACTTGTTTCTAGAGGCAAAGACCCAGGAGAGGGCACCCAATTGGCTGACCAGAAGTCATATTTTATACACAAGACACAACAGGTGTTGGCGAGGATGCAGACAAACAAGAACTCTCATTCACTGTTGGTGGGAGTGAAAACTGGTGCAGCCACTGTGGAAAACAGCCTGGAGGGTCCTCTAAGAGTTAAAGATAGAACTACCCTATGATCCAGTAATCGCACTGCTGGGTATTTATCCCCCAAAATACAAAAACACTAATTCAAGGAGATCTGTGAACCTGTATGTTTGTAGCAGCGTTATTTACAATACCCAAACTATGGAAGCAGCCCAATTGTCCATCGACAGATGAACGGATAAAGAAGATGTGATACACACACACACACACACACACACACACTGGAATATTACTCAGCCATACAAAAGAATGAAATCTTGCTATTTGCAACACCACCCATGTAGCTAGAGAGCATAATGCTAAGTGAAGTAAGTCAGTCAGAGAAAGAAAAATACCACATGGTTTCACTCATAGGTGGAATGTAACAAACAAACAAATGAGCAAAAGAAGCAAGAAGAGAGAGAAAGACAGACCAAGAAACAGACTCGTAACTCTAGAGAACAAACAGATGGCTAGGTGGGGCGTGGGTAAAATAGAGCAGAGGATTAAACGGTGCATGATGAGCACTGAGCAATGTATAGAACTGTTGAATCGCGATACTGTGCACCTGAAACCAATATGACACTGTATGGTAACAGCACTGGAATTAAAATGAAAAACTTGGGGCGCCTGGGTGGCGCAGTCGGTTAAGCGTCCGACTTCAGCCAGGTCACGATCTCGCGGTCCGTGAGTTCGAGCCCCGCGTCAGGCTCTGGGCTGATGGCTCGGAGCCTGGAGCCTGTTTCCGATTCTGTGTCTCCCTCTCTCTCTGCCCCTCCCCCGTTCATGCTCTGTCTCTCTCTGTCCCAAAAATAAAAATAAAAAAACGTTGAAAAAAAAATTAAAAACTTAATAAAAATTAATAGATAAAGAGACGGGGGCGGGGAGGGAAATCACACATTATAACATAGCCACCAAGGAGCCAAGAGATAAAGGGTTTCCATTTTCCATAGACAGTGCCCTTTGATCTTCCAACATCGCACTCAGTGAGAGAGTTCTCCAACACAGGAAATGGCCTGGATACTAGAAAGCAAAAATAAAGATGACAAATATGTTCACAAAGGGATTCCATAGGTTTGCTTTGACCTTGACCCTGCCCCCTCCCATCCCTGCTCTATTTTTTTCACAGTTGGAATTCTCAGCCTCAGATTCGCCTACCATAGGATTTTTTTTTTTCTCTAACAGCCTTTGTGGTTGAAAGGAGAATTCTGTATTCGCAACGTACCGAGGAACAACAGAGGATCTTTTGACCGGGAATTTCATGACCCACCTTAAAGAGCCCATTGGGTTCAAACTATGCCAACACGTAAATGCCTTCTTGCCATAAGGTGGATACTCAGTGCATCATTCTGCCCTCAATCCCTTCAGCTATAGGCCAAACAACTTTGAACAAGTCAACTTTCTAAACCCTGCGTCTTCGCACCTGTAAAGGAGGGTTAACAATCCCTGTCTTACAGGATTGTTGTGAGAAGTAAACATAGCACACGTAAGAGTGGCTGGCAAGGTGCCCGGCACATAGGAGGGTCTCAAATATGGTAGTTCATTTATCCTCTCTAAAATTGTATAAGCTAGTTAGAAAGACCAGACGCATCTTTTCTGTGGGCTGAGAAGGAGTTTTCAAATCATGCTTTTCGTGAGTTTTAAAAATGGATTCACCTGCACAAGTCCCCTTTGCAAACACATGGAAACCCAAAATGTAAAACAAATAAGGCCAAGCTGTTCTGGCTGAAGCTGGCGAGGAGCTGGAAGCCTGGCCTGCTCCAATGATCTACATCACCTCATACTGTCCTTGCCGTATCGACATAGCAGCCCTCCCACCTTCCACTGAACTGGAGGGCTCCATGAGCATAGGTAGAAAGCCATCACTTACCCCAAACATTTATTCTACAGAGGGGGGGAAATGAGGTTCAGAGAGAAGTAATTTGCTCAAAGACTCCATAAGAAGATTGTCGCCTTTTGGAAGTCAGTCGCTGCTGATACTTAAAAACTCATCTGGATGATGGATAGATAGGTTATAAAGCAAGTACAATAAATGTTAATTGTAGAATCTAAGTGTGGGTATATATGGGTGGGCACTGTAAAATTCTTCCAGCGTGGCAAAAATTTCTAGCATACAATGTTTGGGAAAATCTAGAGGAGAAGCCTAAAACCTCATGGTCAAGAGGTGAATTGGGTTTCTAGAAAGTAAAATGGTCTCAAGTTCACAATTAAATATTTATGTCTCTAATTTGTGCAATCATGTGTGGGTAGATTTCAGATTCTTTCCTTGGGGCGCCTGAGTGGCTCGGTTGTTAAGTTTCCAACTCTTGTTTTCGGCTCAGGCCATGATCTCACGGTTCATGAATTGAGCCCTGCATTGGGCTCTGCACGGACAATGCCTGCTTAGGATTCTCTCTCTCCCTCTCTCTCTGCCCCTACCTTGCTTGTGTGCATGCCGTCTCTCTCTCTCTCTCTCACACACACACTTTTTCAAAATAAATACACATTAAAAAAAAAAAAAGATTTTTCCTTATCGGAACATCCAAGAAGAGACTAGCGCATATGCTGGCTATGAATTTCTCTTGGAGGCCAAAACTACCAAAAGAAATGTGGAAACACTTTAAACAGGGTGAGTTTACAAAAGATATCACATGAGTGGCTTAGAAAAGCTGCAATTTTTGGACAAAAGAATCAAATGATTCTAGAAAAGTAGCCTTATTTGAGGAGAGGGAGATCTTTCATAGATTTATATTGATAATTTCTACCTGAAGTGTAATCTTTCTACATATATGCACAGCAGACAAACAGACACACGCCAGGAGTTGGTCAGGAGAGGTCAAGGGAAGAGGTCCTAAGACCACACTGTGAGTGGATTAGGGGATAATGAATACAGTAAAAAGGAAAGAAAGAGAGAGACAGGGAGAGAGAAGGAAGGAAGGGTAAGGGAAGGGAAGGGAAGGAGGGGAGGGGAGGGGAAGGGAAGGGAGGGAAGGGAAGGGAAGGGAAGGGAAGGGAAGGGAGGGGAGAAAAGGAAAAGAAAAGAAAAGAGAAAAGAAAGGAAAAGAAATCAGTAATGCTAAAAAGGAACTAACACTTTCCATGCAAAACAACAGATTTCAACAAATAGCTCTCCATTTTCAAGGCGGGGGGTGGGGGGGTGAGGGAAGAGTGATGGCCCTAAAAATAGATCAAGATGATCCCAACTCAGAGTCCCTGGAGGAAAAAGGAAGGTAAGTAACCTTGAAATCTTAATTAAGGAAATGAGTGGGAAAACATTTCTCAGATCTATTAAAGGGACCTCAGCAGACAAATGGAAAGAATTTGCAGGATTCTGGCCACAAGTGTCCCTAAAAGAAAAACCCAAATCATGCCGTTCTAAACAGGGTAAACAGAAGGAAAGACACAGAAAGAGAACAGGGTGCCAAGAGGAAAGGATGATGAATTGAGAAGGAACCGGCAACTAGTATAGAGGGAAGGTAGCAGGACGTGGAGTCCGCAAAGACTTGCCACTTTGTGGCCATGTGGCCTGTTCATCCCACCATGTTTTCGTGGCCAGTTTACTCTATATCATTATTCAGCCCATCCGGGAAATGGGGGGATAACTGTGTCTGCCTCTGATAATAGTTATAGGAATTGGTTTCGAGATAACCCATAATAGTGGTTTTCATACCCACTCAGGGGCTGCCATCGGGAGGCAAAGGGTAAAGGGGCTCAGAGACAGGGGAGCCTCCCTGTGCCAGCTCTCCCTCTCCCAGTCAGATGACTCCAATTATACCAGTTGCCCGTATTTATCTTCTTCCTAAGACTTTGGTTGCAGAGAATCTGCTGTAGTGGGGAAAAGTGTGAAAGCTGCTAACCAGAGGTGAAGGGAGTTGATGCACAGAACGTACAAACCCATGGGGTTCTACTCTTTCCTGTTTTCACCAGATGCTCACCGGGCCTGGAGCTGTTCTGAGCACGAAGGAGACGGCAGTGAGCAAAACGATGGGGAAGACAGTAAACACAAGAACTGATAAATACGAAGTGAGGTCAGAGGATTGGGTGGTTGAGGGTGTTCTTTGCACAGGGTGGTTAAAAAAGACTTTGCTGACAAAGTGATGTTTGAACAGACCTAAAAGGAGGGGCTGAACCGTGCAGGTGTCTGATGGAAGGATGTCTCAAGCCCAAACAACGGTAAGGGATAAGAGAGATCAAGATGGGATCTATGAACGAGATGGCATAGGGCCTTGCTGTCCATGGAGAGGACAAGGTATTTCATTCCGAGTGAGCGAAGGAGCTGCCCGGTGGGGATTGGAACAGAGGAGGGACATGATCCTGTTTGCATTTTAGATGGATCATTCTGGTTGCCGGGCGGGAGAAGAGACCGCAGAATCAGAGTGGAAATAAGAACAGAGACGGAAAAGTAGAGATGTTGATGGTGAGCAGTGCTGTATCCGGGATGTCTTTTATTTTTTTAATTATTTTTAAGTTTATTTATTTATTTTGAGAGGGGGAGGAGCAGAGAGAGAGGAGGGGAGAGAGAGACTCTCAAGCAGGCTCCGTGCTGCCAGCATGAAACCCAACGTGGGGTTCGAACTCGAGAACTGTGAGATCATGACCTGAGTGGAAATCAAGAGTTGGATGCTTAACCAGCTAAGCCACGCGGACACCACCCTAGATGTATATTTCAATGAGACGCGGCAGGATTTGTTGGTAGATTGAACATGATGTGAGAAAGAAGGCTCTAGGGTGATCCTAATGTTTTTAACTAGATGACTGGTGGGATGGACTTATTGAGGTGAGAACAGGGGGGACGTAATACAGGGGAATTGGGGCGGGGAAAGAAGAATCGAGAGCTCTGCTTCAGTGCCTTTAGCTGTGAGAAGTCCCCTTGACTTGGGAGAGGAGACATCAGCCAGACAGCTGGACACGTGAGCCTGGGTGTAGGGGAGAGGCTGGTCAGAGCCCATGTGGATGCTACTGAATCCTGGGGGCAGGAGGGGCTGGAGACATCTCTAGGGAATAAGGACAAGTGGAGAAGGGGTCAACAGCAATTATCAAAGACTACTCTAGAAGTATAATCTTTAGGGGCACCTGGGTGGCCCAGTCGGTTAAGAATCTGCCTCCTGATTTCTACTTAGGTCATGATCTCCCAGTTCATGAGATGGAACCCCATGTTGGATTCTTCGCTGGCGGTATAGAGCCTGCTTGGGATTCTCTCTCTCCCTCTCTCTCTCTCTCTCTCTCTCTCTCTGCCCCTCCCCACATGCTTTCTCTCTAAAAATAAATAAATAACTCAAAAAAAAAAAAAAAAAGAACTATACTCTTTAACCTATAGCACCTGACCACACATTAAAAGGATGACGGTTACCTACATAGGTAACTTAAATATTGCACTGTGTCATTTTACCGTATGAACTTGAAAAGATAAGAAGAAAAGGAGAAAAAAAATGAAGGTGCAGTTTCTAAGACACAGGAGTACAATAAAAAGTAGGGAGTAGGGAAGACGGGAGGGAGGGAGTCTAAGTCCATCTCCTACCCACTCTGACATTTGGGTTCAAAGCAGAGTTGTAGGTTCAAATGTATCAATAATAGAAGAAAAAAACCCACCACAATTTGATCTAAATAGGTTTAATTGTGAAACAATAGGAGATGGGTGGGGAAAATGTCCTTCTGATTATATTCAAATAGAGATAGAAAAGTTCCAGGTATTTAAAAGAAATGCTATTTGTGACGAGAGAAAATAAAGAACTTCATTAAGTAGAAAATAAGACAGGTTGAGGGAGAAAAGGATAAATATGATTATGCCATTAAGCAGTAATAGGTTGCATTCAGCTCCTAGTTTTAAATATCCTCTATTCAGCAGCCCTGAAAGAGCCTTTCCCAACTTTTAATTAAAATGTCTTTTAAAACACAGAAAAATAAAAATTCACAGCTCCATGGAAAACCAGAACCAATAGCCAACCAATGTCTCCATCGAACTAGGGAGAATCTTCCCTTCTGAAGAAGATATGGAAATGGAAGGGGAAACACGACTAAGGGCTCACTGGGGGTGAGAGCAGATATATATCCTTCCCCCCTTCTCCCCTATTTGCTGTCTGGTTCAAGATCTGTGTTATCTGAAACCCAGACAGTATCTTTTCTCCTGTAAGAATGCTGATTTTTTTTTTTTTTTAGACCATCAGAGTACAGGTCCCCTTCCTCTGAACTCGACCACTCCTCGCCCAAATTGGGAGCTCTTTTCAACTTTCAGTTAGAAGCCCCCACTTCCAGAAAATAACTGGTCATAGTAGATGACTGTGAGAACACAGGGGTTCGAAGCATTCCAGAAGGTAACAGCTTGGGGAGGGAGGTTCCCAGGTAGAGGCATTAAAGAGCTAGCTGTTGGAGCAGCGTATTCTGGGAGGGATAGATTTCACTTCCTACACGTGTTAAACAGCAGGCTGCGGGACCGAAAGCGCCCTCCTTCGCTACCAGAACGCCCCTGGAGTAAACCTGCCATACATTGGGAATTGGTCTTGGGAGCTGTGTTCGCCGAATCTCTGAGAAGGATGTTTGACCCGGTGCAAAGTGAACCCAGTAGGCAGTGCACATATCCAACTATTAGGAAGAACCGTGACAAAACGTGTCTCCCTCTGCCAAGGATAAGAGCCGCCACCCCCCCCCCGCCCCCCACTAAGTAAACATAATCATCATCACCATTGAAGACCTAGCGAAACAAAAATGTAGAACCAGTGGGAAAGAATTTCATTACTTGGACTCAAAAGAAGAAGCAAAACACTGAAATACAGAAGGGAATTTCAGAAAACTTCTTTTCGACGGGCCACATCTGATCTCTATGTCCCAGGAATGGAAAGCCATTTAAAAAAAGAAAGAAAAAGAACAGACAGAGATGAAAACGCAGCAGAATTAGAAGGGAACTACGTGAGATGAGAAAAACTGGCTGAGAAATTTGAAACGTCGCTGGGCAAGGAACATCACCGCTTTGTTCAACATGACATCACCAAGGCCTAACACAGCACCTGGGTATCACCCGTCTATGTTCCAAAAGTCGCCAGAAGCCCAGCCAAAGCACCAGAGGACCATTGTTTCGCATCGCAAAGGTTAGAACAGGTTGCTGTTCGTGAAAAAGTAGTTCTCTATCAGTAGGTTATAGACCTTGATCTTTTCCCCCTAATGCTCTGATAATCTAATCGCCATCTATGTCAGATTAATAATCAACAGTTCACATTTCTGTATAAATTGGATGCAGCTGGGGAAATAGGAACGTACACACCGCAGAATAAAGTCAATTAGATCATATGGACTGTTAGAGACTGACTGTGTCCCCCAGAATTCATGTGTTGAAACTGAATCCCCAATCAGATGGTATTTGGAAGCAGAGCCTTTGGGAAGGGATTAGGTCATGAGAGCAAAGCCATCATGAATGGGATTAGTGCCCTTATAAAAACAAAGGGGGAGGGGGGAACTCCAGAAAGCTCCCACCAAGTGAGATTATGGTAAGAAGACAGTAGTCTCAGAACCAGGAAACAGGCTCTCACCAAACCCGCCAGTCCCTTCATCTTGGACTCCCCAGCCCCCAGAACTGGGAGAAATTAATTGCTGTGTGTGTGTGTGTGTGTGTGTGTGTGTGTGTGATAAACCACCGAGTTTATGGTATTTTGGGGATAGCGGCTTGAATGCTCTAAGTCATGGGAGGTTACTACATGACTCCAGCCTTACTAAGGCTGTGCCCTGAAGGGTTAAGTTAATGGCACTCCTCCAGATTCCGAGAAACATTTACGGCCATTTAAAACCATTAGGATCAGTACCCCTTTTGGTTTGGATACGTGTGTACTTGTCTTCCTCTAGTTCAAAATGACTCCTTGTGCTATCAGTGTCTCTCCATCACATTCGGTAAGGGATGTAATAATTGTACACTACTTTTTCCTGCTCAAAGTGTTTTCACATCCATTATGTCATTAGAGCTCCGCTGCAACCCAGAGAGGTAGATCGGGTGTCCTCCAGTGTCCGTTCTGAAGAGGTAAGTCGCAGAAGGGAAGAGAGTGCTGTGGCTTTCCAGCTCATAGAAGGGAAAAGACAGTAGATCCATGTCCCTCCTCACAGCGTTTGGCTCCCCTTCCGGCCACGAGTCAACTTCGGGACACAGTGCTCGAATCGAGCTCCTGCCTCGCAGAAACCTCAGCCGACAAGCATACCGAGGACTTCCTCCGAAGAGATGGCTAAGAAACTTCTAGAATGACAGGCGGCTAAGACCCTTGAAAACTATCAACAGAAGCGTAAGCGATATTGGTCACCTTGGGGAAGTGAGGCATGCAAGGGGTACGGAAGGATAGCTCTGCATCATTGGTAGGTTCTGGTCCTTGGCCTTGGGGGCTGGTGCACGGATCCGTTCAAACCGTGATAGTTTCCGGGACCGAATGTACCCTTAGGCTTTGGGCGCTTCTCTGTGTCCAGATTATGGGTTCGATAAAAGTGGGAATTATTTTAAGGCCCGGATACCTTTCCGACTCCACGTTTGCCTTTTCTTCTCCGTCTCTTGGTGTTTTGTATTCTTTTTCTCTCCTCTCCCAGGGTGAATCACCCTACTTGTTAAAACTGTACTAGAGCAAATGTTGGTAAATGATGTGCCTGGTGGTAGTGATTAAGTCAAATCAAACACATTTGTCACTGAAGAGATGGCCTCCAGCTGTTTATCTGGGAAATATAATTGAATACTAATGGGATAAACACCAAGTTGCCAGTTTTATTTTCACTAAAGGTGTGGGCTCAAACAAGAGAGGGTGAATTTCGCTACGTTTAAAATACAAAGAGAATTGTTTTTAAAAGATACACAAAACCTCTTCCAAATGTAACTCAGCTGCTTTTGTCATCATTTTGTGTCACTCCCGCCAAAGAGAAACCAACAAGAAGATATTCTTATTTACGTGGTACAAGTGGTGCTTTAACCCCAAACTTGCTATGCTCTTGACTTCTGGAAAAACCTATGCACGCATTTCCCACTGCCTTCGCTCAGTTAGCGCTGCCTGGGGATTCTTGTTACATCCCTGTCCTCGAGCCATACTCGCTACCGAATAGCAGTTATCGAGAGTTGGACAGAAGTGATAATGGGCTCTGAAAATATTTGTTATTGAACAGCCCGAAAAGTAGATGTATGGTAGAAAAGACTGTGGCATTGCAAATGGAGGTGAAAAGTCTGAACAAAATTGTTTTGCGAGCAAAAGGAGTCCCGACGGCCTTCTCTAATATTTCCGAAATACCCTAAGCAGTCTCCAAACTGAATCACAAACTCGAGCCTCCCCCCCCCCCCCCCCCCCCCCCCCCCGCCCCCACCCCGAGGATGCCTGCCATCTCAGAGAGGTTAAGTACACTCTGAATAAACAGCAAACACAGACTCAATGAAGACACCAGGAAAATGTGGTTCATTTTGATCAGGCATCTTTGGGCTAGTTGGTCTTCCAAGTTGCAAAGGTGTTAAGGAGCAGCTTCCACCGTCCCTCTTTTGGATGAAATCATGGACGCGGAGCAGTTAAGCAACATGCCCAGGGTTCCAAAATGGGAACCCAGGTTTCCAGGACAGTTTTGTGACTCTCTGTGGAGATAGCTAGAAACCACACAGGTCAAGCATTAGCATTGGTGGTGTAACAGGAAACAAAGTAGGTTTGTATGCAGGATGCTCGCATAGCCGTGGACCGTCTTTTAGGAATGGACTTGGCCAAGACCCAGAGACCGAACAGATCGACAGTGGCAGGGACAGTTGGACAGGGTTGCAACGGAATGAACAGTCAGTCCGTGCAGGTGGCAATTGGTCCCTGGGAAGTCTGGCAAGAAGCTATATTATCGGAGGTCTTGAAGAAAGGCAGAGTCCAGGATCTGGAAAGTCCATCAGTAGGTCATGGAGCCAGCTTCCAGAAGGGCTGCAAGTATTCTGAGCACAAGAGACCTCGAAGAATTCCAGGACCATCCACGCTGAGAAATCAGACAGATTCTGTTTCACGCACACATTCAGGTCCTTGCTTTTCTACTCCCTCCTTGTGTATCGTTGCCTATGACCCATCACCTCCGATCCCTGGGAGAGGTTTCCCCACGGGCAACACTTTTCAGCCTCTCTTTGAATGAGAACCAGAGAAAGACACCATTAATAGACATTTTGTTGTTGCTGTTCTGTCAAACCATTCTTACCTCTTCCCCTCAACTGTATTTCCATGCGAAATTCCTTAACGATACACACAAAGGGGAAAAAAGCGGGTCCGCATGCATGCTAATGACACTGTGTTCGTTTCTTCTCAAGCACAGCGTGCTAAAGGAATCGTGTTACACTTTTGTTTTACTCTGCTGTATTCTGTAGCTCAGTTGTCATGCTCTCCCTTGGCAGGCACAGCAGAACCAAAGGGATTATACACTTAGCATCTGGAAATATTCCACTATCATCATAGACCAAAATCTGTACCCTGCCTCTTCCCTCCTGCGCCAAGCCAGTAAAACGAGAAAGAGAAGGCTGCGTTTGCACATCCAGAACAGCCCCATCAGAGGAAGCCAGCGGGCTAATGGGAATCCCATGTTCTACGAGCCGGTGACTTATTCTGGAAGCGAAACCCGCATGTGGCCGGTGAGGGGGAGAGGACTTGGAAAGATTTAGGTGACAGGCTTTTAACACTGTCGGGGAGGGAAACATTCACATCCTCAAACTCATGAATACAGCACCATCACACGTTTCTCCAGAAAGCGGGGCGTAACTCCAGACCCTTCGTGAGGCAGGTAAGTAAAGACCAGTGGAGCTGTCCTCAAGCCCTGGGGAGTCTGCCTGCCACTGCCCGCCCCCTGCTGACCTCACAAAAGGCCGGGTTTCCAACTCCTGCCTCCCCAAGGCTTTCTGCAAGCCAGGGGGCCGTGGGGCCATTCGGGGATAATCAAACCCCCAGAAGTGAAATTGTCCTGGGCAGGACATTAACTTCATGGCTCTCAGTCTTTGGATCCAACTACTTTTGGATGCCCGGGCCCCACTGCAAAGCTATCCAGTTAGAATCTCCGAGGACGGGACCCAGGCATGCCTGGCTGTTAATAGCACCAGACGTCAGCTGTGCCCCTGTCCCCACCCTGCGCGGAACAACAGGTCCTCAGCCAAGAATGGTTTGCGGATTCATTTATTTTTTACGTCTCACTCTGCCATCTGCGACAGTGAGTGATTTCTTCTTGGGAGAGGTTTCCATCCCAGAGATATTCCGTGGGAGGACATCTAATCGTAAATTAAGAGGGAGAAAATGCAAGGGTCCTGTCTCCGTACGGAATCCGTTAACCCTATTACCGGTCCTTTCCCACCTTGCCTCAACTCCAGCTGACTCGTGCCCATAGGGAAAAGGCAATAGCTTTACCAAAATATAGTGTCCAGGTCTCGGGTGTTCACATAAATAGAATTTTCCCTACCAAAGGGGAGCCGAGATTGTAGGATCCTTGTAACATATGCGCACGTGGGTCCAAGCCAAATGCAAATCATGCCCTGGCCCTGTTTGGAGAGCTGGCTGTGTGCGGGGGAAAGAACCCAAGCCAGGGAGTTCAGAGACCACGGGCTGTTTCTGCTTTGGCCGCAGTAGCTCCGGGAGTCTGGGCAAGCCACCTCCCCCTGGGGCCCCGGCATCGTCACCAGTGAAACAAAGTTGTAACAAAAGCAGTTGGCCCATCCGTAGGCGACTCTTCACGCACCCACCTTCCCTCGTGCCTGGCGGCACCTACTCTGCTCTGTCCTCAGACCGGCAGCCTCAACCAGCAACATCCGGGGAGCCTGTGGGTGACGCAGAGCTTCGCCCCTGGTTGCCGTCTACCCCAGTCTCTTGACCTCGCGTCTCCCCGTCTGGCAGGCCCCACCCGGCCCTAACCTGTGCCACCGTCCCGCCGACCCCAGACCGGAACTGGAGCCGAAAAGAGAACCGAACCCCTCCATCCTGACACTGAGCTTTGATTCCCACGTCTTGGACAGAAGCCCTAAACCTGAACCCCAGCCCGGTCGGTCACTTTGCATGTTTCCCACTGAGAAGCATTACTTTTTTTAAGTTTATTTATTTATTTTCAGAGAGAGAATGAGAGAGAGAGAGAGAGAGAGAGAGAGAATCCCAAGCAGGCTCCCCGCATTGTCAGCAGCACAGGGCCTGACACGGGGCTCGAACTTATGAACCATGAGATTGTGACCTGAGTCGAAATCAAGAGTTGGACGCTTAACCGACTGAGCCACCCAGACACCCCTGAGAGGCATTCTTGGTGCCAAGAATCTGCAGGGCTGTCCCACTAGGTGAGCCCCGCCCCCTTCCCAGGTGCCCACTGTGGCTCTCTGCCCACCTGCCAGTGGTGCCTGGGAAGCAGCCAGGGATTGCCTGGCCTTTCTTCCATCTGACCCCACAGTCCCTGCAGCTGGGTTCATGGCTGTCCCTAGCAGGCAGGCTTGGTGCTGAGTCTCGACCTCTTCTAGCCTGGCTCATCCCCCATCCGCTGGGTAAATGAAGCCCCACCCACCATGCCGAGCCTGGCCCTCCAACCTGTCATCTCCATTCCCTTTAGAAAATGCCTATGCTGCCTTGACTCGGAGGGACGCCCATTCTTGCTGCCACCCATGCCCCTGGGGCTTGGACACCGTTGAACATTCCCCCCCACCACTGAGCACTATATTTCTTTCCTTATTTCTTTTGCTGCTGTAACAAGTTACCACAAACGTAGTGGTTTAGACAATGTAAGTTTATCTTTATTTATAAGTGAATCTTTATTATCTGGAGGTCAGAGTCTCCCCGAGCTAAAATCGAAGTGTCGGCCGGTTCCCCCGGAACCCTAGGGGGAACTCATCCCTTGTCTGTTCCGGCTTCTAGGGGCTGTCCGCATTCTTGGTCTGGGTCCCTCTTCCAGCTTCAAAGCCAGCAATCACATCACTCTGACCTCTGTTTCCTTCCTCACATCTCTCTCTCAATCTCTCTCTCTCTCTCTCTCTCCCCAGATGCCTCTTTCCTTATGAGGACCCCCGTGATTATACTGGCCCCACCCCAAACCAACTCATCTACAGTTCCTTAACTTACTCGCCTCTGCAAAGTCCCTCTTGCTATGTAAGGTACCATACCCACAGGTTCTGGGATTAGGTTCAAGTTCTCTGTGACCTTGACATCTCTCTCTCCAGTTCTTTCCCCCTCCCTGACCATTTTGCCTTAAGGACCAGTGGATCTTTGTGTCCCTTAAATGTTGGTGATCCCAGAACTTCACTCAGGTCCTGTTTCTACCATACACACTCCCTGTGCATTCACACCGTCATGAGTTAGGCCTTTCACCTATAGATTCCCGAATGCAGGTCCCCAGCTCAATCCCTTTCTCCTGAGATTCAGATCTATACATCCAACGGTCAGGCTGTGGTCCTCTGCCTGGGCAGATGCCAAGACCAGTGTTCCCAATGGGTGCTGGGCCCCAGAACCAAGTCAAGAGGGGCCAGTGTCAGAGCCTTGACTGGGGGGGACCTCTGGGGGTTGTTCTGCTCCCCTTTGGAGCAACAATTGAAGAGACAAGCTCATTCCTGCAGCAGAAAGAAACACGGACAGGCAGAAGGAATAAGCCACCCTCAACTCATTAATCTTCCTCTCTTTATTTGTACAAAGTCCCACTTTCCACGTCTTGCTCCCCTAGAACCTTATCCACGAGAATACTAACAATTAAAAATGATACAGGGAAGAAAGTACACCAGACAACAACGGGAACGACTATCCTCTGTTGAGCAGTTGCCAGGAATTGCGTTAAGAAGAGTACAGGAAAATATTTTATCTCATTTAATCCCCACGACGAGCCAGTGAGGTCTTTCTCATCTCCAATGAAGAAAACGTGGTTTCGGTGGTTAAGTAACTCACCAAGTTCATACAGTCAAGGAGAGACAGGGCTGGACTTGAACCGAGGTCTGGCTGACACCAATGTTCGTGCTATTAACACTGGCTTCCCTTCTTCCACAAGGCAACACTCATGCTTCCGGGTGCGCTTTGTCCTTCCGTGGTCGCTCCAGAAATCTGTAGGTCTAGAGAGAAGCTCTTGCTGTCAACTAGCACACATACTACCATTTCTCAGGCTCGGGGGTCAGATTATCCAAGAGGGTTGGAGTCATGAAAGTGCACCGGGGACAGATTGCCTGGGAACTGCCTGCCCCGTCGCCCCAAGGCCCCCGGCATGCCTGTGTATAATTCGCACTGGTTGGAGGAAATCATTGCTGGCTATTGATTCTGGAAGCAGCTGAGACACAGGGAACAAATACAGCCCAGTAATAACACGGCGAGGGAGAAAGCCAAGAGGGGAACCCACGCGTTCACTTCACTCCTCAGCGGTCGATAAGCTGTTTCCTGAGACTCATTACTCTTCTGCGCCTGGATCCCAGCAGCGTGGGTGTCACCGGGAGCTTCCTCACTGCTGCGTTATCCTAATGGATACGGTCTGAGTTTGTACAGTTCCGGAGCGATGGCAGTCTGCCGGAGGAGGTCATGGGGGCGCTGTGACCACTGGTTGGCCCGCAAGCTGGCCCTGGGCAATTGGAGGCTACTCACCCCCTCCCCTGTCCTTGGAATATATATTCTGCCCGCCATTCCCACCGTGGGGTGTGGTTCCAAGGATCCAGCCTTGAGAGATAAGGTGTGGTTGAGAACCTTCTGGACTGTGTACTTTAAGAGACACAGTTCAGTACTCAACTCCATATAGGCTACTCCATGAACTTTTAAGATGGGGCAGGCAGGTGGAGACCTACTCATCTTGTGGCCGCCCAAGACAAGTCTCATACATGTGAGTCACACATATATGTGTGTTACAGCACACAAATGCTTCTTCTTTCCGTTCAATCAGTTAACAATTGTTAAGAGCCTACCATGGCCAAGGCAGTACCAGGCACTAGAGATATAATAGGAAGCAAGACAGACAAGGCAGACACACTCTCTGCCCTTACAGCTAACAATCTGTTGTCATTTCATTTCAATGGGGACACTTGGCAACCTAGAAAATGCCCAGGAGGAAGGCAGGCGGGAACAGCTCACGAGAGCACATGACAAGATTAGCCAAAATATCGATAATTTTTGAAGCTGAGCGAAGAGTACGTGGTGAGCAGACGAGCATATTGTTCTATTTCTGTGTTTGGAAACTTCCCTAAGTCATGTCAAGAGTTGGTCGTGAGGAAAACAAAGTAAACGTACTGTGTGTTGCCCAAAAGGCTAATGAATACCCCTGAAATTGCCTAGCGCTTTTGAAACCAGTGTGGCCCCAATCAATCCTCACAGGAGTGGCGGAAGGTAATCAGGGGGAGTAGTGACCACCCCTGCTTTACAAACGAGGAAAAGACTAGACTCCAAGAAGCTCAGAGGCAGGAGAATTCACATCTCCATCCTAATGTCTGACTTGATTAGAATCCCATCCACCACAATACAGGTCAAGGTTACAGGGGGATAGTTCGGAGTCTAATACGAACGAGAACTTTTAACCTCTACAGATGGTATAGGCCTCCTTGAAAAGTAGTGAATCTCTGGCACTAGGAATGTCAAGAAGGTGGAAGCTTCTCCCACTAGAAATGACTTGGGGAGATTTCTGCGATAGGTGGGATCATAGATGGAGAGCATCAAGGGGGCCCTTCAACGATTAATTCCGATGGTGAAGGAGGTTTCAGAAGGCTTCTCCAGATTCCCTTATTGGTTCTTTCTCGGGGGGGATATGGCGGAGAAAGGTCATCCAGGTTGCACTTCGGTCACCGCTTGTATATTAAGAGGAAAGAACGCCAAATAAAAACAGTTCCCATTTAATGAGCAGGAACCCTCTGCCATGCACCTGCTGAGTGTATCTGCATTATCTCACCTCATCTTCGCATAACGCTCATCGGTAGATACCATAATTATATCCGAGGCACGGGGAAGTAAACTAACATCCAGCTGACAAAAGATTCTTGGCGGGAATCTCGACAGCAACCCTTGAGTTTATGGAAAGAGACGGCCCGCTCCTGGGATGCTCTGCTCCCTTTCCTTTGCTTAGAATTCTCTAGCACCCGGGGAGGCCAGCTCTAGACAGACAAGGGCACTTAGGGAGTGGAAAGGAAAAACAAAGGCACCTGCAGAGCCAGTTTGTGAGTTGAAATTCAACTCCAAAACCTAACTGTTTGTTCCTTGAGCTAAAGTCCTGGGCTTTGATCACAGTTACTAACTGGTGAACAGCCCGGGACTGGCCTCGGTTCCCTGCAGGGAAAGGTAAACATTCTTGGGGAAATGCAAACCCATCACTAATGGTCTAAAATGGCCCGTAATGGAGGCATAATTTCTTTGGGGAACGAGCCCCCTGTAAAGGTAAAAGGTTGTTATTTTTACAGGCTGAATGCACGATCTTTCCAACCGCAGTCAGAACCCTTCCTCCCGTACTGACGGCACCCGCAGGGCAGATACAGAAAGAAACACCAATTTCCCAACCGAAAGCCCTGCTCGCTCTGCTTAAGGGCTTGGTGCCTCCCCCCAGCGCGGAGGTGAGTGTCACCCACTATAGTTTTCGCCTGAAAGGGAGGTGGATAGGTGAGGCTGAGAAGGTATAATTAACAGGTGGAGCCTGGAGCGTCTCGGATTGTGACACCAGGCGAGCCTTTCTCTGCCGACTGTGCCTCTGAAAAGAGCCTTCCCCGCCACCTTTATCAAAACCGCTGTCAGGGGAGCACCCCTGTTATTAAATGCTCCTCGGCACGTCTGCACGGAGCATAATCACAGGTGGTAGGCCTGGAGGGGAAGCTGTGCACCGGGAGGAGAGAAAGAAAACACAAGGATGAGCTGACTAAAAACACATAAATGAGGTGTAAAAATTCGATTAGAGACAGAGGGACGGGGAGAGGAAATCAGGACGTGGACGGGAGGGACAGGACGCTGAAGTCTTCTTTAGTTCTCCTGGGGGCGGGTCGGAGTCTTTTTGATTTTCATTCCTTGTCGGGGGTCGGGGTGGGGGCGGGGGTGAAGGTTCTAGAAAGGTAAGAAACGTGTAGTCCTGGCACGGTCACATCTCCCAGACCCACCTGCTACAAACTCCAGTGGAGTCATGGAACAATAAACTAGAAAGAAGAAAGAAAGAAAGAAAGAAAGAGGGAGAGAAACATTGGAAACATGGGAAACATTGGAATCACGTTGGGGGTTGGGGGAAAGTGGCAGGGATCAGGCACCCCCTTTCCTCTTAAAGCTCCCTCAGATGACGGGGCACCTGGGTGGCTCAGTCCGTTAAGCATCCGACGTCGGCTCGGGTCACGATCTCATGGTTTGTGAGTTCGAGCCCCGCGTCGGGCTCTGTGCTGACAGCTCAGAGCCTGGAGCTTGCTTCAGATTCTATGTCTCCCTCTCTCTCTGCCCCTCCCTACTTGCTCTCTCTCTGTCTCTCTCTCTCTCTCTCTCTCTCCCTCAAAAATAAATAAAGCTACCCCAAATGATCACAACATCTAGTCACTACTTTGGAACCACTGCCGTGGAAGAAGCAGGGTTCGTGTTCTGTTTCCCAGGAACATCCCCCCGGCCCCGCCCCCCGCAATCTAACCCTCCCCAACCTTCCACGCACACCTCAAATGTCACCCCAGGAAAACAACAATTCCTGAGCCTGTAGTGAGTGCACAGTAATGAGCCAAGTGCTCTGGGGAACACATATGAAATGAGACAGCCTCTGCTCAGTTCATATGCAGTGAGGGCGAAAGCTTGTGTCCAGTACAGAGAGGAGCTCAATAAATATTTAGGAGATAAATGAATGAATGAATAAGCGAATGACTTCACAATGGTAGACGGTGCTTGGGAAAGTGACAGGGAGGTGACCCAGGGAAAACAAAGGAGCAGGTGTAATGTGCAAAGTAGGGAATGCCCCATAGGGGGACACTTTATAAAGGTGGCAGCATTTGAGTTGGGCTTTGAAGGACGGGTCCTAGTGATATTTAACCTGTGTTCGGAGCTTTAAACTTGATCAATGTGTTACATGCATTAACTTATTTAGTGACTTTTCATAGCCCTTGAAGTTGGCATTTTGATCCCGACTGTAGAGGTAAAGAAAGGTCAAATGACTTCACCAAGCTCAGGATGCTAGTGAGTGAGGAAGCCCAGGACCCTAGTCTGGAATTAGCTGACCCGCAATGACATGTCTGAGGGATCACGCTATAAGTCACTTAGGGGCCAAGAATGCCGTATAAGAGCCGTATTCCCAGCATGTGATTTCTAGAGGGGACAATGGGTTTGTTTGGGTTTTTTAAAGACAGGCTTCCAAGCTGCGGTGTTGGTAAAGGTGTCCCCAGAGACCCCGGAACCCTCAGAGCAATTGGGTGGCGTCTCTCTTGAGGCCCTTGTCACATTCTCTGGAGCGTTCCTCCTGTACAAGCTTGTCTCCTCTCCTTTTCGATATGATAAACTCTTTGGCCAGAATCTGGCCACATTTCATGTTTGAACCTCTCTGAAACCCAGCCAGGGTGGATCCTACAGTTTCTCCAATTCAGAAGGCCTTCTTTAAGAAAAATACTATAAAATCACAAATACTAGATTAGGTACGCAGTGAATGTGTCTCCAGAATGAAGGAGGAACTCAGGGCGAAATGCCAATTTTAAAGACCGATGAATAAAACCAGAAAATTAGTGTGTATTTTTATTCCTCAACTGCCCAATACCCCTCTGAAATACTTTCAACCTCTAATTTTGGGGGCCACGTCATGTTTATTTGCTTCTTCACACAACGAAAATTTTGTAATCCCTTTCTTTTTAAATTTTTTTTAATGTTTATTTTTGACAGAGAGAGAGACAGAGAGAGACAGAACATGAGCGGGGGAGGGGCAGCGAGAGAGGGAGACACAGAATCGGAAGCAGGCTCCAGGCTCCGAGCCATCAGCACAGATCCCGACGCGGGGCTCGAACCCACAGACCGCGAGGTCATGACCTGAGCCGAAGTCAGACGCTCAGCCGACAGAGCCACCCGGGCGCCCCTGTAATACCTTTTTTGAAAGTAAGCATGGTTAGACAAAACTTGTTCGGGATTATTAAGAGTTTTGAGATGCTTCTTGGCACATCACAACTTTTTAACAGCGATGTAATATTTATCAAGTTACTTCCGATAAAGAAAACTATAAGGGCTGGGGGCATTTCAAGCATTCTCATTGAGGAGCAAATCTTAAGTACTTGGTGACCTTCATTCACAATGTGTCACAGACGTCCGCATCGTCGTGGTGTGTTTTAGGTTGCCTAACGGGAAGGAAATTCTGTTTCGTCTAAACAGAGATGGGATTCGGTCCTCGATTTTCAGCTTTACTTGTCTGATACTCAGGAGAACTTTCCCCAGAGGAGATTATGGCTCTGTACCCTTCAAACCTTGTTCCTCCTACATCACCTACTTGCTTCTGGTTCTGGGCCCTGTGGGGTCCACTCCTATCACTCGATGACCCTGCCCTTGCACTATTTGGTCATGACACCAGCTAAGTCAGTACCATGGAGGTTAAGAGTATTCCTGGAAGCCATACCCACACGAGGAAGGCTAGCGAGAACCGAAATATGCTTAGGAATGTCAGCCAACAACACACATCCGTGCCACTGAACTCAGTTCCAAAAAGGCCACTCAACTTCCTCTTCCCGATGCCGCAGCCCCCTTCAAGAACACCCAACACACGCGTGAGGAAACATAGAAGGGAGGCCACAAGAGAGAGAGATAACAGTCTTAACTGATTACAGTTACCATATCTTAGGTTCACAAATTTAGCAAAACATACAAGCATACAAACACGTTACCAGGGTTTGTCCATTGCCTTAGGAGGGACCCAGGCAGGAAAGGAGCTTAAAGTTTAAGCTTCATAGGGCACCCGGGTGGCTCAGTCAGCTAAGCATCTGACTCTGGCTCAGGTCATGATCTCACGGTTCATGAGTTCGAGTCCCACACTGGGTGAGCTCAAGCCCCCACTTTGGGTGAGCCCCGCTTCTCTTTCTCTCTCTCTCTCTCTCCAACCCCCCCTGCCCCTCTTGGGATTCTCTCTCTCTCCCTCTCTGTATGCCCTCGCTCACTTGCGTCCTCTCTCTCTCTCAAAAAAAAAAAAAAAGCTTAAGTTTCATCAAAGTGAATTTACCTTTGGATACATTCCCATGCTTTGCAGAGAATAAGTACTGAGTGAATAAATGCTTTTTTATTTACATTCTTGTTACTTAACATATAGTGTCATATTGATTTCAGACGCAGAATTTAGTGACTCATCACTTGCCTACAACACGCAGTGCTCATCACAAGTGCCCTCCTCACCCATCCAGCCCATCCCCCACCCACCTCCCTCCACCAACCTTCAGTTTGTTCTCTGATCTGAAGAGTCGCTTACTGTTTTCTTCCCTCTCAATAGGGAAGCCTGGGCCGGGAGCCGGAATTCTAGAACATCCAGACAACTGGGAGTGAGGCACAACTTGTGCCCTAGAAGGTTAGGCGGGGCTCAGAGCCCTGCCCAGAACTGAGCGCAGTTTTCCAGGACGGCTCTGCCTCACGCAGGGCGGGCAGACTAAACCCATTGCCTCGTTCATTCCAGACAGTCTTCCTCTATGAATCCAAGCTAAATCTGCTTTGTTGTGCTGTTTTTCTTTCCTTCTGTCTTCGGCAGACTTCTCGTGACATAGACACATACCAAGATCGTAGTCAACTAAAACCTTGTTTTAAATTTCCACACTGGCTGAACCAGTTCTCCCAATAAGCACGAAAAGGCAGAGGAAGGGTGAGTTTGTTCTCTTTGCTTGGGCTGGGCCATGCAACGTCGTCTCCTGCCCTTGGACGCTGGTGCTCTTGGATGTGGGGCCTTTGGACTCAGACGAGATTATACCACCAGCTGTCCTGGTTTTCCAGCTCACAGATGGCAGATTGTAGGACTTCTTGGCCTCCATAATTACATGAGCCAATTACTATAATAAATTTCCATTCTATTCTATTCTGGTCTAGTCTAGTCTTATAATCTCTCCTCTTGGTCCATCCCTCTGGAGAGCCCTGGCAAATACAAGGCAAATGCACAACTCCACTATCCCAATTAAATTCCATAGTCTTCTGTTTAGCCCAGCACTCTGGCCTCATGAGATGGACCTGACTCTCCCCATTGTCACCTACTATACTGACTGCCGCTACCCTTTCTAGAACACCCAAGTCACTGATTCCAAACCGTGGAATGGGACGCGATCCTCAGTGGAACCCAGCAGCTCATTCTCCTGAACCCCCTCTCTGGCCTGAGGTTAATTTGTTATGCAACATATTTGGGGTCCGGAAGTTCAATCTATTTTTAAGCCATCTGATTGGAATGCCACCCAACCTGAATTTAAAGCTCACGGGGATATCCAATGCCTTGGTAGAATCCGTGTGTCTTCCATACTTTCACGATCCAACACATTCAGGGATCCCATCAAAAGAATTAAATGAGGATGGTTTAAGATCCCTTTTTTTCTTAGCGCATTTGTGTATTTTTCCCGTCGCCAATCATTTCTCTTGCTACAAGCTCATGATGCTGGCTTAAAATCGTGTACTTACACAGCATTTCCCTTGAACCTGTGACTCACAGCTCTCTTCGGAGAGCAGGACTCTTTGCCATGGGTAAGAACACATCTTGCAGTGTTTTTAGAGGTCAGCGATTTCCAGAATGTATCTATATGCATTACTAATGACATAATAATACCCTGCACTTGATATGAGGCTGTGCAGTTTACAAGGCTGTGCCGTTTCTCGTACAATCTCATTGAACAAAAACCTATCTTAGAAAAAAGGCAAGAATTCAACTTTAGGGAAAGAATAATGAACTCTAATCATTAAGGCCCCGCCCATGCTCTAGGACAGCTGACTCCGAAAAGCCAGTGAGATTGTGCTTTCCACTTGAGCATTCTGAAGTCCAGGTAATATAATACCAGGATGCTAAAAGCCATCATCTCTATGTTGCGGTAATCATTAGAGCAAGGAGAAAGTTCTATGAGGCATTGATTCCCAACAGCATGGACAGCCTCTGTTATGACTTAGGATATATACTGTAATAGCATTCAGAAACTCTGGGGATGGGGCCCACGAACCTGGGTTTCAACAAGCCCTCCACGCAATTCTGATGAATGTTCACATTTGAGAACCTGACCTAATAGAAGGTCGGGAAATATTTAGTCTGCAGAAGAAACACGGGATTGCCATCAGCAGGGAACCGGTGCTCCGTACTATTGAGGGTGCGGAGTCTCAAGAATTAGACCCCAGTAAAAGGTCTGAAGGGTCCATTCACAGACCGCTCTTGCGGAAGGCACTGGCAGATTACTTAAGGAGGCAGTAAAGAGAGTCACGTGCACCATCTGGGGATACGTGGAAGTGACCGAACCAGCCCTGCCTGGTTCGATTAGCTGGGACCCTTTGTGCCCCCACAGGCAATGTCACAGAGCAGAGCACAAGCTGATTCAGCTCCTCCTTCTGCCCACCCCCCACGATGGGTATACACTGTGCTGCGTCCCCACCCAAGGTGTCTGTCTCCCCCTGACCTTTTAAGTCAAGGAAAAAACTCGGGTACGTAAGGTGACCAGTGGTCTCAGTGGGCCCAATCCTGGGGGGTCTCCCAGGAGATGAGTCTTTCAGCGCGAAACCTGGAGACGGCCCCCGGCCAAATCGGGACAGCTGCTCCCCCAACTGCGAGGTAGATCGTCAAGAGTAGATCAACCAGGAGACAGACCGGGGCTGCTCCAAGTGTGTTTGCCGCCCCCATCTCTCGTGAGCCCTCCCTCATCCGAACATTCACTCCATCCCAGTTTTGTTCCCAGCCCATTTTGAATGCTCTGCCCCTGGTTGTCATCCTTGTTCTCACTGGTGCTTACCCTTCGATTTCCCCTCTTGCATTTTGAGTAGATCCTTTGCTCTAGCTCTTGCCAATGCCGCCGGCCTCGCGGACAACCCCGGTTGTCAGTCATTAGGTCAAGCACTCCTTCTCCCTCCCACATGTCCGCCAGAGGGATATTTTGGCACCTGCAGATGAATCCGGAGGTCATGGAAGAGAAGCGATTCGATTCGGGTTCCTTTACAAGGAGATGCATGCATAATTAACTGTTCTGCCGTCCAATTAGTAGTCTTGCCAACCAGGTAACCTCTTACCCCCACCTCCAACAAGTTTGCGTGTATGGACATTTATCCAAACTGAGTCCTCAAGGAAATTGAAAACTGTGAGTTCGGCGCTTGTGTCTTAGAGTTGTCAATGAACCGACAGCGCGGGACTCATGAAGCAGAATTGTAGAATCAGGATCTCATCTACCCTTCCCTGAGGGCCTCTGACATATGGTAGGAAACCAGGTCAGAGACTAAGCAAGCAAGGGAGCCTCAAGGACCTGAGATGAATGATGGGGGCGTGGGGTCTTCTGAAGCTGTGACTATGGAAACGATCAGCACACCTCTCAAGCAGAGGGCACTCTGGGGCCCGTCACATTTTCCAGCCTACCAGCTGGCTTACATTTCTAAGCAGTCTTAACCTGTAAAAGGACTTTCCTAGGCATGATCTCAATATGAGCCCACAACTCTGATACTAACCCTACGAGACAGAGAAAAAGGTGCCATTGTCGTCCTTCTGACGAACAAAATGAGGCAGCGAAGGAACAAGAGACTGACTCCCCCGGCACCCAAAACAACCATTTACGTTGCTCACAGATTCGTGGGTCAGGGAGTCTTGGCCAACGGTGCACCTCTGCTCCGGGAGGCAGGGACTGGAGAATCCACTCCCACCATGGCTCCTTCACTCATGTGTGCGGTGCCTTGATGTTCCATGGCCCTCCTCACCCCGAGGGTGTCACGTCTTCCGGGACTTCTCCGCAGGGCTTAGACTTTTCACAGCACGGTGGCCTCATGGGAGACATACTTGGATGGCGGCTGGCTCCCACAGGCAGGAAGGGGAAGCAGCTGGGCCAGTGAAGAGCCATGCCGGAACCAGCAGACAGACACCCCCATTGTACTCCACTTGTTAAAGGAGTCGAGTTAAAGGAGGAGGGAGGGCACCTGGGTGGCTCAGTCGGTTAAGGTTATGATTCCACACTTCGTGGGTTTGAGCCCCGCATCGGGCTCTGTGCTGATAGCACGGAGCCTCTCTCTCTGTCCCTCCCCTGTTCTCTCTCTCTCTCTCAAATAATTTTTTTTTAAGTGGGGTAGGACGACACTACATTTCTTTTTTTTTTTTTTTTTTAACATTTATGTTTTAATTAGAGACAGAAAGAGACAGAGTACAAGCTGGGGGAAGAGCAGAGAGAGAGGGAGACACAGAATCTGAAGCAGGCTCCGAGCTGTCAGCACAGAGCCCGACGTGAGGCTCGAACTCATAAACCGTGAGATCGTGACCTGAGCTGAAGTCAGACGCTTAAACGACCGAGCCACCCCGGGCGCCCCCGCTCTTCTTGATGGAGTAGGGAAAAGTCACATGGCTTGGAAGTGTGTGAGATGAGAGATTTTTCTGGCTACCTTTTCTACAGTGCAGAACTTTGACTTCCAGAATCCTATTCCTTTGTGTTTCCCAACAGACAATACTTCCGAATACGTACCAAACATAAATGGTGGGCATCCACTCACCTGAGCAGAACCTAAGTGCTTTGTGCACAGCTTACAGGCATCCTTTGTATATTTTCCCCCAAGAAAACAATTAGAGTTTAATGCCATTTGGGGCAATTATAAATACACCAGTTGATAGTAAATTCTTTTTTTTTTTTAAGCCAGCAAAACATACATTCAGAATCAGCTCGTTTGGGATTTGTAGTGATTTTAGAAATATGTTTGCAAATCAAATTATCAATTCAACAAAATTGGAAGGGGGATGTCTAATCTACTTAAGAAAATTAACTCTGGGTATTTGGCAACCACTTTATCAGCATTGTTTGTGCGTAAACATTGTGCTTATCAATGATTCTTATCTAGTCATTAAAGTAGGCCTTGTAGTTGGCTAAGCGCTTGTCATAATTCTACCATTTTTGCTCACTAGGGCTGGCCACCCTCCAAGATATTCCAATTAAGAGTTTATTACTCTGTCACACTTTCAGGGGCCTGTGTCGACATATAGTTCAATTCTATCTAGAGGACATATCCTAGGCTATAGCTGCTCTGCTTCTGTGGGATTTTTTTTTTTTTTTGGTCTTGTTTTTCTAATGAAAATAATCTATCGATCCTGCTCGTAAGAGGAGCACACAGCTCCAAATCATTACCTCCTGGCAGTAACTAATTTTTGAGTCTTCTCTGCTTGACCACACTCCTTAATGGCAGTTGAATAAATATCTAAGACGCAGACTTCTAGTCCTTTCTGAAGGATAGCCCCTTCCAACAAGGAGGCCGAAATCGATAAAAACCAACAAATATTTACCGAGCACCACGCTAGGCGCTGAATGCCAAGCCAAGTGCTGTCAGGATCTCTGTCCTCAAGCCCACCACACAGCAGCCTTCAGTCCTCACCTCTCACCTTCTCAAGTCACAGCTCCGGGGAATGGGGATGGACACGTGACCCAAAGACAACCAGGGCGGCCCACAGCTGTGTCACCTGGCTCAGGCAGATGAACTGGTCCAATCCGACGCTCACCGGATTTCTCACCAAAAGACACGGAAGCTTTTGCCGACACGAGTGATAAGCACTGGGGCAGAAAGGTCATATTGATTTTAGGGACCGGAGCCGACATCGTTCTTTCCAGAAAAAATCAGTCTGCAGAAGGAGTCGCGTTGTGCAAACCGGCAGCACGTGGCCACAAAGACAGACGGAGGTGGGAAGAGGACAAAACCCCAGTTGCCTTTCTGGTTCCCAGCCAAAGTTCCCAAACGGCTGGTTCTATTTGAGTGTTTTTCTTGGATTCTGGGATCTCTCTTTACAATACAGTAAAGACCTTTTGTGTTTGAGGGGTTTTGCCTACGTGCTACGCCTTAGAACCCAAAGCCCTGAAAGACCCTCGTGTCCTCGTGTGTTGAATGCCACACGAGTGGTGTTCACAAGTCACGTAAGCAGTGTTCATCTGACAAAGAAATGGCTTTGGGTTCTAGGTGAGGATTCCAATGAAAACGTTGAACGCGACTTGAAACAATGCATGTAGAAGTGGCTCTTGCTGAACCACGAGACCCTTCTGATCTTAACAAATCACGCAAAACAAAAACTCCTGACAGAAGTGGCCAGGAGTGGTTGTCTAGGGAGAATTGGATGGATAGTGGGGGGCAAGAGCCGGGTGGGGACTTAATTTGGACTATATGTCTTTTGGACCTTTTGGGGGTTTGTGACATACACGGACTGAAAAAGTAAAGAAGTAGGGGTGCCCGGGTGGCTCAGTCGGTTGGGTGTCCGACTTCGGCTCGGGTCATGATCTCACGGTTTATGAGTTCGAGCCCCGCGTCGGGCTCTGTGCTGGTAACTGGGAGCCTGGAGCCTGCTTCGGATTCTGTGTTTTCCTCTTTCTCTCTGCCCCTCCCCCGCTTGTCTCTCTCTGTCTCTCAAAAATGAATAAAGGTAAAAAAAAAATTTTTTTTTAAAGAAAAAGTAAAGAAGCAATTTAATTGATTTTTCCACAGAACACATCCCTATAGACAAATCAGTCAGCATTCCTGTCTTCTCCTGAAAACAACATCTCACCCCGGAAAAAGGTTTTGTTTCTTGACCTGGCTACTAGGTCTCCCCATTTATCCAACCCTGCTGCCTACTACCCACCTTCCAGAACCCTCCTTTCCGGCCACTCTGGTCTCCTAGTCTCATTTTATTCTTTTTTTAAATTGTATTTATTTATTTTGAGAGAGAGAGAGAGAGAGAGAGAGACTGAACACAAGCGGGGGAGGAACAGAGAGAGGAGAGACAGAATCCCAAGAGCCCGATGCGGGGCTCGAACTCGCGAACTGTGTGAAACCATGACCTGAGCCGAGATCGAGAGTCAGGCACTTAACCGACCGCACCACCCCAGTGTCCCTAATTGTATTTTTGAAAACAGTAACAATGCTCTTTTACAGACACATCAATATAATAAATCAAATTAAGGCCAATAAATACATATTTCAAAAACACTGAAAAAAAAAAAACCAACCAGACACAAATGCAAAAAAAAAAAAAGGCAAATACCATATGATTTCACTTGCATATGGAATATAAAAGAAAAATGAACAAACAAAACCACGCTCTTAAACGCAGAACTCAAACTGGTGGTTGCCAGAGGGGAGGGGGGTGGGGGGTGGGCCCAAGAGATAAAAGGGATTACGAGGCGCAAAATTCCAGTCACAAAATAAATAAGTCACGGAGATGAAAAGTGCAGGCATAGAGAATACAATCAGCAGTATTGCAATAACGTTGTAGGGTGACATATGGGGACCACACACATCGTGGTGAGCAGCGAGTGATGTATAGAATTGTCAAATCGATATGTCATACACCTGAAACTAATACAACACGGCATGCCAATCCTACTTCAATTTTGCGTCTGTTGCCCTACCCACCTCTCTGTACTCTTTCCGACACCCCCATTACCCTCACCCCACTGTTTCCACCAGTGCTATAGATCCTCCAGGCCCTTGGTCAGTTTTTTATGCCTTTCCAACTAGCTCGCTTTTCCCAGCCCCACCTAGGGAAGCCCCAGTCTATCTATCCTTTCTCTTCCTCCCCATGCTGTGGTGATCTCAACACACCCCAGCACCGAGCCTTCCCAGGCCAAAGGGATGAAGTTAAAAAAAAACAGCACAGTCGGGATAGCACCCGGTTTTCAAGAAATGTGGATGCAATCTGAAGATTCACGGATGCCAAGTAAGACAGCTGGCGTATCGTCAAAAAGGCACTGACATCGAATCCCGCCTCTCTTGAGTGAGGCATCATAGCCAAATCGCCTAACCTTCTGAGCCTCATTTCTAGATCAATAAAATAGAGGCAATAATCCCCATCCCTCCAGACTATGGAGAAGAGTAAAGGGAGGCAAATCGCGGGAGAATCAGGAGCGATGTGGCCATCAGCGGCTTCAACCATCGTATCAAGTGGCCACCGATTCATTATATCGCTATACACATTTTCACAGGTAGATGATGGGTTTTTGGAAATCAAAGACCACGGCCCACTTCAAATTCCCAAACTCAATATCGTACATTGGAAGTTCCCGGTAGATATTAATGGATCAATTGGAAGCTGTATACCGAAAACCTTTATTAGCACACACACACACACACACACAAAATCAGAAGACTCGTGTTCCAATTCACTCTGCTACATAAATCATTCACTGCGTTTCCATAATCTTTTCAAAGAGCTAGTATAGTCAATTTCCAATTATCTGTGTCAGTGGGGAACAGGAATAGTCTGAATAATGAAACCCACAAATAATCCATACATTTAATTTTAGTAGTTGCTTCCAGCCAGTATGAAAATTTCCCACTGTGAATATGTCCATTCTTCCTAGCCCCTCCTTTCTCGCTGGCAGGAGCAAATATCGCCGAAAGGCATCGTCAGCAGGAAGAAGGAAAACCCAGGGTCTAGACAATGTGCAGGCTGGCTAATCAGCCTTCAGATAATGAAGCCTGGCTGCTCTTCATAGGAAGCACCTTCTGACACACCGCCAAGAACACAGTGGTGTCACAGGACCTCACCCCGAACCCCGACCACAGCAACATCCTGACCCCTCACGGTCACCGGCTCTGCGTGACCCTCGGCTGAGATCTACTTCAGTCAGCCAATGTCATGGAATTGACATGTGCCGGTTACACACATGTGTGGGTGAGCGTATCATGCATGTGTGCAAGGCATTGATTGTGACTTTGAAAAATGAAACAGACTCAGGAAGATAGAGGCCCGATTGGAGAACCTCTCCATAAGGCCCACTACTCTCTGGCCTCTTGAATGCGAACGAATAAAAAAAAGAGGTGCCTGAGTGGCTCAGTCGATTGGGCATCTGACTCTTGGTTGTGGCTCAGGTCATGATCCCAGGGTCGTGGGATCGAGCCTGATACTGGGCTCTGTGCTGAGCGTGGAGCCTCCTTAAGATTCCCTCTCCCTCCCTCTCTCACTCTCTCTCTCTCTCTCAAATTTAAAAAAAAAAAAAAATCTTGAATGCAAACATACTTGGGTCTAACATCTCAGGTGACTTTCTAAAGGATAGCCAAGAAACAATCTGTTATTGCTTTAACCTGAGTTAATGTGCTTTGGGGCACCTGGGTGGCTCAGTCAGTCAAGCGTCTGAATCTTGGTTTCGGCTCAGGTCGCGGTCACACAGTTCATGAGTTTGAGCCCCGCGTCGGGCTCTGCACTGACAGCAGAGAGCCTGCTGGGGATTTCTCTCTCCTCTTCTCTCTGCCCCTCCCCGGCTTGCTCTCTCTCAAAAAATAAATAAACATTAAAAAAAAATTTTTTTGAAGTTAATGTGCCTTAAAAATACATATAAAAGGATGAATTTACCCCCCCCCCCATCAAGAGATGGGGTCCACGTTCCTCCCTCTTGAAGTTGAGACTTCCTGCCGTGGACTACAGCAGGGGTGACGCTTCTGTCACCACCGAGGCCAGGGCAGTTGCCACTCATGGGGGCCGGGAGCCGGCTCGTACGGGCAACCAAAGCCTGTTGGGCCCATCTCATCCCAACTGTGTTCAGTGGCTTGAAATGGGCCACGGCGGGACTGTTTACACCATGGAAATCAGCAAATGTTAAAAATCAGGGCTTCTCCATCTGGGAAGCCAGTTGGGGAACATTTCCCAGCACGCCGCCCCCCTGGTTCTCTGCGAGCCCAGCCACCATGCTGCGAGGGGGTCTTAGCAGCCAGCGGAGAGCCCCCCCCCCTCCCCCGGAGGTTTGAAACCAAAGCCCTGGGCCTCAGCCCCCACTGAGCTCCCAGGGGACCACCAGCACTGACTCACCAGCTACGGGAGGAGGCCCATCTTGAAATCCGTCCCCAGCCTCCGGCCACATCATCCAAGCTGACGCCACGTGGAGCAACGACCAGCCTTCCCCGCCATCCCCCTGCAGACGCAGGCACAAAATTGCAAGTCCGCGAGCCCCCGTTAGGGTATGAGACGCTTGCTCAGCCGCGATGGTGACCAGACAGCAGTTCCTGGCACCGAGGAGCAGCTCACTCCGCCCTGCGTGGGGCCTTTCACCTGTGGTCCGCCAACCTTGTTCTCCCTGGCTGGTTCCCCCTGTTTCACATCTTATGGCCATTTCCTGGCATCAGGGCCGACACCCTCCCCTCAGAGAAGTCCAGGATCTCTGTCCCTGGCTGCCCACAGCAGCGTGAGCTGGGGCCGGTCTGAGACTGGAGTCTCTTGCTCTGGGTAACCCTCCCCGGGACGCGCATCCTGCCAGCCAGGCTGAAGCTGGGGGATGTCACTCTTCTGTACCCAGAACTGTCATCTGGAATGCCTTGTCCCTGGGTGTTGCCAGGCACCTGACATTTTGGACACTGCTTAGTGCTACTTGAAGAGTCTCCTTCGCTTTCATAATTACTGACTCTACCTCACTTGCCATAACTCGCTCTCACACCTTTGTGGTGGCAGGGCAGGGCTTTCTAACTGGCCATTGTGGTCCCACCCGTGGCGAGGGGGGGTGTCCTACCACGTCTGAGAGACACACGGTGAGTAAGATTATATCCCTGCCTGCAAGGCCCACAGTCTACTGAGTATGTGCACTGGGGGACCTGGGAAAGACTTCCCTCAATCTGGGATTTCAAGTCAGACTAAGAGTTTACTTGGCAGGGAGAGAGAAGAAGGAGAAGGGTGAGGGGGAAGAAAAGGAAGAGGATGAAGGAGAAGAGAAGAGAAAAGGAGAGGAGAGGGGAGGGGAGGGGTGGAGAAGAGAAAGAGAAAGAGAGAGAGAAAGAGAGAAAAAGAAAGAAAGAAAGAGAGGGAGGGAGGAAGGAAGGGAGGGAGGAAGGGAGGAAGGGAGGAAGGAAGGAGAGAGGGAAGGAAGGAAGGAAGGAAGGGGGAAAAGA
This sequence comes from Panthera uncia, assembly GCF_023721935.1. Taxonomy (NCBI): domain Eukaryota; kingdom Metazoa; phylum Chordata; class Mammalia; order Carnivora; family Felidae; genus Panthera; species Panthera uncia. Next base: position 22,253,529 of record NC_064815.1, on the reverse strand, counting down.
GGGAGGGAGGAGGGGTAGGAGGGAGGGAGGGAAAGAAGGAAGGTTAATTAACTCCAGGCAGAAGAGAAAACATGGAAGGAGGCAGACTGGCACAGAGCGAGAATCGGGATGTCATTGGCACACAGGTAGAGGGCCAGAAGATGACTGGGGGTCAGCGGAAGGGTGCATCTCATTCCTCGGGCAATGTGGGGTTACTGCAAATAAGACAAAAATGACATGATCTGATTTGCACTTCCTAAAAATAGCTCTCTCGGAGACACAGTGGGAAAGGGCTCAAAGGTGGACTTAATTGCCCATCAAAGGAGGCCGATCTGAGGGCTATTTCTAGGCAAGAGGTGATGAGGGCTAAAATGACGGATGACAGTTGACAATAGAGGAGAGAATGTACTTACAGAGTAGAAACCACAGCATTTGCTGAGCACCTGCATCTCGAGGCTAGAGGAAGGTTTCCAAGGATGGAGGTGTTTCCCCCAGAAGCATAATAATGGCAGTGGCAGCAGGGGCAAACACTTACAAGGCACTTACTATGTGCCAGGCATTATTTTAAAGACTTGGCTGTATTAATTCATTTAATCCTCACTTCAGTCTTACGAAGTAGATACGATGATGCTGCTGCTGCTGACAGCGGTGCCCATTTTACAGATGAGCAAACTGAGGCACAGTGCCATTAAACCACCTGCCCACTTTCATCCCAGGGCGAGAATGTCAAGTCCTTGTTCTTCAGTGATTACCCGGCCCCGCCTCTCCCGGGGAGGACTCTTGGGAAAAGGATGCCCAGGGCAGTCAGCAGGGTACGAAGTGGTGGGTCTGGTGCCAGAGTGGGGGCAGCAGAAGCGAGGAGTTGAGGGCACCTCTGGACCCGCCATCCTTAGAGAGGCCCCAAGGAGCAGCCTTGCCTCCCTCCCCGCCCAGGGCCCCCCTTCCATACAGCCCGCTCACAGACCCCACGCCTGGTTCTGATCACAGGCCCCGGCAGGTGCCCCCGGGCCTGCCTCGGGTCCGAGCCCGGCCCACGGGGGGCCGTCGCGCTGTTCTGCCTAACCCAACTGCCACATACTGGCTGCCACCCAGCCGCCCTGCCCCTGGGCAGGCCTGACTGATGGGTTCTCCGGAGCCCAGCCCTTCTAGAATTGGTAACGGCCCTGCCAGATGCTCTCAGACAGCATCCGACACCTCACTCAGCTCTCGCTCCCCGCCTGCTTATCCGAAGTGACTGCCCTGTGTGTCCGGTGCCCCCCCGGCCCCATCCCGGCTGACCCAGTGTTGCTCAAGGCCATCAGGCCCCCGGATAAAACCAAGGCTGCGGGAAGGAGGCCGGTGACAGCAGCGCCTGAGCAAGCAGCGATGTTTCCAGCGTGAGAGGAGGAGTAATGAACGCTGGCAGAAGCAGAGTCGCCGCAAGGGCATGGAGACGTTTTGTTCCCCGGCTTCTGGGTGGGTGAGATCCGAGGCGTCGCCACTCCCGTCGTGCAGGCAGCTGTGCCTGTCAAACCATCTGCACCACAGAATGCCAAGCGGCTCACGCGGGGCTCGCATCTGCTCGGGGGCGGGGAGCCGAGGCGTCTGTGACTCCGGGGCTGGGGACACAGCGCCACTCATTCCCGCCAGCCTTCTCGGCGGGGCCGCTCCGCCACCACGCCAAGCCCAGGAGCTCCCGATCTGAGGCCATTCGTGGGCGGTTGGCCCTCCCTGACGAGGATCAGTGCTTTCCATAGACGGACATTACATCTGCACGGGATTCTCGGTGAATTTCCACTTCCTTTCACGACATAGCTTCTAAATCACATTACAAACCCTCAAATGTTTTTATTTTAATTTTTGAGAGAGTGCAAGTGGGGGAAGGGCAGAGAGAGGGGGACAGAACACCCCAAGCGGGCTGCGGGCTCACAGCAGTGAGCCTCTTGCAGGGCTCGAACTCACGAGCCTCGAGATGGTGACCTGAGCAGAAGTCAGAGACTCAACCACCTGAGCCACCCAGGCGCCCCCACATCACAAATCTTAAAGCATCCAGGGTACTGGCAGCAAAGGGCTGGGCTTTGTGGCCTCCCGTGAGCGGCCGTTCTGGGTGTTTCTGAATGGCAGCAGGGATTTGACCTCTGCAGGTGCAGCTCCATTCGGAGCACGAAGGAACGAACACTCCTTCCCATATGCCTTCTGTAGGGTCCTGCCTTCCACCCTCGTGGGAAAGTTTAACGACCTACCGCCGATCCCAGGCTATTCTGGACAACAAAAATTAGCAGGCCAATGTCATTGCCAACGAGGAAAGTGATAGACTGTGTCTGTGTATTGGAGTGTGGGTAGGTGAATGATAGACCCATCGATTGGTTGATCGATCAGTAGATATATAAAATCTCTACCCAGTAGGTCAGGCCTTACCACTGGGGAAGGGTAAAATGGGGTCAGGTTACAATGAATCCAAGCTCCCCCGACTTACTCCAGAGGAAGAGTAACCCTTGCCAAGGGATCCTGCGGTTATTTCCGGCAGCCCACAGACGGGGTACGGTCCTTCAAGGGCTGTAATGTCACCAGTTGGAACGAATGCAGGTTCCCAGCTGTTTCCTCGGGAAGCTCCCAGAGTTTTCATTTCTCAGCCCGGCCAAGGGTGCTGGGCGTTGTGTAGACACCTCCAGAACTCCACTCAGCATCCCCGCTACCGCTCAGAGACCAGTACGTTCTTCTAGAACCCTGCCACTAAAGGTGTGGTCCCTCGCCCTGGTGCAACAGAGTCACCTGGGAGCTTGCTAGTAATGTTCGGGTCCCGCCCCCCAGAGAGTCTTTTTTAATGGAGATGGTCTGCTTCTCAAATTTTAATGGCTAAATTTTAATGGTTAAAATACACATTTCGGTCCTGTTAGGTCCGTGTCGGGGCCTGGGATTGTGCATTTCTACACATTCTAGGGCAGAACTGATGCTTCTGGTCCGCAGACGAGTCTTTGCAAGAATGTGGAGAACAGATTTCCCAGCCTCTGGTCCTGGACCCCTCTCCACTCGGAGGCCTCAAACCCAGTAAAGGGCATTCGTCCCAGCATCCCAACCAGTCTCTCCTGACACAAGCAAAAAAAAAAAAAAAAAGTGAATCTTTTTCCAGCATAAAACTATACACAGAGTTCAAACTATGCCTGTAAGTCCTCTCAGGGTCTCAAGGAAGCTTGCAGAAAATTAGAGGAACGTTTAATCATCTCTAAAGAGTTAAGCCACTCGTTGGAAATCCGAAGTCTCAACCCAAACACAGTTTGGAATCGACTCACGCGGGATGGACTTTAGACACAAAGTCAGCACGGGCTTCCGGGCAGCAAAAGTGGGAACTGCCAGGAGCACGTAGCTGACAAAGCGCGTGCGTCCTCACGTTCGGTGACCCTAAAGAAAAGCTCATGTCACCTCCGTGCCCTCCTTCTGCCTCTCTAGCCCGCCCTTTCCTGGTCTTGTACGAAAGTCCCTGATTCCCACCCCACCGCCAGCCCCGCTCACCCCAGTGCCCCATCTCCCGTTTTGTTCTTTGGAACCGGTCAGGGCGGGTAATCTTTGTTGTGAGAGAGGCAGAATGAGCAGCGAGAAGCTGGAACCGGCACTCAAGAGAAGTGCACTGTGCAGCTGAGCGTTCGGGCGCTGGAAAGTGTAAGTGTCCTGGACGGAAGGAATTCCAGAGGGAGTCTAAGATGCTGTCGATGGGACTGCTGAGCCGGTGGCAGGACCGGCGGAGAGCAGCCCTGAAGACGGACCGGTTGAGTTAGGCTTCCTCAAAGTGCAAAAGCAGTTTGCAAGCGTATTTGACAAGCTGTAGGGCAAAGGCACTGATCAATCAGAAGGCCGCACTAGCCCAGGGTCCTGGAGCCCCTCTGAGGAGCTTGGGGACATCTAAGGAGCTTTGCAGGAAAAGGTTAGGGGAGCCAGGATGGGGGTGGGGACAGGGGTCCTCCAGGGGAGCCTCGTTCCTCTGTTGAAAGCTTCCCTCGTTCCCACCCCTACAACTGAGAACGTGTCTCACGTTTGCCAATTTTCTGAGGCAGATAAAAAAAAAAAGAAAAAAAAGATTGGAATCCTGCCTCTAAAACCAAGAGGAATGCAAACAAGAGTGCTTCGTGTGGATCCAGGAAAGATTCTAGGAAGGATGGTTTTTGAGCCTTAAGAAGGAGGCAGCAAGGATTTGTTCAGAACTCAGGGTGCCAGTCCCGCGACCGATCTCCCCAGTAGGTGTGGGTCTCCTTGATGTCAGGCTACATGTGATCTTTGACTTGGAGACGTTCTTCTCCACACGGCTGAGTCCACTTTGCCCCCACCTGCTCCCCTCTCTCTGCCAGTGCCCAGAACCAGTGCTGCCCAGAGGCAAAAGCCTCACCTCGGTCAACATGGCGTACTGGCTTCATCAAGGTCGCTCGGAGTCTTTCAAAGCATAAGAAAGGCTAGTTACTAAAACAGAAAGTAATTTCTGTTCTCATTGAATGAGTATTAAAAATGTATTGAACGGCTTTATTGAGATACAATTCACATACCACACAATTTGGGATTCAAAGTGTACAATTCGAAGACTTTCAGAATATTCAGGGCTGTATAGTCCCCACCAACACTCAATTTTAGCGCATTTTCATCATCCCCCAAAGAAACTCCACACCTATTAGTTGCCATTCCGTAACCACCCTTATCCCTTCCAGCCCTAGGCAACCACTAACCCACCTTCTGTCTCTCTATATGTCCTTGTTCTAGACATGTCAGGCGAATGGAATCATAGGATACGTGGTTTTTGTGCGTGGCGTCTTTCACTCACCTTAACGTTTCCGAGAGCCATTCATGCCCTAGAATCTATCAGAACTACCTTCCTCTTCATGGCTGGATAATAGTCCATTGTACGGATATAGCACATTTTTTTTTTATCCATTCATTGGCCGATGGACATTTCTACTCTCTGGCTATTATGAATAATCTGCTACAAACACTCACGTACAAGTTTTACGTGAGCGTATGCTTTCATTTCTCCTGGGTGTACACCTAGCGGTAGAATCGCAGAGTTATATGGTAACTCTGTGTTTGGAGTTTCTGAGAGACTGCCAGACTCTGGAAGGATAGTTACTTCTGAATTAAATCAGTCTGAAGGAGCACGCTGGCAAGTGTGTCCTTGGCTTTTCCTCTCCAGAGTCCTTGACCTAACCCAGCTAGGAATGTTGGGCGTGCCTTCATCCGTATCTATGGTTTTCCTTGTCTCCCACCCTCACCACGTGTCAAACTCCACGGAACGAAAATTGCACCTCCCCTGGATTGTGGTCCCCATCCAGAACTGACCCACGGTCCCTCTACTATATAGACCCTCTTCTCCACTCCCTCCCCATGCCCCCTCCCCCCACCGCCTTCCCCTTTCCTGTTAGGAAATGGCTTTGATTGCTAGTCCCAGTGAAACACAGGACCCGTCACGGAAACTTAGTGACATCTATATCCATACTTTGCTCCTTCCCCTCCGTCCCAGTGGGTGAGCTCCCCCGGCTCTAGGAGGCTATCCTACCATGTAGCACCTGAGAGCAGTAGCTTCCTCAGAGCCTTCACCCCATTGGTTATCTTCTCAGTCTCCTGAAACTCTCGTTCCCTCCCCACCCCGTCGTTCATTTTCATTGCCCTTAAGTAAGTTCAACTCTCTGTCATTAAAAAAAAAAAGAAATAGTACTGTTGGGGCGCCTGGGTGGCTCAGTTGGTTAAGCGTCTGACTCTTAACTTTGGCTCAGGTCGCGATCTCAGGGTTTGTGAGATCCAGCCCGTACATGAGGCTCTGGGCTGCCATCGGGGAGCCTGCTTGCGATTCTCTCTCTCTCTCTCTCTCTCTCTCTCTCTCTGCCCCTCCCCCACTTGCACGCACATACATGCACTCTGTCTCTCAAAATAAACATACATATGTACATACATACACAGTACTATCTTTATAGTAACTCCTTCACACTAGGGCTCCTCCCTTAGCTACTACCCCATCTCTCTGCCGCCCTTTAGAGTAAAGAGTAAAGGCCACGGAAAAAGATGTGCAATAACTTCTCCATATCCTCTCTCCACACTCACTCTTCAACCCACAATGCCACCGAAACATCCTGGCAAACATCTCCACTGCCCTGTCTTTTGATAAAGCCAGTGAATGTCTTTTGGTCCTTGTTTGATTTGACCTCTCTTCTTAAACTCCACCCTTACTGTCTCGTGATCTCCTTCCCTGGCCTTCTCGACAGACCCCATGCCCTGCTGGTCATTTTCTCTTCCCTGTCACTCTACAGATGTGCATCCATTCTTGTTTGTTCGCAACTTTGAATTTTGCCGCAATGTGACTGCAACATTCAAATGTGTCCCTGCAGCCCTACCTCTCCCTCAGCTCCAGACTCATACCTCCAACTGCCTGTCCCACATCGCCATTTGAATGATGAAGAGAAAGCTCAGATCTAACTTGGCAAAAGGCAAACCACTTGTTCCTGCGTCCCACAAAAAGAAAAGCCTGCTCCGTGCTCAAGCTTCGCCTCTTTGCTATGTGTTTATTATATCTTCCTCAACATAAGCTCCTTGAGGACATCTATCACTCTCCCTGGCTAAGTGAAGATACTCGGTTAGATGGATGGATGGATAAGTGGTTGGATGGATGGATGGATGGATGGATGGATAAGTGGATGGATAAGTGGATGGATAAGTGGATGGATGGATGGATGGATGGATGGATGGATAAGTGGATGGATAAGTGGATGGATGGATGGATGGATGGATGGATGGA